>NC_041331.1:34662671-34981421 GCF_004354835.1 Perca flavescens
GGATCTTTGCCACAAACAGCTGTGATACTGCATGCACTATAAACAGCACTGTTGGGACTCTTGTATACATTCCATCTAAATGATCACATCTGACAGTGCAGATGTTCACTTTTTAGCCAACACGTGTTAATATTAGAGTCCACTGGCTAAAACCAAAGGCCATTCTTAAAATGAATAAACCAACACCAGTTTGATTTAAATTCCCTTGAGTTGCAAAAACAAACAAACATGATTTCGGTAAATAAATAAAATCAAAGACGTCTGTTTTTGCAAATTAGATTGCTAAAACATAGAGATTGCTACTAACTAAACATGTCCTACTAAACTACTGATTTACTGATTTGTTTTGCATTAAGTTAAGATTAACACACATATATATGTGTTGAAAATGATAGCTCCTCTGTGATCTTGTTCTGTACACGAGTGTTGAAACACCAGAGTGTGAATGTTGGTTAATATGTAATGTATTGTGTAGCCTGTTATCAGGGGCCAGATAACCTTATCTTAATGCTGTGATATATTTAGCCTCTGTGTTTGGTTTGTTTCCAGTTTGCATTTTAGCGCAAGGACAGCAGCTAAGTTTTGTGAATAAGAAGGTGTATGGTGTTCACAGGAAACCACAAAGCCCCTGCCTCCGCCAACTGCGGGTTAACTCATCCTGAGAACAGATTATATGCTGTGTCGGCCCTCACAAAACCCCGCTGATGAGAGGGGAGAATCATCACAATCTTTAACAATGCTTCGAACAGACACCTAACACAATGGAGCACGTGTGTGAAATAGCCCTGCGATGAAACTGACTTCTGAAACATCTCCCACCCCCCATTTTCACTCCTGGATAATAGAAAGCAATCTTCCAACCCATGATTACACTTCTCAAGAAATCATATTTCATGTAAGGTAAGACCTGCTCTGTGGACAGGATGAATATCTAAGTGCCAATCATGGAGTGTACACACGTGAACGGCAGTACTGCAAAAGCATACATGACAGTGTATCCTCTATCTTCACCTGGAAGGGAATACATATTCTGTATCAGCAGCAGGAGTACACATATCACAACATAGCAGTGACCTGGGGAAAACACATTTCAGTGCACACACCTCGCTACATTATGTTCAGCCCACTTCACAGATAAGGCTACAGCATGGTCATTATAGCATTCTGGTGCTAAAACTACATTAATTTACATTATTCATAATGCATGCAAGAGTTCCATTCAAAGTCCATGATTTGTTAAATATAGCAATATTAAGCTCTAAGTTGCTATTGAAAGCTATTTTTTTACTGAAAAAAGTGTGGCATTAGGGTCTGTAACCATTAGTGTCTTTTAAGATATTGATCATTAAACATCAGGCAGCAATTGTATTATTTACTAGGACTGGACGATTGTCGCATTAAATTGAAACTTGAAAGATCACAATTTATATTAAGTGTCTTAACATGGTGTAGCAAGTACAGTAACTATTTAAGCCGGCTACCATGTATTGAGCTTTGGCAAATTAACGTTATCTACAGCTATGCTACAAAATATGATACAACAGCAAAACAAAAATAAAACATACCTGTGTCAGTACTATTTACACATGAAGGAAGGAACACAGCTCTGATGAACACCTCAGTTTGAGATAGGTAACTATAAGCAGCTTGGCAGTTGTTGAGTGTACATGACAGACAGCAGGTGGACAGAGTCGTCAGGAAGTTAAACTTTAAAGTTGATCACCTAAAATGCTAGTGAATCAGCAGTGTGCTGTCTGGGAAGCTAATGTTAATGTTAGCTTAAGCAGCTTCAGTGCAGAGCTGTTAGCAGTATAATTAGAGGCTGTGATTCAGATTCGATTGAATTTGGCCTGCCCATTAGAAAGAGAGTCATCATGGCTTTCAAACGAGCAAAGTGGCAGTTGGTCAAGGCCACACCCCCAACATCCACCTTGCCCCCCCCTCTCTCCTCCTCAGTAGCTACAGACAGAAATGGCACATACTAAAGAAAGCTCATTGAGGGACTGACTCTAGTGGCTGTAATTCTGCACCAAGGCTGAATTTTGGGAAAGAGACTTCAGATACAGCATTAGGGGACCACTAAGGCCTATATAAAAGCATTCAAAGAGCACCATATCCTGTGACCTTTAACTATAAAACTAAGAAAGTTGACTTTTTTCTATCTGGCTAGTTCGTAAAAAATAAATAAAAATAAAGACCAACAAGTATCTGCAATTTTTCATCTGATTGTATGTATTGTATTGTATTGTGTATGCTCGATGCAATCATATCTTGTATAAGATGTAGACCAGAAATACAGGCCTCTAGTCACATTTACAGAAAATACATACAATTTAAGTCACAATCACAATGAAATTTCACAATTAAATATTTTACTCAAATTGTTCAGCCCTATCTTCTACCTAAAATGTAAATTTATTTGGTATTCAAATCCTTCTGCGTCTCGTCTGCTTGAAATAGTTCTCATAACTGACCAACTCATGGTTTATTTGAAACAACTTAGTTTGACAAAATAATAATGATCTCCTACTTCATGGTTAGTAATGATGTAGTAATGCTATTGCAGGCACAATTAGTTAGTAATGATATTCCAAGCCATTTTGTCTTCCATCAAGCCCCTTAAGACTCGTTCAAATTAAGTTGCTGCATATTTTTGGTATATTTCAGCTATCAAGGACTATTTATAACCTTATTCATTACAGATGCCTGTTGTGTTTATACAGACAGAGAGGAAGATAGAGGGAAGGAGAGAGATAGAGAGAAATATGGGGGAGGGGGAGTTGGAGGAGGAAGAGGGGGAGAGAACACGCCACTGAATGTCCCAAGCCATTAGAACAAGGGATATTTCTGGTTGACTGAGCAATTCATTCTCGACATGTCACATTGAATTTCTTCCATTATAAAACACTGCTGCCTTCTCCACTCCAAAGGCAGATTGCCTACACCTATTTCACCCAGTGAAATATTGCTTCTCCCCTCAAACAATCTTTTTCATCCCAAAGTTGTGAAAAAAAATGTTTGAAACAGTGATTAGTCTATATGTTCACAGTGAACAGGATATTCTTTGGGTTTGCTGTACTTTTGCCGACTGCACAAGTTCACACTTTATAATTCAACATGCTCTTTTCAGATCTGATTCCTTAACACGCTTATGTGTGTAAAGTGTGTACATCATCATCAATTCTGATGTGCCCTCATATTCACTGTCGCACGGTCCCTGCTTTTGCCATTCCATTTGAGGTGTTATTGATGTGATATTAGACACAACAAGAATCAATTTGTTAGTGTCAGCCTTTATGGAGCTTTGGTGCTGAAGTCAGAGTTTTACACTAAATCTATCTGGTGACACATGATGTAAAGAGGAGTACAGAGTCTTTTGGCTGAGCCAGTTATATGATCTCTCATCCTCAGCTGCATCTTGTGCTTAGCTCCAGCACTTTACAAAGCCCTGATACAGGAAGCCTGACTTTGCTCTGTGCCTCCGACAGTTCTGACAGATCGGCAACAGAGATTGATGTTGCCCAGATAGAAAATAGAGGAAGAATGGCAATTATGTCAGCCTAGGAGAAACATGTGTCTGTGTGCTGCAATACAAAAGGCCCTCGCTGCATTGTTATCGTTCTCAATAACCCAAGGTGTGTTTGGGAGTAAATGGATTGTCTGTAGAGAGCATTTCATCCTTTATACCTCTCTTCTCTTCTCCAATTCTGCTCTGTTTTTGCTCATATTGTCTTCTCAGCCTTTTTTGTTGCAGGCAATGTCGCTTTTTCTATTGCTTTTTTAATGCCTTTTGTATCACATGTTGAGAATTACATTTTCTGATTCAATGCTATGCATCCAAGAAGGCAAAACGCTGATATAAACTATATAAAGTTACATAAGATATATAATTTATATATACATATATTTCCAGCTCATATACATACCCTTGCTATTGCAATCGAAGTTACTGAATATCATGAATATCATGAGGAATAGTCAGACAGAGCTGCTCCCTCACAGTCAGTGTCAGTGTCTCTGACAACAGTCTTTATGACCAAAATGTCCCATATAGAAAATGATCCCAAAGCTATTATTATTGCAAATCTAAATTCCACCACTCGAGAACACATATTGGACAAGCTCCAGGTCGTAGCTCATAATAACCACTCTCCTTATGTCCTATTTCACATTCCAATGAAAGGTTCAGCATTATAACAAACTTCTCCATTATATACTGTATACTGATTTCATTTACCAGCAGTGTGGAGCTATTCACGCTTCAGAAAACACAACCATTTATGAAGAATTTAACGACACAGTCCAGTGCTTGTCCAATCGAATAGAGTTGGAAGGGATGAGAGAGTTTGTCAGGACCCTGGTGAGTCTACACTAATGGAAATGACAGTTTTGGAGAGAGACAGTAGAAGGGTCATGGCTCGCATCCAGCCACCCCTCTGTTTCTCTCCTGTCCAAACTGGCTGCCCTCCTGAGCCTCGTCTCGCACAACTTAATACGGTGTACAACTGAAAACACTGCATTTGTCCCGACATAATTACACTGGAAAAAACATCAGTGGTAGAAATCATTAAATTGGTTTTCGCCAGGCACCATCAGCAATTAGTTTTGACTTGTAAACTGACTGACTGCACACATTTATTTAAATGATGGTCTGAAGTTGTAGGGTGTCGGCTTTAACTTACATTAGCAAATGGCTTATTTTGAAAGGTTGCATGACATATCATTTATTTCATGGCAGTATATTCCTTTTTCCCTCTACATGGCACTCTAAGATGCAAGATGCTGTGAGAATTGAGCATGGAGGATTTGGATTCAAAATGAACTGCTTGCTACAAATCAAAGATGTGTCATTCAACCACGGACAGCCCGTAGTTAATTTATGAGCACAGAGATGAGCCTCTTTCACTTCCAGACTCATCTATATCAGCAAATGGCACATTTATATTCAGCGGAATATGAGGTTACATTTTGTTTTACACCTGTGTTGACATTTAAATTTAAAAGACAACGGCCAAGAGGGCAAGGCTATTCTCAGACCCATTTTAATGCATTTCAACATTCAACCATCATAAAAATGAGCCCCGCTTTTATTGTGATAATGGAAAAGTAGACAGGAAAAGTGGATTTAGAATTGGTTTGCACATAAGATCTTGTGCTATAAAATGAGATTTGCAGCCATAGGGGGAAACAAATCAAGATCCTTTCTTTAGTTATTGGACCATGGAAGAGAAAATGCAGTTATTTTAATGTAGCTGGAAAATGAGGCTGTGTTCATAGTGCCCATGCACTGTGTCCATCTTGATGCTCATAGTGATGTGATTGCCAGGCAACAAACACAAATCTGTAGAAAAGACCGTTTTGGAGGAATTGAGAAAACAATAGACTACTAAATTCAGTCAAATCTCGCTGAACTTTTGAAATAAACACATTTGTAAATTAAACTAAAATGTGAAATCAAAAGAAATGGAAAGAAAAACACAAAAAAAATTGTTTTTAGGTTTACCCAGCAGCAGAAACAGTGTACAATGTGAGTGCATACCCAAATGAACTAGTATCTTCAAATTTCAATAGACTAGTAGATTGAAGAAGCCTGCAGGTTCAAGCCCTGTAGCAACGGGCAATATGTAGATTTAGATTTGTGTCTCAGGGCAAACAACCCTCAAGCAGCAAGCACAGTATTTCTTTTCATGCTGAGCATTCAGTTGCAGTGGGGCATAAATATTCATGAGGATTCTTCCAAACCCATGATATAAACACAAGAATATGGCCAGTGACAGGCATTAGAAAATGGTCACATTTGATCAAATAGAATAACCTGTTTTTGATGTTGCAGAGGTATCAGCATTATTACTGTGATTAGAGGACATATAAGGGACAGAATAGGACTTGTTAAAACACATCTCCCTTCCTTCTGAATCAGTTTTTGCCAAAAGCAAATTGGCTGGGATGATAAGAGCCGTCTGTGGTAACCCAACCAAACCAATAATGATCTGAGGACAATACCAATTGACTACGGTTGTCGAGCTTATGCATTTGTTATTTCTGAAAATGAATGCCACAATTCCCACAACGCCCGTTGGTCTATTCAAGTGGCCACAAGCATTGCCACAATCTAAAGCTAATAAGGAAGCGGCTGCAATTACTGATAAACTACCACTAAATGACTCACAAGTCTCTACAGCCACACTAGGTTGTATTTAAGCACTTTGAGCTAAACACTCAAGAAAACTGGAGTTTGTGTCCTGTCACAGACCTGCAATCAACTTTTGTCTTCTGAAAGCACAATCTTCACCTAACCTTGACTGTACCTTAGTTGCCTTGTACTGACATTGTGGAGAGTGAGAATTGTAAAAACTGGCATTGGTCGTAAAAAAAGGTTGTCATTGAACATGTGCCTGGATATTTTTATCCAATGCGGGCGTTCTGGTGACACAAGGTTGGTCCGTGTTCATGTGATGTATAGTGTTTACAATATGGTGGTCTGGTGCTCAAAACGTGTGGCTACGTTTTTATAAAGACAGCAGGTCATCACATTTGTTGCAATTAATCGCTCCTCTCTCTTCTCACTTGCTTTCTACTGTCCTTTATCAAAGCCAAAAGATAACTGGGCATAATAATAATAATAATAATAATAATAATAATAATAATAATAATAATAATAATAATGCCGTAAAATCAGCTAATGGTACTTTAGTATGTCAAGCTCAAGTATAATATTGCTGTTTGAATTATACCTTAAAATAAATGAAATAATCAGAAGCAGATAAAAAAAGAACTGTATGTCAATGATAAGACTCAGCATTGGAACCAGGATTGATCAAACATAAATGATACGCAAACCTAAAATAATGTGCCTCGATTGATTTTGATCAAGAAAAACATTAATACCTGTGATTTATTCACTCCATGTTGTTTTGACACTCACACTGTGCTGAGAATAGGTTGTGATCAATGTGACAGGTCACAGTTTCCCTTTTCTTTATATATGATTTAAGGTAACAATTTCCCTGTGAACACTGTAATTTACATGTGAAGCAAAACAGAGACCTGTTTTTTCTCTGTTAAGATGAGACAAACAAAGGGAGGTCTCCACTGACATGTTACAGAATAACTGATTGCATTCTACAAATAATAGCCCAGAACTATTAATTACCATGCAATAGACGTTTATTACAAAAAACTCATGACACTGGACCATTTAGAATATGTGCAACACTATGGGCACATTTATACAATTTTTTTTTTCATGAGAAAACCTTTCTGGAGTAACAGATGTTCTGTTCTGTTTGTGGCATACTCTCTGCATGGAAGTCAATATTTTAAAAAGACAGCAACAACACGTGAAAGTTGGAATGCACGTGTGTTTCATTTAAGCTATAAATGATTGTATGATTCTTTTCCAATTTACAACTACTAAAACCCCACTAAAGATCAAACAATATACAATGTGAGTGAATAAATCTGCATATTTAAAGGGTCAGTTCACCTAAATCACATAAAATACTGTATACTTTATTTACCAAAGTCTTGAGATCTCTGCCTCTGAGATGTCACCTGCGAACCCAGTACAATAGACGTTAATGGAATTTCATTGTGATTCTTACAGCATTTAGAAATATTTGGAAAACTCCGCAGCAACACATCTTCCCCATCTTCTACATTCAGTAGAAAATACTTTCTGACGAAATCTGCTGACAGTGAGGTAGTTGCAAATTCAGGAAGCTACGGCTGCTCAGCACGAAGAGCCATTTAGGCCTTTATGCAGCTTTAAATCAGCAAGTCAGTAAACTGAGTGAAGCACAGACTTTATCCTGTGCAAATAATATATAAAAAATATAGACATGGATGCCACATTTCTTAATCACAAGGTGCCTAAGTCACTGTGGTGAATAGTGAACAGTTAGATTTTTCCTATCCATGTACATTTGGTAACTGTATAGTTTTGATGGCTGTCTTCTAATTAAATAATATTTTACACAGTAAGTAGTGTAATACAACAGTGCACAATAGTGATTTAGATGCATTTACTTACTTACTATTGTAATGTATACACATGTATTGTATGTTTAAAAGCTTTACTCATTCATTAACTCAGTGTGCCAGGATGTATTTTTGTTTTGACCCTTTTTCCTCTTACAGAGTGTTGTGTTAATTTAACACAAATTAAACATAAAACTCAAAAAACCTGAGGAAATCTGAAATTATTAAAAGAAAACTGAAGCATATAATGTAATTAGCTCCCGGATTTAAGTGAACGTCAATCAAGGGCATATCTTGGAATTGCTTAATGGGATATTGAAATCCATTCCAGCATGTGGCACGGAAGGCAAACGCTAATTAGTATGAATGACGAGTGCTAAGATGACTAATGCTGCTGAGGACAGGTTTTAATTGAGAATAATATAATGAAGTGTCCTGCAGATTTGTCAGTATGCAGTCCTTGTTCCTTATTGGTCCACACAGGCCTAAGACTTGTAATAAAACAGCCAGCAGCAACAAAAAGTTAGTTTTTTCTTTACTTAGTACACATGTGTCCATTATTACACAAGCAAATCAATTTATTTTGTGTGCAACTCTTGGGGAGGGTAATCATATTTTATTTACTGACTAAATTGAACATGCGTATTGTCATGTTTCAATTCAACATAATATGAATATTAAACAGGAAGGGAGAAACTACAATACATATTACATTTGGTACAGTATACCTACCAGCAGTCTCAGAATATAACAATATGTCCATGAATTCAAAACAAACAGCAGCTGGTATTAATTGTATTACACATGTTCAGATATGATTCAACAGTGAGAATGATACCGCAATTCCAGTAAGAATAAAATGAATGTAGTTTACCTTTAATGCCTAATCTCCCTCATCATTACTGAGAAGTGTAATATAGGTAATGGCCCCTAAGGGCTTAACATAAAATGCAAACACAGTGGTTGGAAAGAGGGAATAAGGATGAGGTTAAGTGGTGGGGGCTATAACCATTGCAGGATGAGATATTATAAGATGACAGCTGCTGTATATGTAGCATGCAGAGGACTGTCAAATCCAGCAGTGTCTCAGGTTGCAATTATCACTGGTGAAGCCAGAAGAGTGGCCAGTACCCTGCTATTTGAATGGGCAACAATTCTAACCAGTGTTGGGAAGGCTACTTTCAAAACGTATTCCGTTACAGAATACAGAATACATGCCCAAAAATGTAATTTGTAACATATTCTGTTACATTACTCAATCTGAGTAACATATTCTGAATACTTGGATTACTTCCGCATTGAATTGTAGGAATTCGGCCATCAAATTCTTACTAAACAGGCCTATTCTGGTTTGTTCTTCTGTTCCAACTGGCTGAATGTGTTAGGCCCAAGTCTCCCTGAAAATGCAATATATTATAATTTGCTGTAGAGGAACAAAGACTATAAGGTTATATTTATGCAAAAGATGTTTTGCTTGGTTAAAAAAGAGAAGAATTTACCAATTTTTCTAATTTTTCCAAGCTACCACAAGCTAGTTTTAGCTAATGTTAGCTAGCATGTCAAACAGGGCTAGTCAGTCTTTCAATGGCTCTGGGGCTAGTAAATCAGCACATAGGAGAATGTAAAGTCGCACGTCAACTAAGCAGGTAGCTACCTGATACAACTATAAAATAGCAAGGTGACCAGTAAAATTACAGCAGACGACTACCCCTGGCTAATTAAAAAATAATAACTTACTTTAAGATGCTTCTTCAGGTTGGAGATGGAGTCTTTGGACGTTGAAAGGGGGTTGGTTGCTGGTTATATTTTGTTCTCCCTTCTCTTTCTTTAATGTGAAATGCTGTTTGAATTTCCAAGATAAAAACGCATTCTGGCCCTGGCTCTGTTGTGCCGGTTCCAGCTCCATCTCTACCTCTATCTCCTGCTGTTCCTCTTCCGACTCCATTGTGACTGATCACGCAAATAGCTCATTTTTTCGTTTTCATATTGGGGCTTCTGGGAAATGCTTGGAATTGCCTTAATTTATTTAGAGAGTGAATACACTCATGAAACAGAGAAGTATCGTAATGTAATCCATTGATTTCAACAATGTAACTGTATTTTAAATACGAACTATTTAAATTGTAACTGTAACGGAATACAGTTACTTATCATGTATTCCGTTACTCCCTAACACTGATTCTGACCTAGACTTTAAACTATTCAGATCTACTGCCTTGTTTTTAAAATAGAAAAGGAAATTTTGGCCACTACTGTATTGTTAGCTAGCTACCAGCAGAACAGCCCCTTTAGCAGGTTTGTTTTAGCCTCCAGAGGCAGCACAGCAGTCAGTGGCTGGACTGTGCAGTAATGGCGTCTACATTGTTTGTTATATTTGTCTTTTAAAGCAGTATTAATACATCTTTGGCTACTTGGGCAAGATGGACAAGCTGTAAATACTAGGGTTGGGGAAAAGATCGATACAATTTGAAATTGGGAAACATTTGAAGTTGGAAAAAAGGTAATAAATTGCAATATATCGCAGAACATTGTACATGACATAAGTATCGTGATGCTATCGTATCTCTGGTTTTTCCCACTCCTGGTAAATACAACATTGAAATAACATTAGTTGATAAAGCGAACATATTAGCAAATAGTTACTTATTTGCACAACCAGCAGACACAGATCAGATCTTTTTAGCTCTGTTTTACTCTCCACCAACTCCTGAAGGCAAATATATAGTTCTAAAGCTGCTAAATGCTCCACTATGTTTACTAGATAGTAGCTAACTTTGTCTGTAAGCCATTTGGTGCTAGGTAGGTAGCATACAGTGGGTTTATCAGAACATTTTCCACAAAAAAAATAGCCTGCTTTGTTGTTGATGAGAGCTGAGAGTAAAGTTTCAGGCAGTTAAACTGAAATGATCGGCTAATAGATGCTAAAATGCTCCATAGAATTGAGGGAGCAGCAGAGTCAGTTCTACTGAATATCTGTTTGAGTTCTATGTAAGTTCATCACTATGAGGGACATCTTTCATTTCACTTTCACTTAGTCATTTTCTATAATATTTATTTAATATTAATACAAGGCATTTATTATATTATTAGCTAATACTGTTTCATACAGCATATGCATACTGATACTGTATAGGTGACCCTGATTCAGCTCGCACAACTGGCCTGAACAATTTAATTGATCACATTTTGTTTCATTCTTGTGATCTATTAAAAAATATGATTCAGCTTATCACAATCTAAAATGTAACATATTTGTAAGTGAATGTCTTCAGCTATATATATATATATATATATATATACATATATAAACATTCTTATAGCTACATGGTGTATTAGACTGAGACATATCTTGGAGCAAAACTCTTCTTATAAATAGCAGAGGTCCTCTTCATGATCAAATTGTAGCTATTATCATCACCTAGGCAATCTATCCAAGAGTGCAACAGAAGGATAGAACTGATGTGTAATGGCGTAAGGCCTAAAACCCATTCTCTACAGAAAGACATGTTCTCTGAGCTACTAAACAGATTATCACACCATTGATTAGGTTTTATTGCTTTTTTCCCTTTCAACCTCACAGCCTTTAAAGATTTTCAATAAAATATGGATAATAACCGAAGAGCATAATTATTATCATATTTTATATGGGGCATGTATTCAGAACAGTGATGGAAGTTGAAAGTGAGTAGTGTCATGGTTTGCTGTGAGGTTTGGAGTGTGTTATCCCCACATGTTTTCAGTGTATCGCTGCAGGCCACTGTCTATCTCTGAGAGGGTGTCAGACTTAAATTTGTTAGTGATGAGTGTGTGTGTGTGTGTGTGTGTGTGTGTGTGTGTGTGTGTATGTGTGTGTTGTATGTCTCAGTGGAGTGGCTGTTCTCTAACACTCCACAGAAACAGCCTTGCAGTCTTGCAACTATGCCCCGTTTTTATTCTAATGGTGTGTATGATGGGGTTTTTTTTCTAAGAAGAAAACACTTCATGCTTTGAATTCAGTAACAGTTGTCTCTGTCTTGGTTATATCGTGCTTCTTGTAAGAAAAGCTTTTTTGCAATGTTTTTCTGTGGAACAAAAAAGGTAGTTAATTAACCCTTTTACATGGTTGACTGAGTAACAATAATAAGTGAATGTGCAGGGACACTGCAAGTCAAGGTAAAGTCAACTCATGTTGTCAGCAGTGCCTGAGTTGGACCAAAAAAGGTGCCAGTACCCTAATTCAGTAGTTGCATGACATGATGATTGCATGTGTGTCTTGGATATATTTATATTCATACATATATCTTGAAGGGATGACCCCAAATCGTCGACAATTCGATGATTTGATCTAAGAGTTGCCTGATCTCACAGTTAAGTCTTTGGAGTGTCTGAAAATGTGAAACATTTGTGTATGAAACAAAGGATCATTCCATTCGGGCTATATGGGGGTGCTGATATGCTGCAGAGGAGGGTCGGTCGAGTCCACACTGCATTCCGGGATAGGAGAAAAACATGCTCTGGTTTATTGGCATTTCTTTAAACCAATCACAATCATCTTGGGCGGTGCTATCCCCGGACACTATGACAGTGGCTCTGCAAAATAGTATTGTAAAGGAACTTGTTTTTGTGGAACATGTGCCCGTTCAAAAGTTGTTTTAGTTGTGCAACAGAAAACTCAGATTGGACAGATAGTCTAGCTAGTCGTCTCGATTTACCCTGCAGAGATCTGAGGAGCAGTTAATCATAGTCCTCATAAATCCACCGAAGCTTAGAATGCCAACACAAAGAAGGTAATGGACATCCGGCCTAAAAAGAGGGACATCTGGTGGAATTTCCGGCGGCACTGGAGTGTTGTCGATGTAGACTACCGTGCACGGGCGGTGCGCGATCATGTAGGATTGGGTCATATGGATGCGCCGATAGTTTTGTTGTCATTACTTAGAATTCCTCATGGGGGCGACAGAAACTACACACCATAGCTTTAACTAGTTTCAACTGCTTTCATTTCTTAGTTTCCAACTGCCAATACAACTACTTTTAGTGGTTACGCCAACGTCCACTGCTTTGCTCTCTTATTGTTTAACTGAGAGTTCATCTGCTTTCAGTGATTACACTTTAGCTGACACTCTCAGCTCAATTGATCTTGATTTCAGCTCCTGTCAGAGCTTGAACTTCAACTGAATCTTAAATTCCTTTCAGCACTTTTACCTGATACTTGACACAGCGTTTACGTTTAAATTATTACATCAACTTTATTCAGGTCTTACACTTCAACTTCAACTTCTTTCAACATGTCCTTTTTCACTTCTATTTCATCTTTTTTCACATTGTGAAATCTGTCAGCATTTCCATTATTTCAAACATTCTGGCTGCAAGCACACTTTTTTCTCCAGAGAATTTAGCCCATTCCAGTTCGAAATTGTTTATTAACCTACTTTCAATTTAACTTTATTCTACTGGCTATGGAAAACCAAATACTACACAATTAACCACTATTTGAATCCCTTCCTATATGCTTGTTGTTGTTTTTAGTAACATCACGCTACTTACTGATAACTGGGTTCAGCTTGATGTATGCATGTCACTGTCTCAATAAGTGTCTGCCCATAAATTAAACACCACTTTAAGCTGTAGCAGGCATATTTTCTCCATGGGTGCTGGTGATAGTAATTATAATAGCTCTGAGCATGACAAGTACCTGTGCAATAAATCAAACATGATTTAAAAACACAAAATTATCTTCAGTGGAACTTCAGTGACAAACATCAGACTGCCGCAATTTGTGAAGGTGCCGCACAGAATCACACTTAACATGAAGGGGATCGTACAGTAAATAAAGATTATTAGGTTAATTCATTATTTTGCATTTATTACTCTTTTGTACCTCCATATAATTACTCTGCACCACTTTAATTGAATCTGCAGGAGCAGGAGCCAGCAGAAGATAATTTGTTTTCACGTTACCAAATGGTTCCAGTGTTGCCTGTTGGCTGAGGGGAAATGACATATGGTAGAAAAGCATAATTCATCTGGCTGAGACACTGAGATCCAACCATCAGAAAAGAAATTAATTCCGCTCCCTGGCTGCACAGCCAAACAACATTACAAACAGGAATAAATACCAACAACAGCAACCGAAATACACACAGCACACTCGTGTCATATTGAAAACCAAACATCCAATAACCAGGCTGAATTGGGAATGTAGAAGAGCTTGCTTATCTGATATGTGGTGTGTGGGAGACTGTGTGGGTTTTTTATGTGTCTGCATGTGCAAGAGTGAATGAGATTTGATTGGGTGGGCGTATCAGTGTGTGTAGTATGTGAAGGCACTGCTTCGTTATGCATGCAAGAGCCACTATCAAACAGGAACATGACGACAAATGGTTTGCATATGCATCAATGTGTCCATAATTACAAAGTAGATTTCTTGGCGACTATCATGGATTGTTGACCATCTTTAAGCAAGCACTGGAGAGCGTTCAAATGAGGATTATCTCCTCCAGCACAGCACAGCAGAGTTTAGCACTGTATGTCATTGATTAAGCTTGTGTATTACATGCCAACACATATCCCACTTGCATAGTGTTTTCTTCTCTCTCATAACAAGTGCTTAAAAGCACCCTCATCTAGGAGAAATGTGCATATTATCTGAAAAAATAAAGTATGATTTATTTTATATAAAGAGAATATTATTTATATTATATATAGTATAAAAATCCATGAATTAGTATAAAAGTATAATTCATAATTATCTGGCACATGTGACATTTCTTTTGTGTCTGCTGACTTTGCATAATAATTCCCAGAGGGCAGGGTTAATTTGACCCTAAAGAAGACATATTATATACATTTTCAGGTTCATACTTGTATTTTTTGTTTCTACCAGAACATGTTTACATGATTTAATGTTCAAAAAACACTTTATTTTTCTCATACTGTCAATGGCTGTTGCACTCTGTCTGAGACGCTCTGTTGGAGCGCCTGTCTCTTTAAGCCCCCCTCCTGAAAAGCCCAGACTGCTCTGATTGGCCGGCATTCCGCATCTCCGCATCTGTGCTCTGCTGTTGCTGTCTCTCTATAGTCCATTGCAGCCGGAGACTGACTGCAACTGAGTATATAGCAGCAAAAAATCACCAATAAAGGCTTCTAAACCAAACACTACAAAACTGGACATGTTCCAGCATAAATGTGACCCGCAATTTGGTAGAAATTAAAATTTGCAGCGAAGATTACAGCTTTCCCTGGCATAGCATGTAGCTACATTTGGCAGGGTATGTAATGCAAACACTGCAGTAGATACCTGCATGGAGGCAAATTTACGAATCCCACTATGGCCACGCCAAGACCCGCCCTACGAAGCAGCTTGATTGGTTGGAGTTAGGCATTTGACCTTGAGTGGTTAAGGTTAGGATAGCCGATTGGTCAGGGAATAGGACCTGTACAAATGGGGTTACGTTACCTTGCGTAAGCATGGATGCCTGGCCACGATATTTATTTTCCCACTATGGCCACGCCAAGACCCGCCCTTCAATAGCATTCACACACTACTATTGGCCAGGCGTCTATGCTTGCATGTACAGGTCCTATCCCCAACCTTAACCACTCAAGGTCAAATGCCTAACCCCAACCAATTAAGCTGCTTTGTAGGGCGGGTCTTGGCACGGCCATGGTGGGATTCGTAATTTTGCCGCCTGGCTCAGAGTTTGTTAAACCTCCTTCCTGAAACGGACCCCTTCACATTTGAACTTTCACGAAACAGTGTGCTTGCATTACAGAGCAGGAGGTACAAAGTAATATCAAAAGCAGTCTGCCAACTGTATCCAATTAAAAAGAAGTTATTATTTTAAACCATAGACCCTGGTACTTCCTGCTGACAGTGAAGAAGAGGTGACACCGAAGTTGTAACATCACAGATTATTTTAGTGGGAGAATATATATGATTAATCAGTATGTGGGTGTTCACTTCAACGGAATGTACCGTCTTAGATTATAGCAAAAAACACATTTTGAAATATTTCAAAGCAGATGTGGAATGTTAAATAAAGAAAATCTGACATTTGCAGACAAATATGACACAACTGCAAAGCTTTGCTTATGTATTCTCAGGGCCGGTAGCATTGATTTTCATGTTTATTCTGACCTCTTATTTTCTCTCTGGAGAGCTGAATGTGACATGTTAATGAAAATACTCTTTTTGTGTGCTTACCGCACAACCAGGGGTACGGTAAGCATCAAATCCACCAATTCTCCATTTATTCATCTCTTTATTTGTGAAATTCTGGTTTCTGGCTATTTTGTATTGATAGTACAGTTGGTGTTAGAAATCAACTGTGTGCTTGGTAATAATAATGGGCCTTTTTTATTCCATTTCATTTTGACATATAGCAGGGAAAGCACATGTGTAATTAATAGCATTATGGTTATATGTTCCATTCAAGGTTGCATGTTCCAAGGTATTGGCATTGTGCATGTTGTTTCACTAACATGGCTAACTGGTAGAGCTGCTCGATTATGGAAAAAATCCCAATCACAATTATTGTGGTCAATATTACAATCACTATTATTTAACATGATTACTCATTGACTTTTGGAAATATGTTACATTTATTGAACTTAAAAAACATTGAAACAGTTAAACAAATCAAAAGTGAAAACACCTTGAACTGTGAAATTTCCATTAATACATTTCCTGTTGAACTTTTTTGAATTGCTCTTCAGACACAAGACAAAATAAGAGTTTATTTGCAAAATAATTGTTTTTCTTGATTACATTGTTTTTGTGATCATTAAGAGCCGAAAATGCTGTAAAAAGAGTTATACTATAGATTTTGGGATTTTTTTTTATAAGAAACATTCCCCACTTTAAAGGAGATTTGTTTAAAGTTCAACTAATCATCGCGTCTGGTATTCACAGTGAATGTCTTATTACAATACAAACTTGTGTACTAATTAATTTAAGTACAATTTACAATAAAAACAACTTGCTATTTCTTGGTTATGTTTCTTAAATGTAACCAGTAACATATTTCCTTCAACACTATTTCAATGTTTTTCTGCAGCCAGTTTTACTTTCTATTTTATGACTTGCTTTTTACACAAACCTTTCACCAGTAAACCATAAACTACTGTTACTTGTTTTGTTTTTTTCCCCACGCATACAATACGTCTACCTATTATCTGATCAGATAGTCTTATGGTGGACTTGGATCTGCGGTGTACACCTATTCCCCCCAGTGCTGTGAAGTAGTTCTACTCAAAAATAATATGTCTGAGTTGCTTGTCTAGAAATAATTTGCAGTCGCTGCATAAAACGTAACACTTCTACAATCTTGTTTTTGACCCAGAAACTGAGAAGAAATCGGAGAACTGTATTAGCAGAATTTTACACAGACTGCATGCACACAGTAAGCCTTTGCAGTATTAGTGGTAAAGTGCACATGTATAGCAAGTGGCCAGGGATACAAAAAAAAAAATGATGGTGGGATACTCTAGGATTTGTAATATTGGGGCAGCTGACATTGGAAGGATCCCCCATTTAATCCCATTGGGACTGGCTCTGTAGCTGTCGATGGCAGTTAGGTTAACACTATGACTCAGTGTTTTTAACGCAGCATCAATACAATGCATAATGTCTCGTTCAAAACAGTCCAAATGAAAGGTTTATAATGTAATCTTCTATTTTGGCACCACATGTTGCCCTTATGACCAATTACTTTAGTTTGCCCAAACTTAATAATACGTTAATAATAGACCTGTTAGGTCAGAAAACACTCAGTCCATTTTGGAAATGTCATAGGCTGTTGTAAAAACACTGTTGACACAGTCAAACTGACTTGCATTTTGGTATGAGTACTTAGTAGCCTACAGTAGTATAAAACACATGCGTATTATCATGAAAGTGGAAAAAAGGAAATAGTGTCAAATACAATTAGGAAAACAAGAGCCGGATGTATGTTTTCTCAGTTAATTCTGAGCACCACCATCTCTGCACATATCACATTAGAAATGGTTAAATGTTACAAATCCCTGCCATCTAGAGCACAAGGTACATAAAATTGTGAGCAACCTGTATTTCAAATGAATTCGAGATACATTCTATCTGAATGATTACACTGTACTGTAGAAAAAAGAAGTGCAGCTGAATATACAGAAAGAGTAGTAGAAGTGCAGATACTACAAGTAAACATGTACAAATTGATAACTTTTGATGATTACCACTAAATAGCTTCTATCATTTGGGCTATTTAGCTACATGTAGACCTAGACATAAAGAAATGCAGGGATAGGCTGCGGAAAAAGTTAGAATGTCTTGACTTTGAGAACCTCATCTATGGTGGTGGTCTGAAAACTAAAAATGTATTCAGGCAGAACATTAAGTGAATTTTAGAGGTGATGCAAAAGTCAAGACAAAGATGTTGGTGTCGCAAGTTTGCCTTGAGGTGAAGACGTGTCTGCCAAAGATTTAAATTTTTCAATTATTCTGGGGCATTATGACTCCAAATCATGAACAGACAGAAAAAGAGAGAAAGACTGGCGGATAACAACAAAAAGGACGAGCTTGTGGTACGTTCTGGGTCAGATTCACACACAGACACACAACTGGGCTGTAGCCTACATTGCTAGCAGCTAACCTCTAGTCGGACCATGTTTGAGGTAAATAAACATATGGACTTCAAAAACATTTGAGAGGTGAAACAAAGCTGGCAGGTGTATTCCCAGGAAATTAAACGTCTTGCATCATCAAATAGGCTGCTGTTAGTATTAGCGTTTGATGATGAAAGTGAAAATAGAAGAAATATAAAGTTATACTTGCATATCCGGTCACTGAATATGCAATAACAGCCATAAAACAAAGAACATATGATATAGATGAGCCTATAAGATACTTATTAAAAGCATGCTGTCATTCCCCATTGACATATAGACTAGAATTACTTTAAAATTGGTGCTCAGACAAAACACAGAAAAGAATGATGTGGTAATGTAGCCTATTCAAAGAATAACATTCACATAAACATGCAAACAACAACAACAAAAACTCCTGTAATTGTAATTACCGTGTTAATATGTCACATGGACTTACATGCAGTGTTATCATGGGCGTGGCTTACTGTGTTTGGGGAGTGGCTGCCGTGTTCACACATTTTGCCTTGTTCATCACTACAACAGGCAGAGCCGAGGGCTGAGCTCGATCACTCAGTGCACTACATCATATCCACTAATTGCACCATCTGTGGAGTTTTGTTTTTCCTTGTTTTACAAACCCTCCAATCGCTGTACTTAGCAGATGGGCTCGTGCGGCCAGCTAGCTTACTCAAACTACTCCACCAACTAGTTTTCTAAGTTGGAGAAAAAAAAAAAACTTCTGAGAGACACAGCGGAGGACACGGACGCACCGAGTACGGTACTGTTTTGACGTGCGGGCTTACTTCGTGGTTATCATTACCACTTTGTTACAGTTTTCATTTTTTCCCCCTTTCTTTTTTCTGCGTCTGAAGGGGGAGGAAAGGAGGTGGACCCACACGCTCCAGTCGCCGGGTCTCGTGGCTTCTTTGTATACAGGAGTAGCTGTGTGTAAATGCATGGGCAACACAGCGTCTACTGCTGCTTGACGGACAGCCTATTCGGCTCAGTCCAACCTTCACGTGGGCTTCCTCAGAGATGAAGCGGCCGAACCAGGTGTAGAAGAGGAATATCGAAACTTTACCCGAGCCTCCCCACCTCCCCCACCCCACCCCCAAAAAAACGCAGCGTCTTATTCACCCCAACAAAGCTTGGGTCAGTTTTACCGCCTCTCTTTCTCCGTCTCTCTCTGTGTGCGCTGGGATTGTAAACGGCAGAAACAAATTGATCTCCGTGCAGAGTAGGCTACAGCTACAGCTGCGCGGCTCCCTCACACATCATGGATGTACGATTTTATCCGACTGCTGGTGGGAATTCTATTCCAGGAGAACCACCAAACCTGGATTTTGCCCACTGTTTGGGCTACTACAACTTCAATAAGGTGAGAAACCCCTCTTGTGTTGTGCTGTAGTCTAGTTGTGTGCTTGTGTGACCACCCTGGTGCTGACACCATGAGTGCAACCATGAAAATCTATCTAAAATTAAGTTGAATTAAAACCAACGATTTTCATTGTCTTGCGAGCTGCCTCCACTTGTTTCACTCGGACTTAAGCCACTAATGATGACTGTCTTTCCGGAGTTGCTTCATTAATACTTCCCTCTCCTGCCACAAACTTTGCTGTTGTGTGTTAATAATGGAAATGAGAGCAGTGTAGCAAGTGTAGTGGAACAGTGGTACTTTTGTCCAGCTCAGAACGGCCACACTGCACTGCTAAACTCTCACCAGAGTGATGTGATCCACAGTCATGGGCGCTGTTGGCTATACAGTTACATGTTCCTAAACATCAGTGACACATTAGAATGTGATGAAAGTATTACACAGTGTATCAAGTGTCAAATAAAATCATGTTACAAGACCCAAATAAAGCAGTTAAACACCACGTTTTACAAACACGTGTTTACCCTTTGGCATGTCAATTTGTTAGTGAGTTACTTTTAAAAAAAATTACAACTTTATATAACTAGCTTCAGCACATCAGGGTTGCTGTTAATAGCTCTTGGAGATAGTGCTGGAAATTAACTTTACAGCTCTGCATAGAAACACAACCATACAGAAAGAGACATAGACAGCACACTTGTTATCTGTTCAGAATGAATGCATTCATTGTCACCATTGCGCTGTTGTGCACTTATCTCAAACATGGCATCAGTAAACCCCTGACTGTCATACCCAGAGAGGCAGCCACATGTACAACGCAGTTTTATCGACTTGCTCCTAGGTTAAACAGCCTATTTTTAAGCATTGTTTCACAAGTCGATTTATTCACTTCTGTATACAAGCAGCCCTGTTTCTAAGCTGTGAGTAAGACCATTGCTGAGGTATGACAAGTTTATTAACACTCTCTAACATGAGGCAGAGGTTATGTTAAAACACAGATGATAGTTTGTGATATTTTGTCAGTGATGTAACACTTGAACTATCTGGCCCATAATCTATCAGGAGCGTGACTCCCTTGTACCACTGCAAGAGGGAACATCACTATGGCAGACTAATGACACAACCGCAGCGTGCTGTTTTTACAAAGTTTAAACAATGGCAGCGCCTACATCCCCCATCTTTCTCTGACACACACACACACACACCACCCCCTTTCAAATTATTCATCCCTATAGTGCTGTTTGCCCTTGCAATCTGATGCTGCTCAAAACAGTTACCAGGTTTGTCTCACTGTTTCATCAGCTCTTTGTCATGTGGCCAAGTTGTCATTTGTGCCCAATTTCATCATGTCTTCATCAGCCTTGATACATTTTAACTAGATTGCTTTGAATTGGTGTAAGAGTCGAAGTGCGATTTTATTCCTGCTCATAAATTCTCCAGGTCAGGGGAAATTTTCCATCTGTAACAGTAATTGGCCACAATGCGAAAGGAGAAAGAGGGAGGGTGTTGAGAAGGTAGTATCGCCACCAGTTATGAGAGAGAGAGAGAGAGAGAGAGAGAGAGAGAGAGAGAAGGAGTGAGAGAGTGAGAGAGAGAGAGAGAGAGAGAGTACAAAGCATGCTTTTTATGCTAATTACAATGCCTTTCCATGGCGAACACTCTTTTGCATGCATCTTCCAAATAAGCCTCCAATTTAGTTGAATCAGCTCGCTGAAAGGTAGCACAATGCAGAGCGGTTAGTCATCCATAAGATGTGGCATTTTTTCAAGTCTCACAGAACTGAGACATTAAATCTTTAATCTATTTATAAGCAGTAACAGCCCCTTCTGCAAACAGCAAAACTTCCACTAGATTCAAAATCTCCAAATTGCTGGCACAGGACATGTTCAATTTTAATGACAACAGAGACAGAAGGGCCCAGAGGCACTTTGAGACATCAGAGATCCTTTTAAATTTACAGAAAAATCCAAACGAGTGGCACAAACTTAATTAGGTGCTGCAGTCATGACTAATGAAGCTGCCTGTTTCTTTTGGCACGGAGATGAAGGAGAAACAGCAGTGCTGAAGAGAAACATGCCACAACTTCACACAGCTGAATAATACAAAATAAATGCAAGAAAAACCACTTGATGTAATCTGGTAGAATTAAACACAACACTATCCTTACAGCACATGTAAAGGTTTATTGCTGTGAGTTTTTTACCATTAAATGAAGAGTTTTCAGGTGGGGGACAGGGCTGTCACAGCAGGGTCCAATTATTTGGTTAATACTTCAAGTTAAACTACCTTTACTTAAGCTTGAACACTTATCAGCTATGCTTAAGGGCACTGCCAAGGCCCCTACTTTTTTTCTTTTGGTTAATACTTCAAGTTGCATGGTTTTTAATGTATCTGTAATTATGACTCTTGGCTTTTTGGCTTGTTTATGAACACCTGGTTGTAGTCAGTAAAATGTATAAGAGAACAGAAAGGAAAACATCAAATGAATACATGGGCATCTAGTGCTCATTTGTCCAGTTTCTTATTTTGGTGATGCCAGCGATGCGAGACAGTTAAAGTTATGTGGTTTTTCTGGGCAAACTCCTCAAGTCATGCACAGCATCAACCAAAGACAAGGAGCTGTTTGGATTTGACCGGTTTTGGTATTTGTAAAAGTCAAATGTGATTGACTTTAATGGCTTCATGAAAGGGTCTCAGTGTTATTCTCATATTTATGACCATCTGGTCAATTTTTTTCTTTTAAGGTTTAATAATGTTTCAGATACAGTAACCATTTAGTGTGGGCTTTCATTACCTCCAGGCGCAGAGAGACTAAAATTACCAACAGATGTTAATACAAACTCTTCACCTGCACTGGTGCTAACACTTGAGGTTTATTTGCAAAACTAATACCGGCACCACTGAGACATCATAATTCTTTGAATTACATCAGTGTTTTAATGGCACTATTGCAGTAAGTAGACAAAGGTGCAAACCATCATCCTGTTTGACCTACTGTATTATTGTTGATGTTAAGCGCTGTAAGCGGACATACAACTTTTGTTAATAAATCATTTCAATATGCAAGGACGAGTTATTGTCAAGTTTCTAATCAATGTATTATTGCAAAAAAACATGGTGTGTGTGTGTTTATTTTATATATATATATAAATATAATAAAATATATATATTTTTTTTAATCAGCAAGCTGCAAACAAAAGGCTGCACATCACCAACCGTGCTGTGCTTTTGTTGAAAACTTCTCGTGCCATGTTCAGCAAGCAATCATGTTGTGGTTGTAATCATTATTGGCTGACTTCTTTTATTATAACAATGTTTAATAGTTTGTTTGGTTGGTTGCGTGGTAAACGAATGCACCAGTTGCTCTCCTGGGGTATTTCTGACAAAGTAGCTGCTCAAGGTGTTTTTGCTTTTACCACAGTGACCACGCTTGTTGCCAAATCAACCAGGTCTAAATTTTAACGATTACAACTTCAAGCACTTTATAATAAGCCAAATCCTCTACTGCTGCACATAGTTTAGCTTTTTTTTTTTTTTACTGTTTTAAACTGAACAACTTATCAGGATTTTATTGAGCCTGTAAAATAGGTGAAACAGAAGCCTGCTCATGTTTCACGTGGGCCCTACTGACCCATGCATATGTAGGGAAACTAAAAACAACAAAGATTTAAAGAACTGGGGGAAGGACCTTAAGTAATGTACTTCCACAGCAACAAACCCCTGGGCAATAACTTGTTATTGTGTCCAAACCATGGTGGGCCAGGACTCTTTGTCTTTGCTGGCTTTTCTGCTTCATCGGGAGGGAAGGGGTTAACACTCTGCTCAACCAGGGGGCCTTGTGCATCTCTCCAGTGTACACAGCTGGTGCCATTTCATCACACACATTCTAAACATATCCAAACACAGCTTTATGTGTGTGTGTGTGTGTGTGTGTGTGTGTGTGTGTGTGTGTGTGTGTGTGTGTGTGTGTGTGTGTGTGTGTGTGTGTGTGTGTGTGTGTGGTGGGGTGTAACCTCAGTGGCTGTCTGCTTTGTCAAACTCAGCAGTTGATGGATATGACTTCAAGGTGCGTGTTAAATGTTTAAAATGTCCACGAAGTGAATAGCTGATGTTTTTTGCTGAGTCTTTTAATTGTAGCTTGTCAGGAGATGTAGTTCAACAGATTTATTAAACACCTAATTTTCCCACTGAGATTAGACAGTGTTATTTTTAGTCCGCCTGCTTGAAGACACACTCTACTTGGAGTTCCTGCCTCTAAGAATGTCTGTCTGACAATCTGCACTACACATATGTCTCCACAGGGCAGATGTTAACATTTTGTTAATGCACAGCTCTCCACTGAACAAAGCGGATGATAGCATACACTGAGGAGGTATCAATAGAGACATATTAGTGGAAACTATATAATGTTTATAAAAACGGACTTGTAAGGGGTTCACAGGGATCATTTCTAAAGAAGCGACCCAAACAAGAGATGTAGCAGCCTTGTATTAAAATATGAGCCTAATAGTTTCTGATTCTTTAGGCACCACATTATCACAGCTGTCACTCTCTCTTTATTTTGTTGATCACGTTGAGATGAGGACATAATGACACACACACACACACACACACACACACACACACCAACTAAATCCCATTGAGTTTCATTTCAACTTGTTTTACCAGTACAATCTGACGATCTGAACCAACAGTCTGAACCTGTGGGGACATAAGACCAGGTTGCCTGCTTTGTTTATGAGGTGGATATGAGAGGCTCTGAAATCTTAGACAGACATAGACCATTACCCAGATCAGCTCTTATAAAGACCTTCTGTAATCCTGCCATCACTGCTCATAAATCCACTTTATTACATCCCCATGTACATTACTCAGTGTGGCTCATTTAGGTAGACCTCACACTCTTGTAGACAAAGAACATCTCGCTGTAGTGAGTTGGCCTCAGGTTGTGATCTTATAACCAGGGACAAATTGGAGCTCCAGTGTAAAACCAATCAAAAAAAAACATGCTTCAATGTTGAATTTCTTCACACAGTAGGCCAACCATTTGCATATAAGTTTATGTTTTTCCTTTAGGATTAACACTGGCAGTGAAAGTCTCCACTATTTGTAACTGCCTGGCTGTTTCAGAAACATCTATTTCAGTGATACAAAGAGGATGAATCCACAGGAGAGGCACATTTGTTATTGGATTGTGATCTTGAACACAACATCACTACATCATCCATCAAACTATGTAAGTGCCTGAGGAAAAAATGTTTATGTTGACATCCAAAGTCATGAACGAGTTGTTTTTTCAGTTGTTGTGCTTTGAGCGTATAGTTCTATAGTTCTTTTTGTCCTGTAAGTTTAAGAACACCTGTACGTCTACGCGAGCTATCCGCGTGTATGTCTACGCTGCACAGTGGACGGGTTGCAGACTGATATCAATAAGTGGTGTATGTATGACACGCCAATTCGTGTGCCATTTTAGCATGTTATCAAGACGCATAATTGCTTTTCGGATGGTTGGGTTTAGGAAAACAATAACGGGGTTGGGTTTAGGAAAAGAAGAAAGCAACGGTTGGGTTTAGGAAACGTGACACGCGGGACACGATCCCCGGTCTCCTGGGTGAAAGTCCTGCGTTGTTTGACCCATCCACCACCCCAACCAACCTCCCTATGCGGATTTTCGGGCTATCATACTACGCGCTACGGCGTAAATTGACACGCAATCGCAAGGTAATGTAAGTCAATGGAGGCCAAACAGTGTTGATAAACACGCTAAAAAGTGATTAGGCGTCTTGATAACACGCCAATAATGGCATATGAATTGGCGTGTCATACATACCCCACTTATTGAGATCAGTCTGTCCCTATAGAAGAAGAGTAGATGACACTGTTAAGGTCCGTGAGGGAGTTTTAGGATTGGGTGATCTTAAGATAAGATAAGCTACTTCTTGACTCGAGTACCAAAATCACTTAAAGTTTGGCTAAGTTGTATACTGTATTGACATGGAAGATAGTAAATCTACAGCTTGTGTTAGTAAGGTCAAAGGTCAAATTAACCTCCTATAGGAGTTTGAAAGAGTCATATTTATGTGATTACTGTGCCTCTTTGAATCAAAGCAGGCCCACACAAGATATATTTTTTTCCACCATGATAAACCTTTTTAATCTGGTTTTGGCTCACTACATCTTTGACAGCCCCAACCTTGCTGACTTATTAAAAGGAAAGAGAGAACTCCCTGCTCCCCAGAAAAGTGCTTTTACCATGAATTAAGCAGTTTTTAAAAGGACCAGTCAATCATTTCTGGTTGGCTGATTCAATAAGTGTTGTGTCCCTTTAGTGGTTAGCCTCGCTGTTTAGACACATTCATTTTTAAAGCTTTCCAGTGAGACAGACATTCCCTGTTTCATAGATAATGTCCAATTCTCTTAATGGGCTCACGGACTGTATCAAAAGATTCCGCTGTTTTCCTTTGCTTTTAACTTGCTTGACTTAAGCTCTTCTCCTAAGCTCTTTTCAAGGAGCACAGGCCAATGACAAATGTCCGTCTCAAACCGTTATGGGTAATATTTGCTAGACTGGACTAGTTGAATTCATTGCTGCTATCTCTATATTAGACATCTTTCCTCCAGCTGTTCCTACTATTTGCTTTTAAGTCAGCTTCCAATTGGGTAAATGCAGAATATAACATTTCCAAAAGAATGTTAAGAATTAAATATTAGTCCTGTAACAGTAATTAGTCCTGTCAACCAAATAAGAATTATTGTCTGGGTGTAGGATTTCTCTCTATACTCCAATTTAGCTGTGACTATTATAACTAAATTATTATAACCTGCTTATAGAAATATAAGTCACTGTTCCAACAATTGTTCATGTGTCAGGTTCATTGTGAATATATTTCTCGTTAGAGGTGAAATGGGCTGCAGGTGTTTGTAGTATTACATGTTACACAGTGCGATTAATCCACCCTTTTCACCTGCCCCCTCCTTAGTAACACATTCCCATAATGCATCGTGTTACCAGGTTGCACTAAAAGGACTGACAATAGTAGCAGGTGTGCAAATATCCCTCAGACCCGTTGAACAAAGCGCTTAAATAATGGGGGTAAATACAAGTTTTATTTGAATGGTCAAATAGATGGCACGTTGGAACCAATTGATGCAGAGTTCGAGAAGTACTTAATTTAAATGCAACCTGTTTTATCAGAACGAAGCTGTAAGCATCACTTTAAAACCTAACTTTAAAAAAATAGACTGATTTATTTGCTGCTTACGGGCACTGTTTCCTTTGTGTTCATGCGTGTATATATTCAATGATTCTAGATAGCTGTGATTGTCGAACACTCCTCAAACATAAAGTCTGTTTGTGGCAGTTGGATAATATTAATGTCTGTCTCAGCAGTTACTCTACCATAGCAATAATACCGCAGCCTATAAAGAACTGGAGAACTGCCATCTCACCCTGCCACAGTTTGATTTTATATACATGCATTAGACTGATATTCTCTGGCATGTATACTTGTGTCTTTAGCCATGATGCATGTTCATGATTATGTCAAGATCTCAATACAGTGCACTGATGGAGGATTGTCTCGATGTACCGTAAAGTTCCGGAGGGGAATAAAACCGCTGTTCTTAGAAGAATAGGTTTGCCCTTTGTCTTCATTATACTTTGTCAGAAATGTCTTTGTATCCATCGTAGAGAACAAGTTCATTTAAAGTTGAGTTTATTTTTTTTTTCAACCATTTTAAAATGTCTCACTATAAAGAACTTTTGTCTCTGTGCAGACTGGAAACCTGACTTAAAGCACGAGACAAGAAGCACTAATCTCAATATTGATCTAAAATCATAATCGTTTCCTAGCCCTCAACCAAGTGCTTTGAGTTGCCTAAACATAACCATACAAATGGAATGATGCTTTAGTTACCAAGACCTGATACTTTATGGAAGACAATAGAGAACACAATTATTAGAAATATTATTATATATATATATATATATATAATATAATATAATATATTAGAAAACACTGTTGACTCATTACATCACTCTTACATCATTCGTTTGGCTATAATTGCCCAACAATTATTTTCATTTGAATGAGCAAAGCTCTCAACATATTACTTAGGTATCACTGCTTTGAGGATTCGTAGGTCAGATTTTCAGCTGTATGAAAACCATGCAGTATTCATGAATATGTCTAGTTTTTATTAGGTAACATGATCAAAAGGAACAATGGACATGACCTCATTAAAAGCTCCAGCCATATAATAAAGGTCCAGTCCTTGAAACCTCAAATGGGATCATGAATGGGGTCCATGAAATTCTTGAGCAGACTTCAGATATTTTAAGGAGTTGAAGTCGAGGCTCATTCACAGCATGTCCTTGTTTATTGTGATGTGTGTGTGTTTCTGCTGGCTCGTGGACTCACTCACATGTGGTCACAGTGCGGGATGGCAGAAGTAGAAACAAGATTAAGGTCAGTGGGGCCTCAGCCTTGGCAGGGTTTTGCTCCCTGGACGGCCACTGACGATTCTTTCAAATGACAGTCCCTCCAGGATTTCGCGGCCTTTGTTTCTGATTTTGCCAGAGCTTTTGTAAAAAATTTCGATAAAAGTTGCAATGTCTTTTGTATGTTTTTTTTTTTTTTTTTGTTCTTTAAAAATAAAAATGAAACTTGTTTCAGGGAGAATAAAACTACTCTGGGCTGAGTTTTCTTGGTAACCTTACCAAAAAGGCTCAGGATGCTGCAAATGTTGGTATAATATGAATATGGCTGGTGGATTTAAGACAAAAAATAATAATTTATTGAATTAATCAAATTTGAACATATGTGTCAGTGGCTTGTTGATCTTTACATTGTTAATTTCCTAACCTGGCCTGGGACACACATTCATATGGTTTGATTTCGGAAACAAGCTCTCTCTCACTCCTGCTTGGTCAGTGGCACTCAGTCACATTATACTGACGTAACGTCTGCCACGTGGGACTGCTGGAATTGGTTGAAGTCGCAGGAAACTCCGGTTATTGGTCAAATTTGCGGAAAAGTTGCGGTGATTGGTCAAAATTGCGAGTCGCACCAAAGTCACGTGATTGGTTGAATTTGCGTGAATTGGTGCAATCGTGACATTGCGCAATCCTGCAGGGACTGAAATGGCCTTCCTCCCAAGGAAACTGCTGTAGTTCCTCATCTTTGGAGGTTCTGACTCCCGGTGTAACTTTTCAAATACCTGCACAGCCTAGGGAAAAGGGATTTCTCCTTTTTTTGCTCCACAATATTTGTGTCTCTCCTGCTGATAAACAAGAAGAGAAGCTGAATGATTACACTATTTCAAAGGCATAACAGGCAGCTGATTAAAGTGTGAGGTCGGAGTTAGCCAAGGTTAACCGTCCATAATGAAACACTTTGAAAATAATGATACGCTGCATGGTTTTATGAGGGCCTGTGGCTGCTCAGCTCCGCAGTGGTGACCTTCAGCAGTTCCACTAGCTAATCGTAGCGATCCTGCAGCACCCCTGTAGTTTCGAGACTCCATTACCTTCTGATACTCATCTAGGTGAGCAGACCTTGTACAAGGTCTGTCTGTAACCGTTCTTGTGTCACTGAGGTGTCTAACCATCTTCACTTTCATCTTCAGCTACTGCTCTGATTTGTCTATGTGGCACAGAAGGCCAAGATGAGGTCTTAGATCACTTTTTACATTGAAGTCATTCAGCTGACACTCATCCAGAGAAACTTAAGTAAATAAAAAGTGAAAGAAACTTGACACCATTACAAAATAAACAGCTATAGTGCTTTTCTAACCAGATTGCATTAAAAAGATGATTGTCTGAACATTATTCCATCACTTGTGAATATTTGTCATCTGTTATTGCAGGGCATGTGGCCTTTTATTACAAACAGCTGCATATTTTACACCTGGTTAGACTGGATTATACTCCTGCTAATACTTTAAATTTTTATATTGAAAACTGGCCGCTGTCCACGCTATACAATTACTGAACAAGTAATACCTATCTACAAAGAGAAACCACAATATTAGTTTTGGCTAAGTATAATACATCTGGAATGTTATAGTACATGTATGCTACATTATGATGTTCATCTATCTGAACTGTGTTTAGCTTCTCAATACTACACAAATCACTGTACAGTTATGTGGTTTTATGTGGTTTATTGTTTTGGTTTGTGCATTGTATGTCCAACCAGAAAATCATATTTACTTTATAAATAGAATAAAAGGGTGTGTTAATATCGTACCCAGATGCCTGAAAGGCATTTTTATAATTGACAAATATGTACACTTCTGCTTTAGGAATTGTTTCACAATGTTTGCTGATAATTACTCATCTAACAGCCAGAAAATTATGTTTGAATACAATCGCTATTGAAAAGCCATCCCATATTATTGCGCAAATAGTACTGCATTTTAAGCAAATTGCTGATTTGAGCTATTTGCTGCTGTATGGAGGGGGTTAGTATGGGGGCTGCATATAAATGCATGAAGAGATTTATGATCTGGTTAGCAGCTGAACACACTGAGGTAATATCCTATCAGCTGTTCTTGGTTTAGTTAGGGTTTGTCATCAAATTTAGCTGAACATGTATCAACCTGTACCCAGCATACTGTAAGATTCCTAATTTATCCAATCCTCTTTGATTGTTGTGAGCTGAGGAGATGACATGAGACAGCTCCATGTACATCCTCACTATTAGCGGGTATTGATATTTTCACAAGAATACATTCCTAAAAGGAACTAATTAACAACAAAAAAAAAGAATTGCCCAGTTCTTTCATTCATCACCACAGTCTCTCATAACAGGCAAGCTTCAAGCAGGAACAACAAAGTAGTACATAAATCAAAGTGGTTTCCTTTGCCAAGCCAGAACCCCTTGGGACATACCTTGGTGCTTAATTAAAATCCAAAAGTATCATGTTTTAGGTGAGCGAGCACTGAATAACAATGACAAATCATGCCCCAGAGCATTAGTGGTGTGTTTTAGAAAAGAATAACAGCATCTCTTTTTTTTCTGAACAATATAAATGAGATTTAATGTGGAAGAAAGCTGTTTTCAGTGCATTGTGGCACAAGGACTGTGGTAAATATAGCCTTTCCTGGCAGCAGAACCTGCCAAAACCAGCATTGACATATTAATCTCTTAATTACCCCAACAGGATTATAATGAAACAGCTCATTATTATTAGACATTATTTAATGGCTTACCCTTTTCACTGCACTATTTATCATCCATTTTTAAGCCTCATGTTGGTGCCAGCTATAGAATATAACTATATTTTTGTCAAACTGTCACAGGTCATCACTTATCAATATATATTGAGTGTGACTTGTGAAAGGATGGCAGTAATTATTTAAAGCTATTTAAAGTGATCCTATGCAACTTTTGTTAAACAGTTGCAACTGTGGCATCTAGTAAAACTGATAAAATACTGGTACATGTTAAAATGTAGTCTAACATTAGCAGAAGGAAAGGGTCATAAATGCAGCAAACTAACTTCAGTTAAATGTCTAAGTCTTGCTAACATTAATATTGTGCAGTGATGCATTTAATTGCTTTGGTTTAACTTTTGATTTGTAAGGAGTCTTACTTTAAAATATGACTGAATATGGCCTATCTATATAGCATGTTTAAGCCATCATATCTTGTAATACAAATGAATTTGCATCAATCAAGTGTATTGTGGGATGTCAGGAACAACTGTGACGTTTCTAAGGGCCATTGGTGTCCCCAATCTTTGAGTTTCTACATCTGACAGTTCTGCAGTGACCAGGCCAACTAACACTGACTGGACTCGGGGCTACAACCAGAGACACTTTGGTAAATCATCAGACGGAACACGATGTGGAATCCCATTTTCTAGTGACAGCAATCAAAATATGAACTGTCCTACATACTCCCGTTAATGCAAGCGTCGTAATTCTGATATGCACTGGCTCTTAAGAGAGGCTAAAAAAAGAAAAGTACATTAAAAAGGAGAATGTGTGTAGTTATCAGCAGAAAAAACCTCTCCCAAGTCAAATCCGCTCAATTACAGAACTCTGGAGAGCTATCCCCAAGCAACCCTTTCATTGGCTAATCAGTCACAGCAAATTGCAGTGGTGAATATTTCAGACTCGACAGATTTGAGTAAAGACATCATGATTATTTCACTGTTGTACAGTTCCCTTTAAACATTCTAGAGGCCTTCAGCTGGAGCCAGCATAAACTGCATAACTCCTGATTTAAGAAGGGGGAAAAAAAGTCGAGGTAGAAAAGCCAACACAAGGGCTGTCAGTCAATGTGGCAAGCTAATTGGGTCGATCTCTTTAGCAAAGATGAATGAAGAGATTAACTTTCACTATGTGTCCAGTGAATCTCCCTCCTCTGGCTCCAGGTGAATTAGCTGATGACAAGTTGATGGTGGGAATTCTGTTTCTCACTTTGAGTTAAAGCTGCAGTCAGTTATTTCCGGCATGGTGCCCCCTGTTGAAATCACACATTTTGTCATTACAAACTTTGTTTAAATGTTGATTCATTGGATCACTCGTGTATCTTGTATATGTATTTTAGACTATAAAATGTTTGGTTGTGTTAGTTACAAGTTATTTACATTGTGTTGTTCCTCACCTCTGCATATAAACAACATGGTACCAGGAGATTTTAGGCTACAATATCACATGTTCTGATGTTCTCTGCAGACTATACAATATATACTGGAGAATGGAGATGCAGGTCAAACATGGCCCTAATGAAGAAAAATGAAAAGTGATGGGAGAACATGTGCACGGGAAGGTGTGAGTGCAGAGCAGACTGTGCCCTGCTGTCATTTATTTATTTTAGTGAAGAAAGTCACAGCATGGTCCTAAAATAGAGGTGAATACTCGAATACAGAAAAAAAAAACACTTTGCTAACTTACCTCGTTCTCTTAAAAAAAAGAATCACTTCAATACAGAGCAGACCTCCTGGTTTCTGTGTGCCTTTGATCTCCAACCTGTCATTTCACACAGAGGAAAGGAATTATTTTTGCGTTATGACTAAAAGATGTGTAGTGTGTCTTTGTTCCAAATCTCTTTAAATGTCAGCGCAATGATATGGAATCAAAGTTGAAGCTTAGTGTTTGTAATTATTCAAAGCTGGTATCTTAAGCTCGCACTGCTTTTGAAGTAGGAAATGTTAAAGTGACATTTTGAGTTTAGATACTGTTAAAAACATTAGTGAAGCACTTAGCCTGATGGTTGCTGTCACAAGAAAAACAATGTCTGCGACTCAACAGCCGTCAGGTTTGCTAATGATGTCCTGGTGTGCTGTCAATCTACCAGATGAACGGACAATAGTATGCCAAGAAGAAAATGCATGAAATAGCTAATTGCTTTTAAGAGCCTGCTCAACCATTCTGTAACTGCTATGTGTTCACAGATGTCTTTCCCAGCTGCTGTTTCATTATGGAACTCAAAGACATTACAGGCGCAATGCACTGGCTTTCTTTATGAGCCTTTGTTGTAGCACATCAAGTCATAATGATTATAGATACATTATTGCAACCACAGGGGGAGGGGGAAGAAGCACGTGCAGAAACAGTACAAAACACATCTATGTGTGCATCTTCATTATTTCACCTAATATGCCCCCATCATTAATCGCTAATCTCTGCCAACTTGTTGATTGTCAGTTTGGAGACACATTTCTGGAGAGGAGCACAAGAGTATTTGCAGCCGGACCTCTGTCAGTAGCGCCAAGCAACACAGCCACAAATTGGAATGTGGCACAGCTCTGGGAAAGCAGCCAAGATTTAAATTAGACAATAACCTCTGCTCTCTCTATATTGCCTCTCTTTTCCAGCTGCAGGGCTAGCCATTTGTTTAATACAGTCAGCCCTGTAGTATATAATAGACTGATATATGAGTCACCGCTCAGCAGTTTGTGTTTTTCAGATTTATAGAGATTGAACAACTGTTTGTTTTAATGCTTACTGTGGGTTTATGGTACAAATATCAGAAAAGACACACCGACTTAAAAGGTTTTGTGACTGTACACACAGGAGCGTTTTAAAATCTGGAGTTTCTGATCAACACATTAACTGGAGGAAACAGAAACACTTTATATTTTAAACATCCAGATGGCTGCACACATAGCTACGGTATAGTTTTTAAGTATTTTTGTAAGGATTTCCGAAAACTATTTTAAATGTCATAGCCCCTACGGAGAGAATATTTCATGATGAAGATTGGGTTGATATCATCATCAATCTTATATCATTGAACTTGAAATAAGTTAAACAGAACCAAGCTAGTCACTAGGCCAAGTTGTCCAAAATTATGCTATACTATGTATTAAGCCTTTACTGATTTGAATATCTTGATATTGTTGCCTTAATTATTGTGATTTAAATATGTTATCTTAGCCATTGTAGCCCAACTATTTCCCTTTACTGCCATCACTAGATAAGAAATAGAGGATTGTGTTGAGCCCATCAATAAAAGCTCTTGACTGTGCACATTCCCAAAGCCGGTTATAATGAGTGTATTAGCCAGTAACAACAGTACAGGGAATAGAAAAATGCATCTGTGCTGCTAGAGCAATAAGAGAGGACTCAACTCCCTGCAGCTTTCAATAGAGCGTTATGTGAATTCAAGTACCAGAGCTCTTAGCCATCTGACAAACCAAGAGAAGTAGCACAACCATCACCATTTGCGCCACCAAGAAGAACCCGTTTCTAGTACCAGAAAGCTGCTTTTTTCTTGTATGACATTTAACCATGTAATTTTTTGTTATTAGCTTCCTTAACCCTACAGCAGCCTCTTGCTCTTTAGTGAAGAATGGAAAGCAGTGCAGAATAAGCTTGGTTAAAATCCACACCTCTGATACCATCTTGAGTTGGAGTTGCTTCAAAGCTGCTGAGAGTAAACAGCCTCAAGACATGGCTTAGCAGTAAAAGCAAGACAACCCCACCAAGCCAAGCCTTTCTCATGTTGCTTCCTCAAGAGCTATGTGTCCATGCAACAGCAGCCATTGTGCGAAAGCTACACCATGTTTCTGAGGCCCTCTCCATTGCCTAAGCTCCTTTGTGGCTGTGGGCCAATGGCTTTGCACCCCGCCAGATCAAAGATGGAACCCCATTTAGCTTGCACTTTCTTTTAGGATTTGCTCTTGAGAGTACAGAGCAGACTCAAATGCTAGACAAAAATCTGGGATGTTGGATGTTGACCTGCATATTATTGAGACTTCTGGGCTCAGACTATGGATCCATTATGACAAATGCTAAGACCATCTTTGTTTTGGCAGCATTTGCAAGTCCTAGGCCTTTGAGAAAACATAGCTATGGTGAACCTCAGTGTATTTTAGTTCCATTGTGTATGTGGCCATGCTTAAAAAGTAGATGTTTAAGTGTTACCTTATTGTCACAGTTTATTCTTAAAATCAACACGTATGCACAAAACCTGATGACCGAGAAGCCTAGGATGTTAGAATTGTAAGAAAATGGAATGGCAGTGTTGGTCCACCACTTCGGTCCATACATAAATAGCTCTATCTATGGCCAATAACTATTAGATGGATTGCCATGAAATTTTGTACAGACATCCGTGATCAAACATTACTTGCTAAACCTCAGCGCGTTTCTATGGTGAGCATGTTAACATGCTAATGTTAGCATTTAGTTCAAAGACACCTTTGCCCAAGTACAGCACAGCCTCACATAGCTGCTAGCTAGGCTGTAATTGTGCTTCTAAATTGGGAGACTATTATTAAATTACAACATATAGCTGAAGATCCCAAAATGACTTTGGTATTGTGTTCTCTTTCATTCAATGCAATAGCCAAAGTGGCAAGCCCAGCTGTGGTCAAACAATGGGTGAAAGAGTGTTTTCACAATGTACAGCATGTATTTTAACGTGTTTATATAATATATGTTGATTCGACAATGCAGCCTGTGCCAGAAGTTGACTTTTCTGTGATTCACAGCTTTTCTGCCTGAACTAATGTATGTAAACCTAGTAATCTCAATCTCAAATATTAAAAGAAAATCAAAGATCTTACAAATGCTGATTCAGGCTGTTCTGTTTGTGTCTCCATGTTATCACTCTTGTACACTGCGTCTGTGCTGAATATGAATTTAGCCCCAAGGAATATACTGGACACTCAAACTATATCTCGCCTTTTACTATCTTTCAACACTGCCATAATAACTGGGTGGCTTGGAAAACATATAATACACATTTGCTGAGCTGTGAAATCACTTTAAGTTTTTCCTTTATTTTGATAGTTAAGCTTGTCATTTTGGTTGGATATGCAAACTTAGTTTCAAGCCTCGTGACCAGTAGAGTAATTTAAAGAACAGAGGCTCTGCTTTTGCGTTTGCTCATGACAACCACCATCTATAATTTCTTGCTCACATTATTTTATAGACCTTAGTGATGATATCTTTCAAAACATAGAGGTCCAAATTTCGATCTGCATCCTAGGGCTGATTCATTATAATTCTCGTAACATGCACCAGGAAACATGGCGTTTTGTGACAGGTTTGATATCTCTGCAAGGATTTAAGCTGTTACTCCAGGACTATGTTTACTAAAGCAAAGGAAGCTGTGATGACACTAGTTCAGGCCACAGTGGTCAGTGTGGTGTAAGAGAGGAGATAATCAGCACACAGCCTGAACAAAACTGTCACCAGCTTGATTCAGATCCCAGATAAGACCTAGACCCAGACTTTTTCTCACACTGATCCTCTGCACTACTGTGATAGTACTCCACACTGAGAGGCAGAGGAAGAGTGAGATGCTTACAATGAACCTCCCCTCAATTCTACCATATGTAGTTGAGGACTAGTAGTCCTAATGGTGGAAGACAGTGCTGGGTTGGAGGAGTAATGATTTTAGCTTTAAACTGAATTACCAATCGATTTGGCCTGCAGATCAGAACACAGGTTGTGGCCGACTGCGTGGACATGCTGTGTTGTGGAGTCGCTTTACAAATGAACTGCTGCACAGAATAGGAGGATGTATATCTACATATGTCAGCTCCGCGCTGCATGCACGACGGCCTGCTGGGCGTGAATAGGCCTTGTGATCACCAGAGAGGCAGCTGCATTGAGTGTTTATGCTGAATTGGGTTGTAAATGAGCATGTATTTGGTGAGGAGGACCTTGGGAAACAGAAGATCACTTTTCCAAAGGCTACAACAGAGCCTGACCAGGTTTTGCAGGAAAGGAAACAGTGCTGCTCTTTTCAGTCTGCAATCCCCTTCACTAGTGGTAGGCCGAGCAAGGAAATTGCATAAAATAATACATAGCAAATTACCGCGGGTTTCTCTGGATTGGAGGTTGAGTTTTAACTGTGGTGTTATTGCTGTGTTTTATGGACACCACTGGAGAACATATTAGCACAAGTGTCATGTTCCAGAGAACACATGCTAGGCTGTGATTACTGAGCACAAGCTGAACTGTAAAATCGCTTGTCAGCAGTTGATATGTTTCTGGAAAAGCCTGGGCTTTTGATTGAATTAGTTTGGTGGTTTTCAGTGGGGAGGAAGAATGTGTCCAATTTAGTTACCTGCTGACAGACAGCACTGCTATTGTGACTTTTTGGATTGTACTTTATAACTAAGAACCATTCTTTTGAAGGTGATTGGAAAATGCAGAATTATCTAATTTACATGATTTTTTTATGGTAAAAAGCTTTGTCATCTTGCATCTTTCCCAGTCATTCTTTATGATGTAATCACCATTGACTAAGCAGTATTCAATGTTCAGATGAGAAGGTGTGGGCTAGTGCGTGTTTATTTTCCATTTGTATGCATACAGAGATGGCAGCTGTGCTATCAGAGGCCCTTCAGGCGTGTATTCTGTGGATCTTGGTTGTCCAGTTCATGTTTACTGATAGGATCTGTGTGGTTACTCCATCATATTGGGGATGAGATGGGTTCATGTTGGTGCAATATTGTGTTCACCCTGAGGTTGAAATAATTTTGTTAGCTATAATAGCTGTAAAACACCTTATTTCCCCCTGGACATTCTTTCATACAAATATTCCTGCACTGGGATTTAAAATGTGGAGGGGGGGGAATCAAGCATCAAAATTACACTGGTGTCTGTCAGAAATTTTGTTGTTTAGAATGTGATTGTAACTGTTTTGTCTGATAATGAATGACTGAAGCTTTCACAATGATTCAAAGAATATCCTTAAAGTATTATCTTGACTTGGAATAAAAAGAAAGGCGGTACTGTGCATTTATGGAAAAACCTAGAAATTCATATTCATCCCATTCACTGTGAGGTTGCTTGGTTTTCTGTCTGCCTGCGATGATGCAGACAGTGGAGCCTTTTCACGTTAGGATCAGGGCCCATGTAAGCTCTTAATTCTCTCCTGTTAAACAGTTATTGAAGAAATGTGCTGGTGGTGCAGAAGGAGAAATAAAAACACCCAGTGTGCCCAGTGTTTGCTCTGCCATGTAGCCATGTCTGGCTCTTAGTGCGACTCATATTACAGAGCACCTTTAACCGTAAATTCACTCTGTTAATAAAAGCCTTCTACCCCACAGCTACTTTAAAGCACTCTTTTCTACGGCTTTCCTTTGGGTCACATCTAGTAGTACATGACTACTTTTTGGAAATTTGAAGAAGTGAGATGCTGGTTTCTTGAATGCATGTAACATCACTGCCTGAGCTGTTGCTATAGTGCTTTACTAGATATTTAAGGCCAGTTTATTGTGTTTCAGAAGCATTTATTTTGCAAAAAGTCAAGTAATTCCACTCATTTCCCAAACTTCATATATGTTACATCTCTGAGTCCAAAATACTTTTCTGTGCACACACACGGTTGTTTGGCCCCTCACATGGCAGCTCTTGTCTAGCTCGTCACATCATTTTAATTACAGAGCCTTCATTGTCTGCGCTGACCCATTTTTGCTGCATGGTCCCTCCAATCACATTTAATTTCATCTGGCATTTGACTCAATCGTCACTGAACAAGAGCGGCGAATGGCTTTCCCCCAAAAAAATGAATCGGGAATAACAATAATAATCTCCACTCCCTGCTCTGGTCGTCCACTGGGGCCTCCGGTCCGGGCTGCGCTGCGACATGGTACAGCTTTTAATGGTAAAGATTGATACCGGTGGCTGGGGACATTTCTTGGGATGTTAGTCACAGTTCTCGGAGGAGATATGGACCTGATCTTAAGCGCCCTGGAAGCACAATAAAACTGACTCACAGAGACGGAGCCCAGGGAGTTTCACATCACTAATTAGCACTTGGACTTAACTTGATTGTGTTTTCTCTCTAATGGAGATAATATGATCCGCTTAATGTCTGTGCTTACAGTATGTATTTCAACCATACCTCAGTTGTGGTGTTTGTTTTAATGACACATCACTCCTTGATTTATAAACACTTAGGGCTGTACAATTAATTGAAATTGTAACCACAATTACAACTTTGGCTTCGAACAATCACAAAAACAGAGTAATCGAGAAAAACGATAATTTGTACACTAGGGCTTGGCGATATGGAGAAAATCAAATATCACGATATTTTTGACCAAATACCTCTATCGATACCGCAACGATATTGTAGTGTTGACTATCGGTGCTTTCACAAAATATTTACACAATGAGATTTTTGATAAATAATCATCAGTAATGTGGATATAATGACTAAGTGGGTGAAGGCAAATAATAGAACAACTAGAACAGTCTGGTAAGTTCAGACAATGACATCACTTTACTGTAATGCAGCCTTTAAAACCAGTTAAAGACAACACTTATGCCATATTACGATATCCAAAATCTAAGACGATATTTAGTCTCATATCACAATATTGATAGATCATTATATTACCCAGCTCTATTGCACATTCGTTTTCCAAGTCAACTCAGATTTTTAAGGGGAAAGTATTAAGGCAAATTTCACTGTTGATTTGTTTTGCTGTTTTTTAACTTCAATAATTGCAACAACTTTTCAAAAGACAATGAGTAATCCTGTTAAATAATCGTGATTTCAAGATTGACCAAAAATAATCATGATTATATTTTTTTCCATAATCAAGCAGCCTCATAAACACTTACATGGCTCGTGAAGTTGTCATCCACATGAACCAGTGAGATGCAACATGGCAGCTAATTGAGCTAAAGATGTGTGACCAAGAAGTAGCACCAAGACGTTTGCATGGAACCTGAGACAAAGCTACTCCAAACACACAAACATTTCGCGGCTCCTTTTCTTTTACACAACAGGCAGGAAAGTATACAAGCGTGTATATTAAAAGTTTGAGTAAGATTTCTGATCTGTCTGTATTCTACTGGGGTTTTCCTGAACTAGAGAACTATTTACAAAGAAGTGCAGTTGTCTGCTCACTCTTAAAAAAAAATTGTATTCACACCCAGAGTGGTACAGAGATAGAAGAAACAGAGACAGCACTGCACGAAGCCCTATCTCCCCCCACAATCGGAACAATGTTCCTAGTGCTTGAATACAGAAGGATATCTCTGAGACTTCAATTTGTTATCTAAAAGAAGAAGAGGGACGGAGTAACACTTCCAAGATAAGCCCAGCGTAAGGTTAATTACCAGCCGAGTGGCTGACTTAACCCAGCCATGTCATGTCTCAAAGTTACACAGAGCTGGAAGTGAATGAGTGCTAGCTATTGACAGATGTTTCTCACTTGAGGTGTGTGTGTGTGTGTGTGTCTTTATACATTTGTTTGAGCAAACTTGTAAACCCCCAGTGCTCCAGTCAGATATAGTTTAGTGGGGCAGCTCCAGGTAAGTCGGCACCAGAGGCCTAGACAGCACAAACCACCTGCTTCAGCAACTGCTAGCAGAGCTTGTGGCTCCCCTTCTCATTGGTGCATAACACTGTTAACATTGCTGCTGATTCCCAACTCTCTCTCCAGGGCATAGACTAATTAATGGATACCATTCGCAGTTGATTAGCAGCAGTTCTTTCGGTAATTACATTCGCATACTAACCACTCAGAAGAAAAGGAGAAGGGGAAAAAAAAAAAAAACACAAAGGGCTAGAAAATATATTAATGCACTTCTCAGTTCGCTCTGATCTTAATTTGTTTCCACTATTGTATGGCTTCTGCTAGAATAATAAGCAATTTTCTCTCTCTCTCTCTCTCTCTCTCTCTCTCTCTCTCTCTCTCTCTCTCTCTCTCGCTCTATCTCTCTCTCCGTCTATTGGAGTTCTTCATCTCATAATGTTTTAAGAGAGTGACTTTGTAATAAACACACAAAAGAGATTACTGCCGAGCTTTGTTGAAAATGTGTTCTCAGTGGAACCTCATAAAGACGCAAACGCACTGCGACTCTCCTCCGTGCCGTGTAGGCTGTGTTTTGCACTCACTCACAGAGAGGTGCATTGTGCTCCTGGGCCCAGCTGCTAGCCTATAATTCTTCATTCTATGTCCCATTGTTCCTACCTGTCAGCATGGTTGTGTCTCCAAAGAAAGGAAGTGGCTGCCATTTTGCCAGCAGGCTATGTGTTGGTTGGGAGGGCGGGGTATGTTGTGAAAAAACATGTTGTTTCTTACCAAAGTACGGGGTTTTAATATCTTATCAACTGTCTTATATACTGATGTGTCTTTAAAGTGTGTCACTCACAGTTGTATCACCACTGGTGACTCTGTTATTATTCTGATATCAACTCTGATATTAACAGGTAAATGCTTGAGTATAATACACTTTTATTTGTTGCATTTGTTGTTTAGGATAGATCCAAAATACATTTATGTTGAAATCCCATTCTTCACAAAGATGGATGAATGTCAAAATCACGTTAGTGGGATAAATTGTAAAACCAATCTCCTATTATTAATCAGAAATGTACTCCAGGCATATTAAAAACACTCTCCACCTCCTTATTTCCCCTCAGTATCTCCCCTCTCCCATAGTTTATTTGAAGTTAATAACCTGCCACTGCATCTTGATACTTGGCTTTGTGATGCAAACATATTCTTAATTGCCATCCCATTTGAGCTGAATAGCCAGACCAGATTCTCATTACCATGGTTTGAATTGGCCTGGGCCTCTCACATGCCTCTCGTCATGTCACAATAATGGCAGAGCAATAATGGCTCATGCACGTCGAGAAAGGGGTTAACTCAATGTGTAAACATTCAGAGCCAAGTGTGACAATCTATTTGAGTGACAGGTGTCCATTATGAAAGGGGAGAGCATGATTTGCACTGGATCTTATCTGGACACTAGTAGGCTGAATATGTTTTTTGTTTTTTTTCTCTCATTTGCAGTTTCAGAATAACAACAACTACATGAACATGGCGGAAGCGAACGGTGCCCTGCTTGCTGCTGGTGATGTGAGTGTACTTTTCCTTTTTTTTCCTCAAATTCTCAACATGGGAAATTCAACCAATGCAAACTTACTCTCTAATACAAATGCAATTAAATACAGTGGAGTTAATATATTTGTTATTTAGTTAGGCCTTTTCATAAGTGTCATCATGATTATTAATTATACTTCTCTTTTTTAAATATTTCTCTGTGGTTTGTCATTAAGGAAATGTAGATGGCCAAAGTTGGCAACAGTAAAAGCCAGTATCTAAAGCATAAGCCCTATATTTCGCACTGCAAAACCCTCTACAACATCCGTAATGATAAATTCCAATCATGTTTGTCATAAGCAACATTATTTTATTGCTTGAAATGCTGCCTGTTCTAATGCTACTTAACCTGAGAGCCACAAAAGACAATAAGCTTACAGAAAGATGAGCTATGCTCAACCTATATTGCCTCATAGTAACTTCTGAGAGCTGATGCTGACGTAATCTGACTGTCTTGTCTGCACTCTGTAAGATAAAACTGAGGTAAACAGCTATTTTTTTCCCTTGTTTCAAAGACATAATGAAGGAGCCCAAAGAGGTTCTATAGTTCTGTCACTTCCTATCTGCAGTCACTTACAAAAAGTGAAATGTCACCAACACTCTGAGTGTGCGGAGCTGCTGGAATAGCTCTGTGTACTGTACTGTTACATTGAAAGAAAGAAGGGAATAGTTATTTCTCTGGAGGTATATAACCGCCTCTCTGAGCCATAGTAGACCTAACAGTGTGCTAAATGTACCCGTTCTATTCCCCCTCCACCCACTCTGTTGCCCTGTCATTAGAGAGAAGTGTACCAAAAATACCCGTCATCCTCTGTGGTTCAAACAGGCCAATCTTATCCAGTTTAGCAGGGGAGATTGATCTGGCTTCAAAACCCAGAGCAAAGCCTCATTACACAGCTCCTACATAGTGAGATAGATGTCAATGTTAACCTTATTGTTTTCATTCACAGTCACTTGGGCAGTTGGGATGCAACTGTGACATTCAAGCTCAGACAGGAGTGTTGTGTTTTGAGTGCGTGACCTCATGTTCATAAAGTGGCTGCTTCACAAAGCCACAGAGTGTTATGGAACAAGTTTAATTTCCCCCCACATTTACGCTGAGTGGGCACATCCTCTGTATCCACTGGCTGCTGAGGCCCACTGCAGCGGCGAGCACATTGACACAAACTGCTTGGAGAGCATTCAGCCCCCAGCTGTGAGGGCCCACTGTGGCAGTCAGGGAACAGGGGGATGGGCTGGAGGGCTCCTTGAAAAAAAAAAAAAAACAGCCTAGCTAATTTGCATTTCATCAAAAGGAACAACTGTTTCCAGTGTTAGGGCACAGATGGTATTGTGCTCAAGACAGAGAGAAGAAGAAGTCTTAAGCATAGGGTTTTCTTTTCTTGGGGTGCCCAAAGTATTGTTTGTTGCAATCTGAGCTAAATTAGGATTAATGGGACTTCCACTTTGAGGTTTCACACTATCTCCACTGGAATTCTATATACCTAATGTGTCTGCCTTGGGCTGAGGGTACAGCGGGAAAGGAAGTGTCCATTATGAGGGCTCCATGATGAACCGCTTACTTTGACAGCAGGCTAAATTAATGCCATCACATTTGGTAAGCTATTGTTGTTAAATCAAACCAGAGGGCTATAGCATAAACACATGCACCCTCTATGCATTTTATGAAGATTCACTCCTCATTTGTGCGTAGCTACACCTCTTTCTGAAATGAGGTCTGGGAAGATTGTCATTAGCTTTATTTCACTTGCACAAATGCTTTAGCCTGACAAGCCACCAGACCCGCATCAAGATGTTGGGTCTGGGAACTCCCCATTGGCAGGGCTCAATCCAAGGGGTGGGATAAAAGGTTGTCTTTCAAATTCCCTCTGGACATAATAGGCTAGCGCTAAAACCAACCAGAGCAACACTAGTTAATAGATTAAACTTTTGCCGTTTCCGGTCGGCAAAACTCCGAACACATCTTCCTTTTTTAAGAATGACTTCAGTGCTTAACTCCAAGTCTTCCAGAGTTGCGGCCAAAGCCGATTTGAAAGACCGCTGTTCGCCAGCAGCAGCAGCCATCTTCTTTTTTTTCAAGTAGCAGGGAATTCACGCAGAACCGTCACAACTCTGCCGTCATTATGTTAAGCCCGCCCCCCCGACTCTATACCACCGTTCTCTTAATACATCCATACTCTATACATGATGTGATTGGCCTGACCAGAATTTGGTTTTTCCAGCTCACAAGCCAACAGAGAGTTGCAAGACTGACCCTTGCTGCAAATTACGTTTGCTGCCACTAGGGTGCGTCTAGATTTCTAGGCTACAAATGCTAAGTCTGTAGGTTCATTCTCAGATGTGTGCCATAGCACCGCCGTGTGAAACTGCTGTGACATCATCTTCAATGTGACACTTGCTGAATCCTTTCATCAGCAACCAAACAGAGGAACATCTGCACTTTGTCAATTGTACAGCGTAGTTTTGTGGGGCTGCCATTTCTTTTACTTTTTTTACAATCTGGGGCGAGAGAATAAAAAGTGGCGCTCGCTATTAACAGTAGCTTGACTATGTAAAAATTGCGGGTTTGAGCATGATGTCCCGTGTTACATTAGTGACGATTATCTCTGACCAATCAGTGCTCTGCAGTGTTTTAACTCCAACTTCTAGTATCGGATCAGCTGATTTGGAACCTTGACGAAAGCGGTACTTAAAAAAGTACTAGGTACTCTCCACAACTTTTGCTAATTAAAAATCAATAAGGAGTGAGTTGAGTAGAGCAGAGCGTACCATGCAGTGGAAACACAGCATAAGTTAGCATCAGTGTTTAGCTTCAATCTGGGGAAATATGACTGCTTGAACAACAGCCGACAGCTCTGCTGCAGCCCTTATGTTTTCCAACCACCTGTTGTTTCACATGAATAAATTGCAATGCGAGTGTCAAATTGTTTCACCTATCATTTAGTGAGACTATGTAACTTTTGCTAACAGCAGTCATTGCCACAAATGACAATTTTGGGATAACGGTCAATGTTAAATCATAGTGTAAACAGTAACACAAGTAGAGTCATAAAGTCAGTGAACTGACCCTCAATATCTATTTAAAGTTTGCTAATATTAGCTTACTTTAGCTACCATAAGCTACGAGTCATATCAGTACCAGGCCAAGTGAGATTGTAGCTGCAACACTATAAATGCTTTATTGCTAATGTATTATACTTTTCTTTTATAAGAGGAAGGATGTGTTATTTATTTCTTCAAAAGTAAGAAGAATAAAATGTAACTTACGTTACTTTTTGTGCTATAAGCATTAACGCAAATGCCTTTGAAGCTAAAAAACATCCAGTTATTAGTCTGCACAACACATTCTGTATATTTAAAATAGCAGTATGTATTGTCCTCAAGGCAGAATGCTTCTACATCTGAACACTAGACCTGTATTTGCTGTTTAGATGGCTGGTGTATCATTTACCTCATGCACTTAGAGGATGAGATAAGATGACCTTAGTGTGCCTGGTAAAGCATACATCCTAGCAGAGAAAGCTTGACTGCTTCCCTCAGAGAAAAGGATACTGTACACTGAGATTGTGTTCCACTCAGATGTATCACTTTACTTTCCTAATCAAATTAGAGACATGTAATGAACTATAAATATGTAGAAATGGACTACAAATGATCCAAATTAGAAATAATGTTGATTAGGGGTGCCATGGTTGATGTTGTCATTTGAGTAGCTGCACTTTGCCTGTCTATATATTTGAAACTGGATCCTCAGTCCTGTCTCTATTGATTCTGAGGCCTATTATATGCAGTAATTGCATGCTGCTGCCTTTAACAAGTCTTGGTTATTGCATCTGTGAATTGCATTACTACGTTTATTGAAGGGCTGGGAATATTGCCCGAAAAGCTTTCTCTTGCTTTTTGTCCTGATATTTAAAAGAGCGCCATGGCAGCACAAGGATAAAATATCAGAAGGGAAAATATATATACACACACACACACACACACACAACAAGATTTTGTAGACCCTTTGCACTTCAGCCACTTTTAGCCATGCTAGTGGCCTGGCTCAAGGGCTGGCAATGTTGCTCGGTCGGTAGGTCCATTACTTTGGTCCAGGCGAAAATATCTCATTTTGTGAAGACAGTAATGTTCCCCAGAGGATAAGGCATTCTTACTTTGGTGATCACCTGACTTTTCTTCTAGCGCCGCAATGAGGTTCACCTATACGGTTTTTAGTGACATCTCTTGAAAATGAAAGGTTTGCTTCCCCTAGAGTATGACTTTGGTAATTTCCCTGACTTTTCATCCAGTGCCTCCAGGATATTTCACAGGTGATTATAACGGATATGTTTTCACTTATCACTTGAAAAATGTCAACATCTGACCGATGACTTGGCAGGAAATATACTAACAGTCATGGTCCCCAGGCGATGTATATGACTTTAGTGATCCCCCAACTTGTTTCTTCTGCTGCCACCACAAGTTTAGCATTTCATTACTTAAGTGAAATGTCTCTTTAACTATTGAATGCATTATACAGACGTTCATGCCCTCCTCAGGATGAATCATAAAAATGTATTATCCCCTGACTTTTCACCTAGCACCATTAGGTCAAAATTTTAACTTTGGTTTATAACTAAATACTTCCAGAATTAATGACATTCTCATCAGCCTCCGCTATACTTTGTATTTAGTGCTAATTATCAAATGTTAGCATGCTGTTGTTGTGAGCAGGTTAGCATGCCGATGGCAGCATTTAGCTCAAAGCACTGCTGTGCAAAGAGCCACTAGTGTGGCTGTAGACTTTTAGGTTTAGAGTTTTGCATAATTTTGTCTCAGTATTTTGTAATATTTTACTGTGCATTTACTGTACTTTATCTACTGCTGTACATAATCAAGTAATTCTGATTATTATACATTATGAGCTATGATTTGTTTATCACCACATACTAGATAAAACCCACTATTTGAATTTTTTTCAGGCAGAATATCGTAACTGTAATAATTTGCAGTATAGTTTGGTCCAGGTTTACCACTGAGGACTGGTGATTTCACACACACCTGCTCATGATGCTCTTGCAGGGTACATCAGGCCTCTCTGTTACAAGCCCTGCTCTGCCCTCTCACCACTGGACCATGTGGCTGCCAATGGAAAGACACACACACACACACACACACACACACACACACACACACACACACACACACACACTATACTCTCTGTTGTACTGTCCCTTGCCCACCCTTTAACATGTACATGCCTGCACATCCCAAGCCAGCATCTGGCTTGGCACTTGGCTCTGCTTAGCCTTTCAGAACAATTTAAATGGATAATCAGGCTGGTGATGCGAAGAAAGTGGATTGTGCATCTCTTAATCTCCGATCAGAGCCCCCTAAGCTGCTCCTGGTGCAGAATTAGACTGGCTTTATGTGAAATGACACTAGACTGTGTGCAACACTGTAACACTGTGGGTTCCAGTAAAATCTGGCTCCTCTTCCCCGGGGAGAGGGCCTTTTCTTTGCAAACAGCTGATGTCTTCCATACCCCCAAATGAGACACAAACGCCATGTCTCCATTATCGGTGCCCCTGGTGCAGATGTTAAATTTCTATCATCATTAACAAAGAGAGGCGATGCACACAAGCACAGTCTTTGATACTGATCTTGCTCTAACTTCCTTACCCCACAGTATTTTCTTTTTCTATTCTCTACTTACATTCTGTTTAGCAGACACTAAACAACAGCATTCCTCTCCTCCAAGTGCATGTCTGTGTTTTGCTTAAAGGTCACAGTCATGCTTGTGCTGCTCTCCTACAAAAGTGGAGCTTTGTTAGCCAACCTTCTTCTTTGACATCTCAAATCTCTAGGTTGGCTCTGTAATTTAGGCCACAATGCAGCAGCCTATAGGATCCAGTGGCCTATTTATTTCTGCTCTGATTTACCTTACAAGGTGTAACGCCACAGGAAACCTACTTACATCAGCAAATAGTGTCCATAGTAGAGCAAGAGCAAAAAAAAATGTAAGCGATATGTTTCCCTCCTCAAAAGCATTCCTGCAAGGGCTTATGTGGATAAATGTGGTCAAAGTATCACAACCTGTGCAGTGTATCTGACTGTACTGGACAAGGAAAGACCCAAGACAGGGCTGATACCTTTTTTAAGTCAGATAAATTATAATAGTTTGACAGTTTTTTTTCAAATTGCTACATGATATGATACAGATGACACTTGGACCATAGAGCTTACGGCTAGTGTGGAGGTTGACCCTACTCCACAGGGGACGTTGAAAAAGACGAATGAAGACCGTGATGATGAACGATCTCTGATCCTTTCCATGTGCTACTGGAACTTTTTGTTCATGACTCATGACAATTTTGTTTTATATTTTCTATAAACACTTATCAACACATGCTGCTAACCTAAGTTCTGGAGGTTTTTGAGTAGACTGAAGCATAATATGACAGCAGAGGACTCAGAGTAAATGGTTCCTACTGAAGGTGCACAAGATTTATTCTGCTCTCTGCATGCCAGAGGCCAGGGCTGTGATGAATATGACCTTAGCTCCTTTTGAAAAGAGAACTGATTCTCTAGCCGTGAAACGAGCACTGAAAAGTGAAACAGTGGTAGGGAGCAGGAAGAGAGAAAGAAACGGAAGGAATGAAAACTCTATTTGCTGCCTCTGCCACTGGAATTCATCAGTGCTTGTCAAGACAGCTGCCCTGAGTAGGCAGTGAATTAGTTTCAAGTGTCTGTGTGCTAAAGCAAGGAAGGGGAACATTAATACTTCCTAATCAAGGGCTGTGTTGGCATATTCCCTCCGTTGTCTCCCTTCTGTTATTCTATCCTCTGCTGGAGACAGAAAGACAGAGCGGAGGAAGACAGGGAAGAGATGCCTGGTTAGCTTTGTTGACCATAGTGAGCCGCTGGCAGGGCATGCAACTCTTAATATCAAGTTTATAGGTTTGTGGTTAGTAGAACTTCACCTCTATTCTGGTAGGAGTTTGATTACTATGGGACAAACCATGCAGTAATACTTTACATGTGCCTAAATGCTGTAATGTTGTCACATTTTGTTAAGAGTGAACCAACAAAACGTGACAAAAACCAGCTCCCCTTTCAAAGAAGCTGGGTTTATCTCAGAAGTGAGGCATGATCATCTCCAGGACTCACAATCCCGTTGGAAATTAAATGCAGGTGTGTAAAAAGGTGAAATCTGCATGCGGGAGACTCATCGAGTGACAGTTTGATTGGTTCATTTTTTTTGTCTTCTATGCCAATTATTTTCATGCCAGGATTTCACAGCTTGATGAGATCACTGGAGCAGGTCTTAAACCATACCGTAAAAGTGATCCAATGCCAAGAAAGTAGTGTTTGAGATCAAGCAGAAGCACTTAGTTTTTAGGTTTCCTAGTAGCTTCTTGATGCAAGCAGTGTGCCATAGGGCTGTGTATTGGCAAGAATCTGGCAATACGATACGTATCACGATACATGGGTCAACGATTCAATATATTGCTATATATTTCGATACTGTGCGTAAGGCGATATATTGGGATTTTTTTTAAAGTTTAATTTTAGAAAAACTAATATTTAAAAAAAATGATGTGCATAACAGTCAAAGAAGTTTACTTTAAGTAAACAATTCAGTACACAGAAAATCAAACTGCCAGTTTGGGATTGTGGTTCACAGGTTCTTAGTGAGCAAATGTTTATATGCTAAAGTAGGGCAGAGTTCAGCCATAGCTACGTTGTTAGCTTCTAGCAAAAAGTCAGGCAATGCTAGGCACTGTTAGGCAAGGACACTAGTGGTGTGTCTCAGCATAGCCATCTAGCGATAAGGGGTTTAAACGCAACATAAACGTGAACCACTGTCTTAGATGAATATTTTTGCATGTAAACTAAAAAATAAAAAAAGTCAATAATGGGTTTTTGAAAATCGATACAGTATTGTTAAAAAAAATATTGCAATGTGCAAGTGTATCAATGTTTTTCTTACACCCCTAGTGTGCCAAGTGCAAGCAGTTAAAATCATGTCAGCGGCTAGATAGCATGCGGTTTGGCCCTGTGTTCAGCTGCGTGTATATGGACCTGCAGTGTGGTCATTGTGGGGATATGAATATGTCGGCTTTCCAGAGAGTAGCTCAATTCAGTGCGCAGCTGAAAACAAGACCCAAGTAGGTGAACCATCCCATCTCCAAGAAGGCACATAAGCAAATTAAGTGTGACCAAAAGCTTTAATTCGAAAGGCAGAAGGATTAGGCTGTTTGATGAGCAGATTTAAGGGGGCAGGCAAGGGGAACAAAAAGAAACACTTCTGGCCAAGCGTAATAATCTTTGAAAATGTTTTTAAACCCATCTCCCTGTGACGTGTATTTTCACTGCACTTCAACCCAACATCTTCCATCCCTAAGATTAAGGGCTTTTATCATGTATCCTCTCTCTCCCGTGATTGCTGCTTGATATTTTTGCTTTTGACGTCTTCCTCCTCACTCTCGCCTTTTTCCTTCTTTTTTCTGAAATTGGACTTTAATAGGTTTAGGAAATGTTACATCTTAGTGCACTTACAGACAAGTGTATTACCACTCAAATAAAACACTCCCTGTCTTAAACAAAGTTGTCTCATATAATCCCTGAAGATTTCCTTCCGGCATGTTAGATAAGGCCCACCTCAGCGAATGCTTCTCGGCTGTTTTGTGTTGCTGGATTTCATGATTTTACTCTTCCTTGCAGACTTTTCATACGCCCAGCTTGGGAGACGAGGAGTTTGAGATTCCTCCCATTACACCTCCACCTGAGACGGAGTCTGGTCTGGGTCTGTCGGAAGTGGACTCACCTTTCCCAGCAATGCCGGAGCCCCCAGTTCCTCACAGGGGTCTCTTAATCCCTCAGTTCCCCCCTCAGAGCCTGGATCTGCCCTCTATTACCATCTCACGCAACATGATGGACCAGGAAGGAGTGTCTGTCAACAACGGCCAACCCGTGGTGAGCACTGCTATGTATATACACCACTAGTAAATCAAGAAGGCCATTCATTTTCTGCGACTAGAGAAATGGTATCCTCATCTGTCAACACACAAAATACTCCAATAACGCTGCTCTACTACTTGTAGCTGCAGCTCCAGATGTGGTTTTTGATGGTGTATCCTAACTTAACATATGTTATAAGATATGATTTAGTTCACACTACTGGACACCGCTGATATCAGAAACATACAGTCCTTAAATGAGCCCTTTCACTAAACCGTAATGTCACCTTCAGAGTTTCCGTACGCCTCCTGTTGTCAGTACATCTGGCACAGCATCTGGCCTTGTTTACAACACAGGAGGTATATGATCACATTGAGTAAATGTCATGATATTATGTTATTTACTGTGAGTGTGGAAGATCCCCCTCTATAAGGTGAGCAGATGTAGATAGATCACAGGTGTTAAAGTACAAAGCACATTCAGTCCCAGAAGGACAGTGAAAATGGGACCCAAAAGTGTCACAGTTTCACATGCTCATATTTAATTCATGTTGCCTCCAGAAGCTTTTTTTTTTTTTTTTTTTTGTAAATGCTGATGCATGCTTTCTGTCCAATGTCACACGAGGTCTTCAGAAAAGACACACGCTGTGTTTGGAGTTTAGGATCGGCTTTGTCTTTGTGTTGTAGAGAATTACCCTCAAAGAAAGGACTTCATGAACCTACTTTCAGCTTAATCCTCCTTTCCTCTGATACGGATGGTCAAACATGGAACAGTAGACAAAAATAAGCACTCTCTTTATGTTGATGCTACAATGTGCTATAGATTGTGAGATAGTTGTCTTGAGGTGGAAAGGCATTTTCAAATGCCACAATCATAGAGGCATTGAGGAGGAAAAATGGAAATGTCACCGGCTGACTAGTTGTCTTACAGACCTATTACAAAAATGGAAGATTCATTTAGAAGAAAAGAAATGAAAGGACAAAGGCATGAGCGGAGACATGATGATGTTGATGCTGAATTTGCTTTGTGAGCCACAACACACATTACAATGAGAAGAGACGCCATGATCATTATAACTTTCTCTACAACACATATGTTGAATCACACTATTAGTTATTTATTTACTTTACATATCGGAAGGGAGCTATCACATTTTACTGCTCTTTTTCCTGCTTCCATGCTTCTGGCATGTAAAATAATTGCGGCTTTTAAAATATCTCGGCCGCATACAGTAAGCGAGCCCCAGAAGGCTTTTGCCTGAAGAATTTTCATTTCATGGTCAGTTAAGCTTTCTACATCTGGAAGAAGCAGAACCTTGACACAATTACATTCCTGGCTGTTCTCACGACTTGCTGGAGGATTAGATTTGATTCTCAAACATTATTCCTCTTTAACACCATTTGCATGGCTCATGTCTCTGATTGTGCGGGGACTCTATTAAAAACTGAGAGGAGAATGTGGGTTTCTGCTCCTTGCCTTGTGGCTTTGTCGGCAGCACACTACTCACTCGTTATCAGTCGTCATCACACATTGTACCGCAGGAAGGCTCGTGGTGGCCCTTCATTTTTCCTGTAAATGGGATTGATCCCCAAAAGTCTTATGACAATGCCTATAGAAATTTGATTCTGTTATCTTTGCCTTGAAAAGAGAACGCGACTTTTAAATGAGATAAGTAACAGCGCTGATTGCAGTGCATTCTATATACGGAGACAATGATTTACGAAGGCCCTAAGAGGGGTGTTTTGTCATTTTGTCAGCACACTGATAAAGGAATGACAACCTTATATACATGATTACATTCTGTGTTATTTGTTATGGCTGCAGGGGCAAACAAATAAACCGTGCACTATTGCAATTACATTTTTCATCAAGCCGCCATGCTCATATTTCCCTAACACTTGTCTTGGTTTTCTTTATTTATACAAGCTTACTGGTGGAGAATATTTAGTGTGTGTGGAAGCCTGTCTCTTATCACAACTTAATGAGATACCCAACCAGTGAATATACCTGGGCTATTTTCAAAAGCTTCTTCCATGTCATTGCCATTGCCAAGTGTTCTGCTAATTTCTCTCCCGATAATGTTCAGCGTATGTCTTGCAAATTGGCCACAGATGCGGAGCTTCTACAAAGAGAAATACATTTTCTCAGCTGCAATGTGCCTGGCAAGCCCTGAATCTGAAGTCATTATTTATTTAATCTGCTCTCCTAACAAGCTTCTGACTCTCATTTTTGTCTCCCAGCATGTGTCCTCCTGATTTGTGATTGAATCTCAATAGTGCCAAATAGTACTGGAGTAGAGCTGCCAGTATTGCTTTATTCGCAATTTCTTCTCAATTTTCTCCCCGCTGCACAGCGACGGTCTCTGGGTTCTATTTCAAAAGACACCTGGTGCCTTTACCACACTTTTCCTTGACACATGTAGGCATGTACTGAAATGTCCTCCACGATTGGATTTGAAACCTACAGTAGTCAACCAGTTGTATTTGATTTTAAAATCAATATTTAGGAGATTTGAGCACTGTTGTCTTATTACATTTACCACTATGTGGTGATGCATTATATATTTTTCATTACCAACTAGCTGTTTCACATGTCATTAGCTTTACAGCAGCAAAGATATGCTAATGGCGAACACAAACTAGTGTGCTTGGACCACATGCTAGATAAAAGTGAGGCTGAAAAAGAGATTTGCAGTTTGTTGTTCACATGATTTGAAATGCCTTGATACTGTGTAGATTGCCAGTAAGTATAATACCCTGTGTTTTGACTGGTCAAAAGCCACTCTATCCTGAATCAAAATGGAAAATGTGAGCACTGTTGCAGAAAGCATGTTTTTCTACACTTCCCTCTTATCTCCCTTCCAAGCCAAGAAACACTGACATGAGTTGTACATCAATTTAAGAGAGTGGAATTTTTTTTCTCTCTTGTTCCGTGTCTTTTTCTCCCTCGACAGACAGCTATTGTGACATATTGGGTCAGTCAGAAATGAAAGATATTCATGCAGGCATGCAATACTTATAATGAAGTCTCAGCTTGACCTTCTGCATGATTGATTCTGTAATTTACTTTTCTCAGGCAGCTCTCAAAATGAAATGATGTCATGTTTGACAAGTTTTAAATACCCATAATGCATCAGGAGAAATGGTGGAAAGGGGTATGGGTCAGTCGCTGTACAAGACCAAGGGGAGGGAACCTACTGGCCTTACGAGGGAGAGGGAGAGAGATTTGTTTGGGGCGATAGATGGACTGAGTTTGCACACCACAGAAAGCGAGAGAGAGCGAGAGAGAGAGAGAAGTGTGTTTGACTGAGACAGGGAAGGAGAAAGAAAAACAATTTATCTTCATGCTATTATAGCCTTTACCGGCATTCAAAATTCCATTTTTCTCATTTGGCTTAAGCACAGACTTCAGCAGGTTGCTGAAAATGGAGGGGAAAAAATAAAATGATGTACCCGTTTAGAAGGCGAGTAAAGGAATATGTGCAGAGCACTGATAAACTATCTTTAATAGGACTGACCTTTCATGCTGGCGAAAGTTACTGGGGGATTCATCCTTATAATTACCATATAGATGATTTTACCCCTCTCCTGCCATGGAACATTTCCAAGAGCTCTGCCATTGATTGAATGGAAATTGAACTTGTTAACATTCTTTTCAGCCTGTAACAGCTCAGTACATGGTGCCACTGTTCATAAATTCTCCCTAAATTCTGATTTCCAATATCTCAAAGAACAGACTGGAGCCTGCTTTCATTGACATCAGTGTTGAGATTGTTTATCACTTGGTGAATGCATAATGTTGCATTTTGAGTCCAGCTGCTGTGTATTGGCCTGTGTTTATTGTGGAAAGGGTTTCACACATTGTCAATAGTGTTTTTTTCTTATCTGCTAGTTTTCCGAACATGTTATGTGGCTCTGTGTGGAGTGTTTGCTGTGTTGAGTGTGGATGAGGCCAACAATAATGTACAAAACAAGCTATTTTTCTTCTTCTTGGAGCATATTGTTGACAGCTTTATGTTGTTGCCAGCTATTTCAGATTTCACATTAAAAGCAACAAGTTGTGGAATATTACTAAATGAATTTACATTAAAAAAGCCTTTATTGATTAGGGAGTAGATTTCAGCTTGTTAGTGTTGCCCCCCCCACACACACACACACACACACACACACACACACGGACCTGACTAAGGCACATCTGGCCACTGTGTACTCAAGATAAGGACTTATTTGCAGATTTACGATGGCGATCAAAATATCTAGTTAGATGTCTGCTGTGACTGCTGACAATACTGCAATCAAAATGCAAATGAGGAGGTAGAGGGACATAAACAAACATCCTAGTACCAGATTCATATTCACAATCAAGGCAACTGTTACTTAAGATGATTTCTTTCCCTGTGTTATTAGCCGTTTTCTTTTCATTCAAATCAGGCGTGCTAATGCTGGCATTTCACTGACGTAACGGTCATTGTTCTTTTGTTTCATAGAGTGACAAGCACAATTGCTGCTACTTCATTTATTGCTATAATCTCTGATAAAATAAGATATTTAGTAGGCTGTTAAATGTGATATGATTAAGTGTTTAACTGCAGTCATCAGTGCATATTTTGCACAACAACCAAACGCTATTCAGAAGAAATTACCATTTTCCTTACAAATGGCAGAATGGACCATTGCTCTTAGTCAAAACTGCATCATTGGGATTGGGCAAAAGTGTTATGATACAGATGGCCAGGACTAATGAGCTGTGTGTGTGCGTCTTTGATTTTTGCAGAGAGCAAACTGCGAGCCATCATGCTCTCCGTAATGAAGATGACAATAGCACTTGGAACATGGCGGGTTGCAGATATGTAAATCACGGTCATTTGGTCACAGGCTTGTTTATTGCAGCTTTTATTCACAAGAAAACTAAAAGCTTCCATATTTGAAGCATCACAACAATATGTTTTCAATTTCTCCCCCACCTTCGCCTCACCTTTTGCAGAATCTTCCTCGCACATGCAAATTGTATTTATGTTAAGCAGTAGGAATGGCATATGAGAAAGAAATGGATTGTAGATCCAATACGTTTCTGTCTGAAATGGTGTAATAATATTGTTTTTGAAGACGGGCATTCATAAGGTTCTTTCAATAAAGTCAGGTGTATGGGTTTTTGATTTGTTGATGTTGGGAGAGATTGAGTTTGTGCTGCTGAATACCAGATGGATGTACCCAGGGAGAACAAATCACCTTTTCTGTTGTGTTCACATCCTCTCCCCTGTTTTATGTCAGCTCTGCTGGCTCTCTGATCAGTCTTCCCTCTAGGGAGCTGGCAGTCCTTGTAATTTCATCCTCACCACAATCAATGCAAACATTTGTTGCATGCACCTTCTCTGAGACTCTTTCAAGAACCACATTTTTTACCAGGAAAAAAGTGAAAGCGATTTTTGAAAATGTTATTACATTGTACACTAGATGGAAGAAGGGAGGGGAGCTGTCCAAAGCCCTTAAGCTTCATACCTTCAGCCAGTTAATGTATGGGGTTGATTATATAGAATTATTTATTTTCCACTCTGGCAAGCATGATCTATGAAAGGCGCCTCTTTTACAGAGTTGTAACCTTAAAAGTAACATTACATCAAAGCATATAGGCTTGTGGCCCCCTCAAACTAAACTGACATGTAGGTGCATGCATACAAACCGCGACTTGAACAGTCTTTTTATTGTGGCATTTGAAGTTATGTACCCCAGCGCGAGTCCACAGTTCCCCTCCAGGGACCGGGCAGTCAAAAGCTGTGTCACAGATTTCCATACAATAGAGTTTTAAAATGAATCAACTGAGCTGTGCAGCCATCTATTACTGGCTTATAAGGTTAGCTCCTTGGGTGTCAAGATAATTTATCATGGCCTGTAATAGAGACATTTAAGACCCAGGACACAGTGACATGTGATCTGCCCATGTAACAATCCGCAGAATCCAGTGACCCGGTTTCCTCTGTGTATAGAGAAACAGCTTCATGAGCTTTGTGCGCTGGGCAGTAGGGTGTCATAGTGAGTACAGAGATATCTTTGAGCTGGAGAAATGAGGTGCAAGTCTCTGTATGCAGCCAGAACCTCACAGGCAGTTTTAAAGCATAGGGAAAGGGATCAGTACCATTTTACATTTGTTTATCATTTTCTTAACAAGCCCCCTTTGCTTTTGTGTCCATTCCTTTACAGAATGTTGGAGCGGGCCATCTTCGCCAGTACCCACCCAATCCAGCCATGGTGATGAAGTCCATCATCAGCATGAACAGCCCCAACGGGATGTTATCGCGGAATCAGCTGACCACCATCAACCAATCCCAACTCAACGCACAGCTGAGCCTAAACATGGCAGGACCCAACATCACCCATACTTCCCCATCACCGCCTGCCAGCAAGTCCGCCACGCCGTCTCCCTCCAGCTCCATCAACGAAGACGACCAGGACGAAGGCAACAGGGTGAGCAAAGTTAGAAATGATTTGGATCACTGTATTTAATGGTACTGTAATTGCAGGAAATTAGCCTGCTGATGTTAAATGCATTTTTGTAAATTTCTTTATCTCAATCATTGCAGGTCATTGGGGAGAAGCGACCAGCCCCCATAGATCCCACAAAGAAGCCCAAGACTCCTAAGAAGAAGAAGAAGAAGGATCCCAATGAGCCTCAGAAGCCGGTGTCGGCTTACGCCCTGTTCTTCAGAGACACCCAGGCCGCTATTAAGGGCCAGAATCCCAACGCCACATTTGGAGAGGTGTCCAAAATTGTGGCCTCGATGTGGGACGGTCTGGGAGAGGAGCAGAAACAGGTACTACAAAGTTTGATTATTTAGACTGGTCTAGTAACAAACAGTTACATCATCAGAGATCCAGATTCAGTATATACAGTATGGTATCTATGTAATGTACTCTATATTGTAACAGGAATTATCTCTAATTATTAAGAAGCTTTATTTGTCCATTCACACGTACCTTTGTGTCATCACAGGTTTACAAAAGCAAAACCGAAGCTGCCAAGAAAGAATATTTAAAAGCCCTCGCCGCATACCGTGCTAGCCTGGTTTCCAAGGTGAGAAACTGTTCCTTCCTTTCACCTGAAAAATGTGTGAATTTGACAGAAAAGTTAAGAATTCCTTGTTTTAGAGAAAAACTCTTTTTTTTGTAATGCCAAAAACAACTGAAGCAAAGTTATGTCTAGAAACTTTACAGTAAACCTATAGATAGATAGATTAAATGGTATTCTTCAGAGGGGAAAACTATGGCTTATCAACTTTGGATATTTTTTTTTTCCCATCCAGGCTGCAGCAGAATCAGCTGAGGCCCAGACTATCCGCTCAGTACAGCAGACCCTGGCCTCCACCAGCCTGTCCCCCGGCCTGGTGCTGCCTTCACCCCTCAACCAGCACCCCTCCATGTCCATGTCATCCGCTTCCCAGGCCCTGCAACAAGCCCTGCCACGGGCCATTGCCCCGAAGCCTCTGCAGATGAGACTAGGGGGCAATCAGATCGTGACCTCGGTTACAGTCTCCCATCAGAACATGTCCTCTGGGATGCCACCGCAGCTGCTCGGCCAGATGGGCGCCGGAGGGGGCATGGTGGCCGGGGCCCAGTCCACAGCAGTGTCTCAGATGAGCCCGCCGATGCAACCGGTGCAGCAGCATGCGATGCAGCAACTCCAGCAGCAGCAGCAGATGCAGCAGCACCTCCAGCACCATCAGATGCAGCAGCAGCAGATGCATCACCAGCAGATCCAGCAGCAGATGCAGCATCAGCATTTCCAACACCACCTCCAGCAACAGCTGCAGCAGCACCACATGCAGCAGCAGCAGCAGCAGCAGCACCAACAGCAGCAGCACCAACAGCAGCAACACCAACACCAACACCAACACCAACAACAACAACAACAACAGCAGCAGCAGCAGCAGCAGCAGCAGATGCAGCTGCAGCACATGCAGATGCAGCATCAGCTGCATCAGCAGCAGATTCAACATCTCCAGCAACAGCAGCAGCAGCAGCAGCAGCACCAGTCCCAGTGTTCCCCACCCCAGCACTCTCCCGGGACGCCCCATTCAGTGGGAGGCTCGGCATCACTCGGCAGCCCCCAGCCGGCCCCACAGCAGCAACCACACCCCTCCCAAATCCAGGCCCACGCCCAGGTCCTGTCCCAAGTCAGCATTTACTGAGCCAAATGGAAATCCTATCTCAAAGAACAGGAATAGAATAAAAGCATCAATCCACGTTGCTTTTCGAAGTTGCACTTAAGAAGTGTGTAAGATTTTAGAATGTTATACAAAGAACTTTGTCCATTGTTATAGACGGATATGCACACGCGTGTACAGGGGGTAAACATGTTAACTGGGTTTTTGTCTATAAAATAGGCTGAGCTATGATAGAAGCCTGTTAGGGCGAGCGCCCAGTGATTGTTTATTTGTTTGTTTGTGAGGTCTTTCAGTTGTCAATTTAAACTGACTGGGCACACAATATGTTGGAAGACGTGTGTCTTTCAATGTTTTATTTAACAATAAAGCTTTATTTATGAGGCCAGAGTTTTCAGTTCAGTGCAGCAAAAAGGACATTTTGAAAATGTTTCAACAAAAGGATTTCTATCAGTTCTTGCCTGGACTGAGTGACACATAGAATCCTTGCTGGAAACCAGTAACCCCCCACTCAGTCTTTGTTCCCACACTGGCCAGTATATAGCGAGACTTTCTTTACTCCAACCTTTCTCTTTCACCCATCATTCTTGCAGATGAAACTGTTCAACAATGGCATGGAGGAAATGTACGATCAAATCACATCACACATCAGAGGCCCGGCGATATTTGAACACATTTAAACCGTGTCACAAATGCAGACAATGTCTTGAAGAATAAGGGGAAGTGAAAATAAAAAGTCTAGGGACACCGATCTCTAGATGAACGACTGAACAGACTGAGAGAGAAACTGCCATAAATCATTTATTTCATCACATCATCAAACTGTAGCTGTAATCTGCTGTACATGTTTTGTAGAGTGGGAAGAGACAAGACCTCCTGTATCCAGTAATCTACCCTCCAGATGATATATCCAAAAGCGTGTAACTGGCACCTCCCCCCCGCCCCCCACCCCCAACCCCTAAATAAATCTTCTTTTAATCTATTTGTTTTTACTTCAGATCTTTAACAATTAAATTATGTTTTTATTTTGTGTAACAAAGGGGATATTTTATGGTAAATACAAATGATCGGATCAGGGCAGATGGTTTGGGGATTGATGTATTTTTACTCTGCTCCTTGATACGTCATTGTTTTAAAAAAGGAAAAAAAGGAAAACTAGCAGAGCCAGTTTGTTGCACTGCCAAAGCCAACTGAAAAGGCATCGGAGGTATTTTTGCCAGTTGTACAGAAGTCCCTGGGGGAAAAAAAAAAGAAAATGTTGTACATTTTTCATATCACCTGTTGTAAAGTTTTAATATGTGAGGCTTTAATTAAAACATTGTTAAACGACCTGTGGATTGCTATATCACATAGTGCATTTCTGCTCTTTTATACTTTTTTATGAGTTACAATAGCAGCGATTCATTTTGTTTGTATTTTGCTTACAGACCAACTGCTTTTGAAAACTGTCAATAGAATAAATGCATATCGGTATGGAGTTCTTTTGAAGGTTGTTTTCAGCTCCCAATAGGAAAAGTAATTTAATGTTTGAGTTTTTGCTCGGCCATGAAGACGAATCCAGAGACATTCCATCACTAATATGATAGTAGCCATAATTTTGTATGAAGTATTATATATTTCTTTGTGTCTCTGTTCAGAATTAAACTATCAATCACAAATATTTATTTGGAGGAATCGGTTTATTTCAAAAGCTTTATTAGCCATCATTTCTATGAGATCTTTCTTCACGCCTCCTTGTTAGCTGTTGAAAACAAATACAATTGAAAAATATCCATTTACACTCACTCAGTTCTTTATAAGATAATAAAAAATACAGTTTTATGTTTTCTATGGAATAATTCTATGAGAGAAAAAATACTTTGCAGGGGTATATGAGCATTCATGTTGGCATTATTATAGTGTGTGCTGTTTCGCAGTGACTTGAATGGAAGTCCATTGTAACTGTGTGTAAAAACAGTGTTGATACTGGACAAGGTCAGCATGTAACTGGTACTTGTCTCAATAACAGTCCCCTTCTCACACACCAGTGCATTGGATTCTGCCTCTTTCTTACTCCCTTCAAAATCGCTTCATTTCCAGGACATCCCCCAGGGGTTTGCTGAGCTCCCTTGAATAAAATGGCGAGCGGGGGAGGGAAGGCAGGCAAACAATAATTATCATATCTTCACAATAGGCTGTGAATCCACTGGCCCAGAGAAGGGCCTTTTTAATCCAAAGGCAGCTGAGACATTTTAGACATGGGTAATGTTAGTTACAAATTAGGAGAGAGAATCTGCTCCTGTGCGTCTGTGATAGCGGCTTGATAGAATTTTCAAATTTTGGTTTCTTTTCAATTAGCTAGTTTTAGGAAAGCATTTGTAATTTGGGCTGAGGCCCTGCCTTCGCTGCTGCTGCTGCCGTGATTGGCTCCTCAGCTCGGTATGGAAACGATGCCCATTTCTCTGCCGTGATTAATTGCAGCATCTGTCCTGTCAGAAGCCCCGAGTGAAGAGGTCTGCAGGAAAACTGCAAATAAGCACTGGCAACCGTCTTAAAGTGCTTATGATGAAATGAAAATTAAAAACAGCAAGTGCCGTGCATGACCTGAATCTCAACACAGGGGGAGAAGAGGAGAATGTGAGAGAGGGTGTCCATGGATACCAAACACATGCTTTAAAAACACACAGTAATGAGGCTCTGGGAAATCGCCGTTATTATTCTGAGCAGATTCACAGCAGAGCCCATTAATAATGCATGGAGCTCCTTGTTATTCCATAACCCTTCAGTACTGCGGTCACTGTGTGTACAAATATCTCACAGCTAGGGTTGGAGTTATGGGACTTTGCAATAAAAAGGTTACAGACATTTTCAAAACACTGCTATACACACACCCATAATTTACAAGGATAATACACTGTTCCTCCTATAATGGGGATTGGTTTAATTTGAGGAGGTGAATAAATAATATTCACCTGCTGTATGCTGTAGACTTTTATTTGTATCTGCAAGATAACTATTTATTTACAGAGTTGCAATATGATATGATCATAGCAGCATGAAGCAATCAATATCAGCCCTGCTCTTCTTTCTTTCTCCTCATCATTAACTAACGCTGATGAAATGCATGAAGGGCACTATGACATTAATATGTCATTTGAGTAATGCAATCATGAGGTGACCTAATTGTCCCCCTCCTCCCCACTGAGGTCAGTCGCTCGGCACTGTGCCGAGGATGACTAAGAAGTCAGATGTGGAAGCTAAGGGATTCTGTATTTTAATGATTTATTTGGCTCTTTTGTTGTTTTCCCGTTCATCGCACAGATACAATGTGAGCATAACAAAAGCCCTGCTGACACTGACCATCTGACCATCAGACCCACGCTGCAGCCAATCTCACAGTCTGGACTCAGGTCGCAGATGTAGGACCTGCCACTCTGCTCTGATACTAAACTTTGTCTCTTTAAAAAAAAAAACATGCAACCTTATTTCAGCCAATGTTAGTGTCTGATGTGGGTGTGCAGCCAATTATCCTCTTTTTGCACACTGAAGTAGTATTATCTCCTCGCATTAAACCTTTCAGTTTTTGCTTTAAGGAACATCGTGTCTCGGCCAAGTTAACTGCATCAATATTGATGACAAAAGCAAAATCAAACAGAATACTAAGGATGATCTTATCATGTTGTTGTGGCTCATTAACTCAAGGAGGTTAATAGTAGCTACAGCTAAAGTCACACCACTGTGTAACTTACAAACTGCACAAAGTAACTGTTGAATTGTTGACGTCTGGAAAACACAAAAGCTAAAATGTGTCTGTGAGAAGTGAATCGCTAAATAAGAGCTATGTTAAAGACTTGTTACTCTCACACAGGTGTTTTCAATTATTCTGGCTGGTTAGGACTGGGTTCGGGTTGCAGTTGGGTGGAGTAATGCTATGAATTACTTCAGCTCACCAAACTCGGTGTACAAATAACAATAGTAAAGGTGTATGCTGTCCTAACAGGTGCAACAAAACTAACAAACGAGGGAATGAGATGTCAATCAAACTAACTCAGTAGCCTACACACCCCCAGTGTCCTGATCAGAGGTCCAATCAGGCTGTGTGCCTGGGCCAAAACTGTGCCGGGACTTTGAGCTAAATTAACAGCAAGTTGGTTAAACTACTATAAATCAACTTGTAAGATAAGTAGCTCATTTCTCTCACCGCCTCGACATTACAATAGGTAAATCACCTAAAGGCCTGGCCTGGTAACAGCACTGAAGCTAAACTGTATCTGTAAAAAGTGAATCTCTAATACTTTGATACTTTTTAAATAAGAGCTATGTTAAAAACAAAAACAAAACCAAAAAAAGAACAGGCTAGGGAAGTGCAGAGACAGCTGACCCCACAAGTCCAATGCCTATCCTTGTTTCCAGGGAGGGGCTAGGCCTCCAGTCAAATGGCTGACTCTGTTTAAGGAATTCTTGCCCTTGCGATGATGAGCTTTGTAAAGAAAACTATTGACCTCTGAGATGAATAGTGAACTTTGTTTGGGGGGGGCTCTGTTGGCTGGCTGGACTGTTGACATCCCTGACCAATGGTAACGTTTGTTTAGAGAACTTTTGACTTGCCAGACTAAAGGAGCGCCATAGACGATGCCTCCGAGCAGAGTTAATGGTATATTCAGGGGGGGCTAGTATATATATTATGATACCCTTGCACAACCATTCTGATGATTATATCTAAATCTTTGAATTCAATTTGGTTTTTATTGTTAATTTGGTGAATTGATTTTGCACATTAATTCTAATTAAACATTTTTTCAAAAATTAGGAATTATTAAGGAAAGAAATATCAACAATAAATAAAAATGTGCTATTCTGCAGAAGATATGAGCCCACGCATGAATAACCACATATGCACTCTCCTTTCCATTACTTTCATCTCTCACAGCCACATCCATGCACACGCAACATGCAAACTGACACATACACACATTTTCCACCCTGGGATTTCTGCTCAGTGATGTTGCCTTGGTGATGCAGTGATTCAGCCATTAGGCTCAGCCCCCTCTTTTGTAGAGTTCTGTTATGGTAAGTCTGATCTGTCTTTTGACCTGTGTCAGCCTGTGCACCGCTACACTATCACAACTCTGATACGACCGTTCTCATATACTGCAAGGAGTGATGCCGCAGTTAAACATTTAATATTGCCAGAGGAAGTGGTGTGGCTGTTAATGACTGTAAATAAGCCTATTTCCTGTAATTGATTAACAGTATGTAATTATACTCAGAGGATTGACGTGTATCTACTGTATGTTAAAGCAGCGCACCTGGATTTTGCAATGAAGGAAACAACTGCTGTAGATTTTGATGCTAGCAAAGAAAGTGGTTGAGATGAAACTACCTGCCTTATGATTGTTTTCAATAGCCATTAGCTACCTGCAATCACAAACTGAAATAATAGGGTTTTTTTTTTCCCGCTAATGCTTATTCCTTTTATACCTATTTGAGTGTGTATTGTGCAGTTGATCACAAGCTATAATGTAGGCAGATAAGCTAACCACCATCATCTTCCTGCTGTCATAAAGGTCATGGAATAAACATCTAAAGCCAGGAGAAACACTGTTTATTGGAAGCAATTGTCACCGTTAACAATAGCAGCAGTGAGCATGTGGAGCAGTTTGTTTCAGAGCATTACGGTTCACTCAGAATACCATTGTCACTATTTTGCAGACAAAATACATCTGGAGCATTTATTCTCTGTTGAGTTGTACAATCGCGCTAAAAGAAATGCACAGCATGCTGTCAGTGATTTGAGAAAGCTTTCTTTATTGTGACAGATCATCATGCCCCAGAGGTTGACAGATGCCCCTGCATTGTATGGAAACGATAGCTGTCTCTTTTTATTTGGACTTGCTTGGTTTTAGAATGTAAACTCCAGCTCGCTCTTCCCCCACTGCCTCCGATTTATTTCATCAGTATTTTATAGGCTTTGTGTTCAGCAGAGGATCCCAACTCTGAAATTGCCTTTTATTGCAACTTACTTAGCCTGTTAATATACGTAGGCTATTACAGAGCCAACATGTTTCTATGGCAACAAAACGGATAAAGTGTACCAGGAGACTAGAGTGATAGATTACACGTGCACGCTGTGTCACATCCAATTAACTCAAACTGACTGTACACCACATTATGCCACGACTTGCAGGAAAATCAATAAATATGGACGGTACCCAACAAGGTTCCCCCTCTGTTTCTTTCTTTCATCCTTTACCGATGGCAGCGAAGCCAAGACAGATCATGCCACTAGGATGTCCCTGCTGCTACAAGAGGCAGGTGCTGTGTAGACACCATTCAAAACTTGGCCTATTCAGTCCCAACTCCTCTAACGCTCCATTCATGCATAGCAAAACACCATCTGCTCCTGTTTTGCCCGGAGCAATCACAGCTGACCAGAGAAAAAAAAAAAAAAAAAAAAAAAAAAAAAAAAAAATCCATGATAACAGCTGTTGCTAAACAAAAGCCAAACAAAAGGGGGTAGGAAAAGGTTAGAGACAAGTTCGACACCAGAAATTACTCATTGGAGAGGACGAAAGAAAACATTTACTCTTGGTAATAGTCAGGGAAATGGGATGCCATCCAGCAGAGCGACGGGGAGAGGGTTAAACGCGAGGCGTTCAGTCTGTGGGCCTTGGCACACTTGAAACAGTACAGGATCAGGTGATAATAGATTCTAGCTGAGGATGATTCTTTTACAGCAGTCAATTCTCAGGGTGCAGAAGCAGAGGCAAATGAGCCATAGAGTCTCCTCTCAGTGTATGACTGCTGTCTGAAGTACATGCAGATGCAGGTATAGATACACACAGCATATACGTACTATTCTTTATACTGTACACACCTGTCTGCATGAGAGGGTTACTATATTATTTTACTTACGTTTATTTTATAACCAATTAATCTGCAGATTATTTCCTCAATTATTATTTGGTCTTTGAAATGTCAGAAAATAGTAATATAATGCCCATCACAATCTCAGAGCCCAGATTAATTTATTTACATCGCTTACTACAGTGGTAGAAGAAGTGCCTGCAGTACCTTCACTTATGTACTGTAGATGTAGTAACACCATATAAACATTGCATAATTGGGCTATTATCAGTGATGCATTTACACATAAACAGTGTTAAAGAATTGTAAGAATAAAATGCATCACATGTTATGAATTGATCATATGTTTGGTATGTACAGTGTTAATGTGCAAAGTCAGGAATATCTGTGAAATAGACCAAAAAAATATATAAAATTTAAATACCCAAGAAAAGTACAAGTACCTCTAAAGTACAGGTACTTTCCACCGCTGGTTTTATATCATAGACGACTAAGAAAGCCAGCCAATATTTACTTTTAAGGAAGCTGTAACCAGTCAATTTTATTCAATGAATTGGTTGCCAATCAATTTTCTAACAAGTGGATGATCTATTTATCGACTAATTATTACAGCTAGACTGTTTTTTATGCTCGAGTATGTTGACATCAGACAGTTTATTAAGTCCACAAATGCATGCGAGCAATAATACAAAGTAGGACCTGTGTAGGCTAAGTGCATGTAGGCTAAGTAATTAAATCAAAGCAGATTATACACATAATCTGAAATAATCACTTGAAAACAGAACAAACTGATTAATTATTAATTAACTGAATCATTTCCAACAACTACAGCCAATATTAGAAAAAAATACATTGAAATAGAAATACATGTGGCATTGCTTTAGCAAGGCTTATAGTTTCCGCCCACCCCTGCTTTTTGCTACATTGTGATGTGATTGGCACCGGTCCCTCGACCCTGTGAGGCCTAGCTTGATCTAATGTATGGCCGCTGACCTGGGGGAGGGGCTGCGAGCGAAGGTGAAAGACCGAACAGCTTGCATGCCTCCAGACCTCAGCTGCCCATACACACTCTGAGCCGTAAAACCACTGTTTGAGCCACATAGAAGGGTCCCGACATACCATACAAAGCCGGCAGGAAGTCAAATACACCTGATATCCAACGCTCAGTGGTTAAACAGCGGTCTGAGGAGAAACCAAATAAAAGTAGAGGAAGAAGAAGAGGAAGAGTAAATAGTGATGATGATTTTACGCATTGTCCCCATGGGGATAATTAACTTTTATCTCATTGTACCTTATGCTGACTATAAACAGACCTGGTTCTAATTGCATTTTGGCATTTATCATTACATTAAAATAATTCCTTAACCTCACAGTACCAGATGGTTGTGTGTGTTTTGCAGGAATTAAACAAGTGGATCTGCACGATAAGCTTCAGACAATCACAGGGAAAGCAGTGGAAAATAAATTCTTCATGTTTTTGTGATGTGATTGAAACCCTGAGTGACATTACCGGAATTTCCAGATGCTATGACACTCCAGGAAGGAGCAGTATAATAAATGCTGAAGATGATTTGCAAATGTATTTTTTTTAAACCAATTTGACTATGAAGCATGCAAATCTTTGGGTTGGACCTTGACCCTGTGAGAGATTTCATAGGGGGAGCTTTTAATTATAAACAGAAGCTCCTGTGGCAGTTGATCAGTCAATTTGCCTAACAAATAACTCACCAACACATTTTCAGTTGGCTGCACACGATGGCCTCTTTGTTTGTGACACGTTTTTATTTTATTTATTTTTTAAGATAATTCTTTTGGGCATTTTAAGGCCTTTATTTGTGACAGGACAGCTTAGACATGAAAGGGGAGAGAGAGGGGGAATAACATGCAGCAAAGGGCCGCAGGTCGTAATCGAACGCACGGCCGTTGGGTCGCCGACTGAGCCTCTGTACATCGGCGTGCGCTCTACAAGGTGAGCTACCCAGGCGCCCCATTTCAAACAATCTTGAGCAAAAAACAAGAAAAGAAAAAATGAGCAATGCTTGGTGAAAGAGCAGACAGCTGCTCTTTAAGGTCATGTCCTAAGCTATGAACTCTGTTGAGCAGCTTAACATGGCTGTGTGGATGCCTGGACAGTGTACAGTAGACTTGTAATGAAGAAGGGAGAGGCAGGACAGAAGACAGGCTCCAGCCTCACGCCATTAGAGGTGATTTGTCTGCCAAACTGATCCCAGTCCCAGTAGTTTTATCAGTTTAATGCCCAGGCAGCGTTCATTATGTCTTTGCCGGGAGGGTCAGCCTCTCTTCAGCAGAAAAAGTGTGCGTTGTGTTTCTGTCAAAGAGGGAGGGGGGGTTAGTGCTTGACCCGCAAAGCCATTCAGCTCTCAGAGTGATCCATTGTTTGGGTCCTCTCTTTGTTCAATGCCTGCAGAGAGAGAAGGGGCCAGCTAAAGGGGAGTGAAGGAGAAGAGCTGGGGTCTCGCTGGGTGCCAGGGGTCTGCACTTGCCCTCAACACATTCTCACCTCCAGTCCTTTTAGTCCTAAAAGGCCATGAAACCTTATTTGTATGTATGTGTACCAGTGTTTTGGCACATACTGAAGACACTGCACTTTAGACTTACACTACAGGTCAGGGTTTGCTATATGCAACTGAAATATTTAAAATAATGTGCATCCAGGCAGGCACAATAGAAAAGAACAGGTCAGCTTTGTGTTGTTTTTTTTATTGTGAGTGTAAAAGCAGGCTAGTGTCACTGATGGAAAAGCTTCATATAAAAAGCTAGAAAATAACACAGAGTAAAGAATACCACACAACCAAACAGTAGATTAAAAAGGTGAATCTGCAGAGAGCAAAAGGTAACTTCTCAGCGATCAATGTGATGAATTAAAGGATGATGCAATGTTTACAAGCTTTGGGAGTTTTCAATTCATCTGGCATTGGGTGTTTTTAGTCCATATGCAATATGCGTGAAGCACTGAGAGGTTGCACGGTGACTCAGTAGAGAAGTTTTCACAGTGGCACCTTCTCCTGGTGTTAATGTAGGTTTGCTTCCACATACATAACCCATGAACCTGAATGTTTGTATGCACATTTTCAATTTGAGCATTAAAAGCACCTGAGTGGAAACAGAGGAAATTTTTGTGTAAAGTGTAAATATTGCAAAGTTTGTACACTTGGCTGAAGTGGTAATGTTGGTGTATGGATTAACATAAAATGTGACGATGCAATGGAGACCGCAACGTTATTTCAGCCAATGTCAGTGTCTGATGTGGGTATGCAGCAAATTATCCTCTTTTTGCACACTGAAGTAGTATTATGTCCTCTCGTAAAACCTTTTGCTTTAAGGAACAGCGTGTCTCGACCAAGTTAACTGCATCAATATTGATGACAATATCAAAATCAGACAGAATACTAAGGATGATCTTATCATGTTGTTGTGGCTCATTACCTCAAGGAGGTTAATAGTAGCTACAGCTACAGTAACACCACTATGTAATTTACGAACTGCACAAAGTAACTGTTGAATTGTTGACGTCTGGAAAACACAAAAGCTAAACTGTGTCTGTGAGAAGTGAATCGCTAATACTTTTATACTTTTTAAATAAGAGCTATGTTAAAGACTTGCTACTCTCACACAGGTGTTTTCAATTATTCTGGCTGGTTAGGACTGGGCTCGGGTTGCAGTTGGGTGGAGTAATGCTATGAATTACTTCAGCTCACCAAACTCGGTGTACAAATAACAATAGTAAAGGTGTATGCTGTCCTAACAGGTGCAACAAAACTAACAAACGAGGGAATGAGATGTCAATCAAACTAACTCAGTAGCCTACACACCCCCAGTGTCCTGATCAGAGGTCCAATCAGGCTGTGTGCCTGGGCCAAAACTGTGCCGGGACTTTGAGCTAAATTAACAGCAAGTTGGTTAAACTACTATAAATCAACTTGTAAGATAAGTAGCTCATTTCTCTCACCACCTCGACATTACAATAGGTAAATCACCTAAAGGCCTGGCCTGGTAACAGCACTGTACCTTTGGAGCTAACAGTTTAACCCGCTAGCCAGCTAGGAAATGATAGAGCTAATATTCACAATAGATCTCAGAGCATTTTCTCTGTACTTGTTTTGTTGATAAGTAGTCTATTGGATTCATGTTTTTGTCCATTATTTGAGTATTGTAAATTTCTTCTCTCTGTATCATTGTCTTTCATGCTCTAAGATGCTGTAACATTAAAGTCTACTGCTGGGATTAGTAAAGTACTCCATCTATCTAATCTAATCTAATCTAATTTAGAGTTTGGTTAAAGAGTTTTACTGACAAGAGAAACTGCATTAAAGCTGCTATAAAATTGCTAAATGCTTGCTGTCAGTTGTTAGCTTGGTTACTAATGGAACAATAAATTCATGCAGTTTATTCAAAAGATGTATTTCTACCAGAGCTTTCTGTCATATACCTTTCTGTAAACAATTACGCTTTTGTAAGGGTGTATACTTAGAGAGAGGAGGGTTAAATAAAAGTGGTACAACACTGAAAATTTTGATATCAGTTCGCTAAAAGGTCAGCATTGTCAATATGGCTAAAGTTGAACTTAAAAATACTTGCATGAATTTACTCTGCCCCCTCTAATCACGAATCGCGGCCACTGTCACAAGCCATATAGAGTAATATTGTATGCAGTTAGGTGAACCTAATTCCTTACCTTTGACTCTGCAGACAGTTGGGCAACCCTGATAACTGAGCTAGAGATTCTATGCAAACACACGCTGCTGAAATTAGCTTTAGCGGTGGGTGCGGTCAAAGTGTCTAGCTGCTCTTTTACGTGATTTGGGAACTGACTGGTGGTTGGTCTATTTATCATACAAGTCCTAATGTGCTAATTCTGTGTTCATAATCTGAGGCAGCATCATCGATCAACATAGCTTTGACAGGCCCCAACCCCCACCTCCTCTCTGTTCTCATGCATAAAGGGGTCATTTCTTCACAGTGTCCTAAATTCACAATTTCACTCAGGAACAACACAAATGAGCTTGCTCTGCCATTATTGATTAATGGAAAATCACATCCCCCTCAACCTTTTTTTGTTATTAAAAGACACATCTGTGGTTTTGCATAGATGCACCTCTCTGTAGTTCTTGTATGTCTATTATACCCACTGAAAGAAGTGGATTGTGATACAGAATTACTTTTTTTGGTGATTTGGTCATTTCGATACAAACATCTTAATATATGTGAGCTTGTATTCATTCACAGTTTTGAGGGGGAATATAAGTATGAAATTAAGATATTTTGGTATTATTCATATTCATAAATGAAGCACAATCACGTGTAATACCGCATGAATACTGAACACACGCTATAATCAAATGAGACCCGGCAAAGTGGTGAGGTCTGATTCTGGAGAAATTAAAGGTGACACAGCTAATTCAGCAGGCAGACATCAGACATGAGTTATTTCTTTGACCTTTTCTATGACTATGAGAACAGAGTAACTCACAAGGGGAAGTGTATTAGAAAATAAATGAAAGGTCTTGGTGGAAAGGTCGGGACACATGTTTCTGTGATGTGGAATAAAGTCTGTTCACGCGATGTTTTGGCTGACTCCACTTCAATACAAAAATCCTCAACAAATCAAGTCTTTTTCAGCCTCATTGAAATATTTGCATATTATTTATGTGATTGACTAGTTAAGGTTGAAAATATTGTCTTACTTAGCTGAAATATAAGCATTTACTCTTGACTTTATTTTATATTTCCTCATATACGTCCAACATCGTGGATTTATAATCATCAAAGATGGCAGAACGGATAGGATCCTACTGTTTACCTGCATGCTTTACATTTCACATACCAATGAAGTACTCCATAGACAACTATTAGTGCAGACCAGCCAAAACCAGATGTTAGCCTGTGTGTGTATGCTGTAAGGCTGTAATCAGTGGTGGAAGAAGTACTTAGACCTTTTACTTAAAAGTCCTGCATTCAAACTCTTAATCAAGTAAAAGTACATAAGTATTAGCATCACTATATACTGAACGTACCAAAAATCAAATGTGTCAATATGCAGAATGGCCAATTTCAGAATAATATTGTCACTGGATTCTATTACATCACTTTTTTTTGTAGCCGGTAAAGGTGAAACTAATTTGAATTACTTTATATACTGCTGGGTAGCTTAATCTATGATAATACATTGATTTATATATATATATTTTTTTTCTTCTTCTTTTTTTTTTATTTATAATCCAAATCTGCAATGTATCTAAAGGTGTCATATTACAGAAGAGGATTAGGGCCACATGTGAAAAATGTATTTGAGTGGTGAGTTGAAAGTCAAAATTTTGAGAACAAAGTCAGAATTCTGACTTTAAACTCAGAACTCATGACAATTTTTTCACATGTGGCCCTTATCCTCCTCCGTATCAGATAGATGCAGTGGAGTAAAAAGTATGATACTTACCTCTGAGATGTAGTGAAGTAGAAGTAGCAGAAAATGGAAATACTCAAGTAAAGTAGAAGCACCTCATAATTGTTCTTAAGTAGACTACAGTAGGCTACTTGAGTAAATGTACTTAGACATATTCCACCACAGGCTGTAATACTGTCTAGTGAAAACATTATTAGGCAAAAAGGCAATAGATGGGCCAGGAAATAATTGCAGAAGTGTCTGCAAAACACCTGCTTATTTAGTGTGCGATGATAAAATAAGCAAGATTAGCAAGATTATGCCCAGCACAACAATCAGGGTATATCATGCTAATATCAGACACACAGAAAAAAACAACTGTTACTTACAGCAGAAGTGATTTAATTTGATAATTATAGAGGCATTGTAATAGGCAACAGTGTATTTGACTAACCTGATTTGGCATAAGGAAACTGAGCTATCAATAATGACTGTGCATCCTCACACAGGGAAGGACAGTGCATCCGCTCACAGGGAAGGACAGTGCATCCGCACACAGGGAAGGACAGTGCAGACACATCCCTTAGTGGAGAGAAGCCTGATTATTTCTACCTGCTGTAACTCAGACAGAACAAAATTGATTCAGGACCGGTTCATTTGATTCATCTATTTATAAATGTCAATGTTGCAGCTTACAGCTAGCCCTAACAGCAACATCATCATAGAACAAGATGAACAGTGTAGTTCATATGTTTTGTTGTAGAACAAAAACATTTATTTTCAGCGTCTCTCTCTGTAAAAATGATTGTTTAGCTTGACATTTCTTTTTCAACCTAGACAATGTAAAATAGTCATGACGGCGTTAAAAGTACACTGTGTGTTTTAGGGTCAGGTAAGCCTTGTTAAGATACAAATACTGTGTGTAATCAACTGCAATGAGAGGAACACATGGTCAGATCTTTATTGAATCATATAAAAATTATTTGGGAGGATTGAGGTGTCTAGATTAGCTGTACCCCAAAAAAACTGAGACCCATGAAAGAAGACACCATGTGAATGTGGGTTTGTGTTGTAACTGTTGCAGTAGTTCACACCACTGCGGCACAGTGTTTGGCACAAATGGAAATTGGGCCCTGTCTTATGTACTGATAGCCGAGGGAAGGGGATAAAAATATCAGCCAAGGTTTCCTGCCTTTGATCAATCGTGTTCCAAAATTATACATGTACCATTTTCAATAAGTTGACACCTATTTTACACAGTGGTTTACTGCATATTAAAAACCGATTTTTGGCAGTAGAACCAGTTGTAAACACAGCTATGATATATAGCCTATGAAGAACTTGTTGGCAAACAGTGCCTAATTTACTCATGGAGCAGAGACAAAGAAACATTTGCACGAATTTGAAGTTGTTTTTCTGGCCACGTGATGAAAGTCCAATATTCGCTTTCTCTGTTTTGGTCTCCACCAACTTATGTGGAAATGATCAGCTTCACAGAGAAGCTGAAGTCTATCGTAGCATAGAAGAGAGACCCCTACACATTTCACACAATTATTGTTATGTTATTATAATAATTATAATTATTATAATAATAATAATAATTATTATTATTATTATGTTTATTATACAAATAATAATTACAGCAGCATTATCTGATAATAAACAAATCAAGTGCTCAGTGCTTATATCAAGAATAATTTTCTTGAACATTTCCGCCTTGAATTTTGTAAATATGCTTCTATTCCTTTACTCCTATTGATCATCTCATGTAGGTTCATAATTGTCGGTCTTGCTTAGGGATTTATTACCTAATGTTCTTTTCTGCAATCTGTCTGGTCCCCTGACAATATGTAGCAGTTACACAGAGGTGGTTTTGTTGTGATTATAATGGCTGAAGGTAAACTATGTGTTATGATGAGTTATGATGATGATTGCATTCAAAAATCTCTTAGAACACAAATGGAAATATCTTTTTGCCGGTCATAAAAAAACCAGTCATAATGTTATAATGTCATCACTAAAACCCATTCTTCAACTTGCCAAAATCTACTCACTAACTGAATGGAAACTATTCACTAACCTACTGCACCTACCTGCCAAATTAGAAAAACGTTGGACGACTGCATAGCAACAAATCTCTGAAGAAGGAAAGGTCATGCGGGCTATATATCCACTGCCTCAGTAAAATGAGATTCCTTCAATTGTTGTCCAGTCTTTAATATTTTTTTTCTCCCTCTCTCTGCCTCTTTCTCTCTCTCTCAGTCGTGAATAGTGATTCACTGCTCTGATTCTGACCAAGCTGATGATTTTAATTTTCTGTTTTCAGAGTAATAAACACTGACATGAGAATGAGCCTCAGGCAGAGACTTCTAATGAGAAAATGAAATTAGTTTTTCAGCTGACTGATCAGAAACATTTCATACATTATAATCAAGCATTTATTTGACATGATTTGTTTGGTGTGTGCGTGCGTGCACGCATGCGTGTACTGTAATGTGTGTGTGTGTGTGTGTGTGTGTGTGTGTGTGTGTGTGTGTGTGTGTGTGTGTGTGTGTGTGTGTGTGTGAGGGGCATATGTGCACACATGTAAATACATTATTCTTGATTCTGTTTGTGCTGTGCTACTGCTTGTTATTGCTACACCAAGACGCAGCTTATGACATTTTCCAACCTTTTGTACCAGAACTAGCTAGCTGGCTGTCTCAGTATATGTAATTTTATGCCTCATCTTTCACAGTTGCATCCATCACAGTCCATCTCAGGTATACTACAGCGGTCAAATAACCAATTACACCTGGCTCTCCTGTTACAGGGACTGTGGTGGGAGGCAGGGGTGGTCAAGTCCCTATAATAATGGACAAAACTCTGACACTTGACATCATGTCAGAAAACCAGGTGGATAAATAAGAAACAGTACTTAGTCACAGTCTTTTAATGCACTGATTAAAAGACATTCTTTTACACATCCACAATTGATTTGTTGATGCAACAAATTTGTATTTTCTATTTATTTAAATGTATTTATTTATATATGTTTTCTATCTAGTTTCTCAAGACTAAAGACAAAGCATCATGTAGTGATCATTAGAAACGCATTAGTTTATGTCCTTGATGGGAATTCATGGGGAAAATAAACTCATTGACATTGCTTGCGACCTTAAATATTTTTCCTTTTGTCTATATTCACTGATTGACCTCAAAAGCATAATTGCATGCCGGAATACTATATTTATTTTACATATTTACTGAAATTCATTATTGTGAAAAAAGTTATTAAGGAAAATAATTTTCTTGGTTATACTAACCAGGCCAAATATGAATCATCATCAGTACAGTATTTTCGGTGTTTGTCCTTGCTCGTATGGATATCTTATTCTCCACACTTCCCTTTTTAAATGTTTGAATCCTGTTGCCAGAGGCCTGTACTAGAACATCATGTTCATTAGCATCTGTTTTGTGTTCCTGCAGAGTTCAAAGTGATTCATTTCCCCCTCCTTACATGTGGATAAGAGCTTGAATTACAGCAACACAACCTCTAGTCTCCCTAGGTGCCATTTGACAAAAGTAGGGCAGCAAGAAAAACAAAGGGTACATGAGGCAATGTCTTTATTGTCATGTTACATCACTCATTTGATCCATTGCAAGAATGTTCTGTTGTGATCTGGTTAGTTTGATGAAGAATGAGCGCTGTAGAGAGCCATTTAATTGACACAGACAAACACAATGCCAATTTACACTAGTCCTGTATGACATCCGGGCATGTTAATAAAACCCTCATTTTGTGAGATTAAATAACCCCTGTTGATAAATTTTATTATCTGCACATCCTCATGTGAAAATGCTGATGTTTGATCAAATTTAAAGGAAAATCTGGCGCAAAAAGGGTTAATACCTAGGGGTTAATAACACATGTACCGAGTTCACCGTTCTCTGTGATTTGTTTTCATGCTAATGGAATGTGACCAGTTTTATCGCAAATCGCTAATAATCTTATAACGGTAGTCATCAGGGCACAAGTACAAAGAAATCGTTATTTACATGCGAACGTGAGCTGAATGTACAGTATGTTGCACGGCGTTCGTTGTTCGACCGGTCGTGACTGTTTTCCCAAGATGGTGCCCGCCTGTATACGTGAACGGTACTGTCTTTATAAACTTCTTCTTTTTAATAAACTGCCTGTACAGTTACAAAGTTCTCAATGCTTCGGTTTACATGTAGGGACCCTCATTATGCTACCGTGGAAGTGTGATGCTATTTTGAGCCTTGTTAGTGGTATAGAAATAGCAATTTCTTTTTACTTTACCCGTGCCCCGACAACTAGCGTTATCGCCTAGATGACGTCAACTCAGCGGCTCCTCCTCATTTGGCTCTAGTCTCTCTTTGTCACACCCCAATATTTACATAGGCTACACAACTGACCTGAGATCAGCTAGCCTTCAGAATCTAGGTCTTGCAGATCTCATAAATTGTATTCATTGTTCATCAGCTATTTTACCATTAAATTCACTTCTGAGACTTTTTTATGCGAGAAATCAACTATGTAGAGGTCAAATATGGGCCATTTTACAAAAAATTATGTCTAATTGCAAATTTTGTCCGACTGTGTGTCGGAGTTCAGCAGCCGGTGCTGCCTGTGTTGCTGCCTCGCCGCCTGGCCTGCCTTCCTTCACAGACCCCGGCCTGCTGTGAGGTAGATTGAGCTCCGTCACGGCTGGCAGCCCATGGCACTCCATACCCACGCAAAGTCACAGTTTTTTGGGTCAATGGACTACCAAACACCGCTGCCTGGACAGAGCTCCAGGGCCTGCAGCTACCCTCTTCCTGCTAAATGGCCGGTGTGTGTGAGAGTGAGAGCGCGGTCAGCGAGCTTGTTACGCCAGCAATCTCTTACCACAGGTTCCAGTTAATCTTATAATGTGTGTGTAATTATAATGTGTTGAGTTATTTACAAACAAATGATCTGGGAAATAAACGCCTCTTGTCTGCGAGTCTCATTGATAGAACCTGCGGCTGGATGGAGCTCTATCTATGAGAGCTAGCTAGCCTCCTCTTAGAATTCCCCTGAAATTCACAAAAATTTATAAAATTGAAATCGGACACCATTGTTAGCATTATAAGACTTTGGGGTAGAGGTTATATATGTGGCGTGACAAAATTTCAACTGTAAATATACGCCGAAAATGAAGCTAACTAGCCGCAATCTGTACACATAGGATTGAAGGGAGAGTTGCAGCTAACGAAAGCCCTAGTGTTCACAAGAAATCATTAAATTTAAATCTGACACCGTTGTTAGCTTTATAAGACCTTGGGGTAGAGGTTATATAAGTGGCGTGACAAAATTCAAACTGTAAATATTAGTGCTGTCAAATGATTAAAATATTTAATTGCGATTAATCGCATTAACGTCATAGTTAACTCGCAATTAATCGCACATTTTTATCTATTTTAAATGTCCCTTGATTTCTTTTGGTCCCATTATTTTTTTCTCATTTTAATGCTCTTATCAACATGATACGATACTTTTAAAACGGTGCCTGAACCGAAAGATATATATATATATATATATTTAAAAAGGAGCACCTTGTTCAATTGTATTTGTCTGTTCTGTATGTTCAAAAATATAAAACAATAAAAAGCACAAAACGGTGAAAACAACCACTGGATGGAAAAAGGGTATTTTACAATTACAGTGAATGCACCACGAGGCTGGCGAGGCGAGCAACATGACATCATGACTGTGTTTTTCAGACAACGGGAGCTACAGTCCGGTGTTGGACACCATTTAGCTGTAAACATTTTAACTGTGTTTAATCCAGCTGCTAGCTAATGGTAGGCTAACTTTACCTGCTACTAAGTGTAGTGTTGACTGGCCTCCTGTGCGTCAACGTTTCAGTTCCCTCTAACGTCCGTTTTTGGATCATCAGAGAGAAGCGCAGGCATTTAAGTGGTACCTAAATAAGGCATACCAAAATCCACGTTGCTATTCAGTCCGGTAGATAACGGTTGTTAAAGGTCCAATATGTAATATTCGTACTGTAATAAATCCAAAAATGACACCAATGCCTCATCAGATATTAAGGAAACATGATAAACTGAAATAATATCTTTTCTGACAACAATGCTAATGTCAGTACTTTTTCTTTTTGAAATTTACATTCCGTGACGGAATTTATGTTTATGTTTTGATCTGTGTGTTGTTATCAACGGCCCAGTTTGACAGGCAGGCCGGGTTGCCAGATATACCTGTAAAAACGTAAACCCAGCGCGCTACAGCTGTAACGGTAGTACAGCCATGAAAGCAGCAAACAAACAAACAGGATCAACGGAGATAGATTCTACATGACATAAAAAAAGAAAACAGCATGTTTCTAACAGTTGCGTGACCAGAGACGTAACAACCCCCTGGTAAATATTGGAGATGTATTTGAAAGATGGAGACAGCTTAGATCCCAAAAGGACGCAGAGTTGGCTTATTTTCTCCTGAACAGGTAAGCATTAGCTTCAGGCTAATTTATCACAGCTACTAGGGATGGGCATTTTTTGTCATTTCAACATTTGTGTACTCACATTGAATTATATAGCTAGAGTACCCGAGTTGGTTACTCGCAAACAATTGAGACAGCCAGTAAAGTGATCCCGACTGGTCCTGGCTAACGCCACCATGCTAACCCTGCTAACTGTTAACGTTACCGGGAGGACCAGGCATGCAGCCCATGGCTGTTTACAACGTGTAGTTCAGCAGCTGGAGCCGACAACGGTGAGTTATTTTAAGCCACGAGAGGGGGGCTGTAAATCGGAAAGAGAGGACTGTGAGTTTGCAGTGTGTTTAGCGATTGTTGCCGTAATTCTAAGCCAATGAAGTGTGTTCCGTCGGCAAGGTAGTGGTATTTTTAGCGTTTCGTATTGTAATTCTAAGCCAAGGAAGTGTGCCTGACTGGCGTGTGGAGAGGACAGTGAGGTTGTTGTGTTTTTAGCGGTTCATACTGTAATTTTAAGCCGAAAAAGTGTGTCTGTCAGTTGGTTACAGAGCTCCGCGTGAGCACGGGCTTTTATGACTGTCAATATAGCCAGCATCTACCGTTAGCTACTCCGCTGTGCTGTGGAGTAATGTCTGCGTGAGAGCGTCTAGCAACATTGTTGTGAATGCTGCGGTCTCAGCCTGGCAACCTCCGTGAACTTCGAGTCTGGGCAGGAGGGGGCGGGGGAGACGACTCTCCAGTATTTTGGATTGGTAGTGCAGTAACTATTTTAACCACTAGTTGCCAGTATGACATACAATATTATATATTGCACCTTTAAGGCACTCTCGGACCCCATTCAAAACAGCGATTTTCGTCAAAAAGCGACTAGTTTGCAGGTATGTACTACTCTTTGGCTGGCTCGCAAGCAAGTGCAAACATGTGTGTGCAGCATGCCTGTTGTTTTGTTTCCAGTCTCGCTAGATCCGGTGTGGTGTTTTTCTAACGTTACTAGTTGTTGCAACAGCATGTGAAAAAAACTGACAGCACTAGTAAATATACTATAGTTATGCCGAAAGTGTAGCTAGCTAGCCGTGATATTTTCCCATTGTATTGAATGGGACACATAGCTAGCTAGCTGCTCCTCCTAAGAAGACCCCTCACGTTCATAAAAATGCCTTAAATTCAAATCGGACTGTTAGCTTTTGTTAGCTTTGTAAGACCTTGGGGTAGCTGTGATATAAGTGCCGTGACGAAATTCAAACTGTAAATATATTATAGTTATGCCGGCAGCCGGCCGCGGAGCCCCGGTAGGGCAGTAATCCACAAAGGGGGACTTTGCCCTGGGTATGGAGCCCAGCAGGCTGCTGCTTTCTCGTCAGACTGTGTGGAGCTCCTAAAGTCCGATACGTCTTACCAAATTTGCAATTAGCCATCAATTTTCATAAAACGGCCCATATTTGAGCATTATATAGTTGATTTCTCGCATAAAAAAGTCTCAGAAGTGAATTTGGTAACGAAACATTGCATTGTCTGGAATATGAGATTCTGTCGCGTCTCTAATGTGTGTATATGGGGATAAGCTCAACCAATCAGCGCGCGTCTCTAAGGTGTGTGTATGGGGATTCGCTCAACCAATCAGCGTGCAGCTCATCTGAATATTCATGAGCATACCATTAAAGTTACTATCTTTAAGATTTTCATCAAATCAAACCCCATCTTTGATGCTATTTATGCTCAGCAGTTTTCAGTGTATTTAAATTATGTAAAAACATCTCTAAAAAGTGGAATTCATTGTTAGTTTGCCATTTCTGCACCGGATTCAAATCGTCTACTTACGCACAAGGGATTCACAGGAAATAATGTATGTATGTAATCCATTGTTACTGTTTTAAAATTCATCAATATCAGCATCACATCTTACTTTTCACTTGCCCTAACAACGTTATAGAGCTATATTAAGTAAATTTGAATGGAAGCACAACATTCAATTGGGTGGCTTTTACTGTAAAGGCTTCACAGGAAACTCAATGTACCTGTCACAGAGGTCAGCGCTGACAGGGATCGTTCATCACAAAATGCATCTACAAAACTAGAAGTCTCTACCATCTCCCCAGGGAAATATCTGGCTCTTTAGCACTACCAGCTAACTTTGTCTGTCTGCTGTTGTTTGGTTGGCGACTAGTGTAAAGTGGGTTTATCACAGCTTTTTTTGTTCAGGACAGCTGCCTGCTCAGGAGAAAACACCCCCCTTACATTATATGTATTTGTTGTCCACCGATTTATCATTTCACTATAACGTTGTTTGACTCACAATGGACATAATAACAAAAAAAAGAAAGAAGGATCAAAATCATTGCAGCAGAACCAGAACATTCATCCTTCAAAACCTGCTGCCTATTGGACTTTACAGACAGGTGTTCTTGCTGGACATTTCTGTCTGTTGCACCTGCAACGGTGCCGCGGGGTCAGCTGCAGGGTCATTAGATGTCTTGCTCCTTTAAGCTCCTGTAATAATGCTAAGGATTACTCTAAAATACAATTACTCAAACCTTGGTAGAATATGGGCAACTAGAAGGAAAGATTGATTAGACATTGTAACCTTTGGTCTATAAACATTGCCCACAGACCTCTCACAGAGATACACTTCATTACTCGTCTCATTTTGTCATGTCATGCACTCTAATCTCATCTCATTTTACGTCACATAATCTCATCTCATCTACGTTAATCTCATCAAATCTTATTTCAACTCATTCAATCTAAATATCACTGCATCTCACTTAAGTTCATCTCATCTAATGAAGCTAAGCGAAAGTCTTTACGCCCTCATTCTTTCACAATCTCTCTGTCTCCCACTCTCAGGCTTCTACTGATCAGCTAGCAGTCTATATCCACGACACTTCCCACAAGAGCAGCCATTTTCCCCTGTTGCCATGGGAATGTTATGAAGTGACGTTATGAAGTGACGTTATGAAGTGACGTTATGAAGTGACGTTATGAAGTGACGTTATGAAGTGACGTTATGAAGTGACGTTATGAAGTGACGTAATTACGTGAAGTGAACATCATCAAAAAGCAGGGTATTGGGCGAATCACTTTTTTTTCTCTTTTTCATCAAACCGCAGTTTTTGCAAGTTCCCGCAATTTTTGCAAGTTCCCACAATTTCATTGCATAAAATTGCATAAATATCCCGCATATTCCATCACATTTTTTAAGAAAACGTGCCACATAATCAAGGATTTTTGCCCGCAACAATCACAAAAACACTCTGGATGGACTGACTATAGCCTATAACTTTCCATGTACAAGCTCGGGATTTACTCAAAGTGCAGAATTGTCAGGTCAACATGATGTGATGTGGAAAAGTTGGCACAATACTTGAGGAAAGCTAAAGGTCACAATGATAGTAATAAAAAAAAAACTGACAAAAAGAAAATGGAAACACTCAAAAAATGCAGCATTGTTGCCTCATGAGCTGAGATTCCATATTGACCTGAACTGTGGTGATAAACAGCAGTTTTTTTTTTGTTTTTTTTTTAGAACAAATGGAAGCCTTGTTGTTCTAACACAGAGGCTTTGGTAAAATGCTGAAAGAGCAAGAGTGCACATCTGGAGCAGAGAATAGCAGAAGACATGCTGAACCTGAGCCCTCTATGCTCCTCTTTCTCTCGGCTGCATGTTCATGAGGCCTGCGTCCTGCATCCTTCACTGGCTCTCTGTGGGCTCACTGTCCATCTGCTGTGGGGAAATGGCAGAACCCATGACGCTGGCTGATTATTCCTTGATATTAATAAATATTATTTATACACAAAAAGTAGGGTTGTTAAGGGTTAACAGCTGACGGTATAGTAAGTGCCTGCATGTGTTGCATTTAAAGCTGAGAAGACTGTTACATTTGATAGTGTCTAAAGTGTCCCTGTGGGTCTAACATGTAAAAACCTGATGTAAGCATGCCGTTACATTATTTGTTCTTTTCTCACAGCTGTACATCTTATTGGTTTCTGGATAGATGACATGGCATTTTTAGGACTTTGAATTCACACCTCGAAACACCATGCTCATACCTTCCACTTACATAGCCAACTATAACCAATGTTTATGGAAAGAGCTTATTTTCATTGCTTCACTGTTGAACTTAGCTTGGTTAACACGGAACAAATTTAGCTCTCACCGCACCATAACTCTGAGTCTAAAATCAAATGTTTAGCCTGTGGACTGCAAGTCTAAAAGTGAAAGATCAATTAGCCTGAGAAGCAATTTGGTTTCACTCACCCTTTCTCCTAGAAAATACAGATTTACAGATACTTTTTTTAATTAACATCACAGGGAAACCACATAAGGACACTAAACGAGGTAGATAAGAAAAGTAAAACAATAAAAACATAAATGCTAGGGCTGTCAGCATTAACGCGCTTATTGCGATGCCATTTAGGGCTGAGCATAACGCGTTAATTTTTTTTTATCGCATTAATCACATAAATTTATTTTCACTTTACTCGGCTTCGTACGGTGGCCGAGAAGGGTCACAACACATACAAACGCCACAACAACTGCATATTCAGAAAACACCTCCAAATTCAGCAAAACACATGCAAACGCCGCCACAACAACTGCATATACAGAAAACACCTCCAAATTCAGAAAACACATACAAACGCCACAACAACTACATATTCAGAAAACACCTCCAAATTCAGAAAACACATACAAACGCCACAACAACTACATATTCAGAAAACACATACAAAAGCCAAAACAACTACATATTCAGAAAACACATACAAACGCCAAAACAACTACATATTCAGAAAACACCTACAAACGCCACAACAACTACATATTCAGAAAACACCACCAAATTCTGAAAACAACTTTGTCAAATTCATATCACGTAAGCTGCAAATATTCACAGCACGAGTAAATAAGGAAACGAACTGCAAGCTGCAAAGACGACAACGGAAATGTTTCCAGGGGGGCAATAATCAGTGACGGACCCGCATCCATCCGGGGTGCAAAATTACGAATCAAACTATGGCCACGGCAAAATAATAATTTAAATGTAAGTATCTTTAGTGTGTCGTACATGTGTTATCACGTTAATGTTTTACATCAATGTAATGCTTAACGCTTCAATGCTGGTACAAATTGCTATAGTAATTAGGTAGATACACCCGAGCTAACGTTAAGCTATCGTTAACAGTAGGCTGTTAGCTAGCTAGGTTGCTGTCTTTTTGTACCATTTGCGTTTTTAAAGTTTGTCCGGTGGCATTTTCATCTCTTTTATATAACGTTAGCCGAGATTTAGAAATGTGTGTTTATCAGTTGTAGCTGCATGATTTAAGGTAACGCTGCACCTTATTTACTTCACTATCAACGTTACACGAAGGCTAAAATATATGAGTAGTATCCCATGTAACAAGTATAACGTTGCATATAACGTTACGTTATGGAATTCATAATGGTAAACATATTTTTCTTGTGTTTGCTGTCTTTTAACAGGGACAAACGGAGGTGGTCGCTGATGATGGGAAAGCAAAAGACAAGCAGAGAGACAGAGGCCAAAGAGAGATGTTGAATAGCTAGATTATTTGCCATTCTGAAAATAAATGCATTAACTTAACTGGTTTGTCTTTGTCATTTCGTTTTTGGGTGTGTATATAATATAAACGTTTTTCAATTTCTATTTCTAACTGAATAATTATATTCAGATGGTACCTGTTTCAATAACTTGTAAGGTATATAAGCTCTAAAAAGACATTAACGAAACGTGTATCTTTATTATAACATTTATTCAAACATTACTAAACTGTACAAAAAAAAGTATATTCAACATGAAGCGGCGACCAGACTCAGTAGCTGATGATGGGGTTGCTTCAAGACTGCAGACAGAAAGAGAAAGCTTTAGGTTAGTCCAGTAGTTATCCAACCTGTCCTGGTAAGATTAGAATTGTATCACAAATATATTTAAGCATACTGCATATCATACTGCCTGTGGTAGGTCATTAGCTGGTAGTGTTTACCTTGTAGATGTTGATCATATTTTGCACTGCATTTGTTTGAAAGCTAGAAGCTACTGGACAATGGGCTAATGTTACATACATTTAGTAAACTACGAGCTAATGTATACTTCTACTGTAAGGATAATGCAATTAAGATTAATGCAATTGCAAACATGAACTCTCACAATTTTTTTTTAATTTACTGACATGGGATAAATAAGAGAAAACGACTATTGCTTACATTAAAGCCTAACAGTGTCGGTAACGTTACCTACCTTAGCACGTTGCGGCAAAGTTGCCGACAGATTATTCTCCTCCTGCAAGCAGACTGATGCTGATTCATATTCTTCATTTCAACAAAAACATTGAACAGCACAGTTCACAGTTCCACATCCATGTCGTCCAGTGTTTTGAAATGCAGCGGAAGTGAAGGTGGCGAAACACTTTCAATGACTTAAGCACGAAATGACGTGCACTTGCTAGCCTGTTCCAATGTACATGTTGTCCGAATGCTCAGGAGGAGTCTGTCCTAGCCCTCTGAAGGACCCTTGACAATGAGAAACGGCAGATAGCGAGAAGACAACCAGATGGATGCGGGTCCGTCACTGATTATGCCCCCTGGAAACATTTCCGTTGTCGTCTTTGCAGCTTGCAGTTCGTTTCCCTATTTACTCGTGCTGTGAATATTTTGCAGTGATGTGAAGTGATGTGAAATTGTTTTCTGAATTTGTATTGTTTTCTGAATATTTGTATGTGTGTTTTCTGAATATGTAGTTGTTGTGGCGTTTGTATGTGTTTTCTGAATTTGGAGGTGTTTTCTGAATATGTAGTTGTTGTGGCGTTTGCATGTGTTTTGCTGAATTTGGAGGTGTTTTCTGAATATGCAGTTGTTGTGGCGGCGTTTGCATGTGTTTTGCTGAATTTGGAGGTGTTTTCTGAATATGCAGTTGTTGTGGCGTTTGTATGTGTTGTGACCCTTCTCGGCCACCGTAGCTTCGCGTTGTGCCTAACAGGCTACTATTTTGACCCTTTGCCACACTTTTCCATACTTCCTCATAAAATATCCTGCTGCTGCAGGCTGCAGGTATGAGGAAGAAAGACAGCAGCAACACAATTCTGAATGGCGCTTTTTATTTTCCAAAACTCCCGGACGGGTCGACAGGGTTGGGTACCGAAATCCGGTGCTTATACGGCATCGGTGCCTTAACGACCAGTATCTACCGGACCGGATAGCAATGCGGATTTCAGTGCCTCATTCCGGTGCCACTGATATGCCTGTGATTCTTTCTGATGCTCTGAAGGCAACAGAAACATCGCTACAGTGACGCTAGTTAACACTACACTTGACAGCAGCTAACGTTAGCATACCGCTAGCTAGTAGCTGGATTAAACACTGTTACAATGCTGACAGCTAACGCTAAACGGTGTAAAGTTTGTCTGTATTTTCCGGGATGTAACAATCTGCAGCTGTCGTTGTGGGAAAAACACAGATCATTGACCATATGGCCTTAGAAATAAACAAGCCGTTCTTTAATGTCGTCAACTGTTGTTTAGTTCCCTTCTTTTTTTTTAACATTCTTAAAAAGTATTGGTTCAGGCACCATTAAGGCACCGGTACCGTTTTAAAAGTACCGCTTTAGCACCGGTATAGAAAAAAACAAAACAATACCCAACCCTAATATTGACTCTAGATTCAAATGTGTGACTAGATTCACACATTTTTCTTTTGTTTACAGTAAGTACATAAATAAATAAATAAATAATAAACAAATACAAATCTTAAAATCAAGTTCATAAAGTCACTTTCTTTGCATTCATTTGATTCCCAATCAATATACACTAGCATAGGCGTCGCTAGGCTATTTTTAGGGGTGCTGAAGCACCCCTAAATATCATCTCAGCACCCCTGAAAATAAAGTCCTTATTGTGATAATGTGAGATCGTTGAGTGCTCAAAGTAGTGGCGGTTTTTGGCACGGGCGAACCGGGCAGCCACTTAACTTAAAAAATATATAAATAATCCTCTGTGCTGCGAAGCGTTTTTCTGTTTTCTATCATTTCACTGTGTGGGGAATTGGCAGATCAGCGCCCCCAGCAGCTGCAGGCGCCCTGTTTGCTGAGAGAGGTCAGCACCCCCTACTTTCACAATGAAATGGACTAGTCCGTCCCACAGTGCGCCGCCAAAGATAAACAAACGGTGACAGGAGAAATGGGAAGTACACAGAGATGGAGAAAGACAAGTCTAAACGGTCTAAACCTTTCTGTTATGTCAATGGTCTAAACGCCAAAATGAAAAAAAGTTACCCAAGCGGCTCAAATAAAAGAAAAAAGCGAAAAGACATGTTTTCGGGAGTAGCAGGACCTTCATCAGCTCTACTTTGGTAGCCTACACAATGCATTCTCTGTTGATTAGTTGATTACATTTGCCTTCTGGTTGACAGCACAAAGGAGCGAGAAGAATAGAGAGGGAGAAGGGCAGAGAGAGCAAGATGAACAAGGTGAGAAAATGGCTAGGTAGCCTATAAGACATGTATATAGTAGGACTACTGTGTTTTATTTTCTCTTTTATTTGAAGATTATTTTCTAGTTGATTACAAAATGTTTTGTATGTGATTGTCAGTGATAGGACGGAGGGAAGGAGATAGAGGGAGAGAGGAGGATGGGGAGAGAGAGAAGGATGGAGAGAGAGTGGACAAAGAGAGGGACCTGGAAGAACCAGGTGAGAATGTGGACATATATTATACAGGCAAAAACACTTAAAACATTCCATTCACATTATATTTACATATGCATTTCATGGAGGACTAGGCTCTTAAGAAAAAGAGATGTTGTGTTTTCCCCATCTGGTTCAGAGGCATTATTAGATTAGATGAAAAAGTTGAAAATCAACAGCAGAAAAAAACATGAATAATCTTGTCTAAAAATATGTTAAGGCTTATTTTACCATTTAAGGTATGTGCAGGGGTGTAGCTCCAAATTCTGGGCCCTGTGAAAGGCATTTTCTATGGGCCCCTCCCTGCAGCCAAAGCTATGAATTCTAGCATATTTTTGGGCCCTCCTCACATGAGGGCCCTGGGCACTCAGTCCCCTTCCCCCCCCAGTCCAACACCCTTGGGTATGTGTGCTGCAATAATCATGCTTTGTAGTTTCCATCTTTTTTCACAGCAGATGCCTTAAATCTGTTGATAGTTTGTCATAATTGCATGTCTCAATCTGTCTATTTCTTTCCCCAAAACTCACAAGAAGTCATGATTTAAGGGTTTAAAACAAAAAAAAATCTTACGGGAGCATGCCCCCAAACCCCCCTAGCTTAACTGCTATCAACTTTTCATTAGGGGCTGAGCACCCCCAAAGGTCAGATCCTAGAATCGCCCCTGTACACTAGTAATAACCGCTTTCTATTGTTAATATGTACTTAAAAACGGTTCTGAAATGCAAAATAATGAAAAATAATAATGATAAAGAATTTTTATCATGTGATAAAACATGTGATTAATCGCGATTAATATGGAGCTAGATTTGCGTCTTTATTACATGCGAGAAAATAAATGATCTGAAAGAAAAAAAAATGTTTGAGAGCAAAAGTTATCACACTGATAATAATGTCTTGGGCTGGGCCACGTTCCTATTGGCCAGTCGGGTGAGCATCGTCTTGTCTTGGGAGTCGAACTGAATCATTACACTGGCTGAGCAAGTTCAGCATCACTGAAGATTAAACATTTGCCAGCCAGGGGTACCCAGATACATTGCGCAACAAGGAACAATGGCTGCCAGGTCGACTAGAGAGATCCATAAATGTAAGTATTTCTGCTTAAAGAATTTATTTAAAAACTACGAAAGTCTTGTTTTGTGCTTTACACAGTCATGTACATATATATTTGCAACTATATTTGTAATTGAAACGTTTAAAAAAATCGCTAGCTTGCTATGCTAAGGATTTACACATTCGAATCAGAATTGACAAATCTTTCTATAGTCGACTGATAGTCGAATCATCTGTGTGTGTGTGTGTGTGTGTGTGTGTGTGTGTGTGTGTGTGTGTGTGTGTGTTTGTGTGTGTGTGTGAATGGGTTGGGAGGGGCACGACACTAGTCAGCAGGAGGGTAACATGTAAAACCGCAGGCGCATATGGATCGCCAGATTTCGCATGCGCCGCATGCATAACCGTCTCTATTTTGGGAACTGTGTATCCTGGCTCAAGTGTGCGCATTAATTCTTTATAACCTTCACCGTCCACAACATTCACTGGCCTCATTGTGAAGCAAAATAAACTCTGCAATTTTGTCCGGGATTTCTCTTTTCCTTTTCTCGGGCAATGGCGGTCTCAAATCTAGCTTTCTTTGAGTTAGGTTTGGCGCAGCTCAGTACTACTACTACTACTCTACTACTACTACTACTACTACTACTACTAGATGAACTGCCATTATATATGTGAAATGTCTTTATTGGTCTGATACTGTTTGTTGGTGGATAGGACTAGAAAAAGACTTTTAACATTTGAAATATTTTAAGTCCCAACATATTATATTGCTATCGCGGATCAGGGAAAGTGAAATTAAAAGCTTTGCCATTATACACACAAAAAGTGAAATGTCTTTCACTTTTTTTTTTTTTTGGTAATAAACTTACCCGTACAAAACCAGTAGTTCTGTGTGAAATTTAAGTGGAAAGCCATGTTTGTTGTTGAGATTGGTGGTAGGACATGAGCTGTTGGCACAACTTGCATTTTACTTTTTTGGATCATCTTTTACCATTTGAAAGTGCATCCACAACTTTAGATTTTCCCAATTTCAAATTTTCCAGACATTGTAGAAAGTTAACGTTAATCTCCTCCAAGGGCAAAGGCACATAAAGACTGATGCTCTAGGACCAGTTGTCGACTGGGATCAGGGAAAGTGAAACTTAAATAAATTTGTAAAAACAAAGTGGGGTGGTTGGATTTAAATAAACAAACACCACAAAAGATAAAAAATATTTATTGAACATTTTTCTTTTCTTTTATTTTCAGAACAATAAATGTGTGGCCCAGAATTGTTTTTTTTACAGCATTATCATAATGCCAAAAAGGCTGTATATAACTTAATATAAACAGAAGGCCACTGAAAACCAGTAGTTCTGTGTGAAATTAGACATTGAGCACCCCTTGCAATATTGCTCCAAAGCTCATTTGGTATGATCCATTTTTTTTTTGTTTAATTTTATTAATAACACCACAAAACATGAAGATCCGAATGTGAGATTGGTGGTGCGGAATCAGGCTAGGATATCGATGCATTATTTCTGTGTGAGAAATGCTTAGGGCAACTATTAGGAAACTGTGTGGTATAAGAGTTAGAGAGAATGCTTATATCCCTATAACACAATTTCTTATTATAAATTATCTGAATGCTTTGAGTAGCAACATAAAGATATTATTGTAAATTTTAAAGATATTGCAATATTCATGTTGTTTCCAGATATATTGAAATGTATTATTTTTTTCCAACTTGGTCTGAATAAAAAGGTTATTTTTCCCTTTAAATTTCAAATTATGTCCCCAAAAGAACATTTTGTCAACATCTGTTTTATCTAAAAAGATACATTTCTCTGTTTGTTCATCTCACTTCAATTTTATTGCTGCAAAATGTGATTGTCAAGCAGACAAACTGACCAACACATATATCATAAAAGATCAATACTTGGCGATTGTGTATCGATACAGTATTGCCACGGAAAATATTGCGATACTATGCTGTATTGATTTTTTCCCCCACCCCTAGTACCTGTACATTTTTGTTGGTTATGATACAGGACACTAATGAAAGCAAAGGGGTTGGAGGGAAAGGTTACTGGCCAACAGGCATTAGACTGTGGTCTGGAATTTCAGAATAGCTGTAGTTTTTTGTTTGTTTGTGGTCTTGTGTGTCTTTTTTAGTTTTATACATTTGAGTGCCTTTTTTATGTGTGTGACATGTAAGTTATGGTTCTAATAGTTGATAATGGTTCTGTAATATATATTTTTATATAATGTTTATTTTTTGGGAAAATAAAGAGATTTTTGTTTACAAAGAAAGTGTTTCTGAACATCAATGACATTCAAAACAGTGATAACTGGAACAGATATACAACGCACCATGCAGTGTGTATAGAAATATTGATTGCAAACAGACCTAAGTAAGTATGATGATGTAACCAAGTGGCGTCTCATTTCATAGGGGTATGTTTTCACCCCTAGCCCTTACCACTCGGTTTCGAGGGACAAGGGCTAGGGGTAAGACGAAGGGGTAAGATGAGAAATGAGATTCAGCCTTAGTCCTAGTCCTGCAGAAAATTTCAAATTTATATTTTTTATGTTCTATGAGAAAATGATTTCTCTCAAAACTTTTTTTAGTCTCAAATATTATTTTTTTCTCTCAGATCATTTATTTTCTCGCATGTAATAAAGACGCAAATCTAGCTCCATAGATTAACTATAGAAATTCAGCGATTAATTGCGATTAAAAAAAATAATTGTTTGACAGCCCTAATAAATACCTAAATCTTAACAACAAGATGTAAAAGACTAGGCCCATACTCTGACTTTATTATAAGCAATGGTGCATGGTGATATGCTGTACATGGTAAGTGCATATCACACCTGTTCCACGTAATATATAATTTGGGTTTTCAATCTCCACTTGAATTCATCCATATAGTAATTATTTTGCTTCATGTACTTGATATTTGGCAACCATATTTGGTGGTAACAATACAATAGATTATAACTCATGGTTTTATCCAGATCTCCCCTTGTGTGAAGGTACAGTATGTGCACGAATTACACTGTGTAACAGGATGTTTCTCCTGGCTTGGGTTATTTTAAGATGCAGTTTCTATGCATTTATGTAAAATCTTGGCAAAATATACTTGAGCCAATCTGACAACTGAAGTCCAAACTATAGCAGTATCATTATGTTGGTAATTTATTAAATACTAATTATTCCAGATACACTTTTAGTGGAATATTTAAAGCAGAGTAATTTATTTCACATGTGACAGAAAACCAAAATATAAGCCTTTTTTGTTTATATGAGAAATACCTTTTCGATGAATTAATTCGGCCTCTCTCTGCCCTAACGGCATTCCTGTTAAACTGCATAGTGCTTAATGTCACAACAACATGTTTCAAGCCCCTTGGCCGGACTTGTACTTAAGAAATCTAACTGAAGGCTCCACTGCATGAAAAGCAGATTTAACTTAAACTTTTATTTTTTTGCACAAAGTGTATCAGTGTGCCATTTAGATGTTAAATGATGTCTGGAGTAGGAAAAGCATGTACAAATCATTTTGATTATAGGTCCTGACCCTGTCTCTGACTTTTTCATGAGTCTCTGTTACAATCACAGCTGGTCATATTAGATTTACTGGGACAAGTGGAGAAAATAAGAGTGGCACGTAATGAAAGCACAGCACATAACTTCAGAGGACAAAAGCATTCTGGCCATTCTTCCACATAGGTCACTGAGTTGCTACACCCATGGTTAATGCACATTATATTTGTCTTGATGTTTTCCTATACATCTATTAAAGTGTATTAGATTGTGAAACTTGAGCGAGTGAACATTTCCACTGCAGTTGCACACAAAATGCAAATGTGTTGCCCCGAGGTGTAAACAGAGAGAGGAGCACACTACAGTACATAACACCCTATTCCAAATACATTTTCCTGTGCCTGCTCTGCTTAAGGAAAGAACTTAAGGATATAGTACTGGGAACCGTCGTGAGCTCATGTCATGCCAAACAAGTCCCTCCATTTATAATAGTGTGTCTGGGTATGCTTAAATCCATTGATACATTTGTCTGTTGCCTGGCAACACAGACCATGTCTGTTAACATTTTAGGACCAGAGCTGATGCTTTTTAACAGTTAGGAAAGCTTAAATCTGCAGCAACCCAACCATTAAATAGCATAGTAATAGTACAGTAACTAATTATATAAATAATTACATGCCTACTGTGCTTGGGGTTTATTCACATCATTAACATGTCCTGTATGATAAGGGGAAATATTTGTCCTGCAAGCATTTCAATTCTGAAAGCATTATTACATGATGGACCAAGGGTTTGCTATACCATCACAGTGAATGAAAAATGAAAAGGTTTCAACTTCTGGGGAATTAATACATTTTTTAATTAACAAAGCAATCTGCACATTCGATTTGGATATTTCTGTGGCCTCGTGCAAAACAATTGTTTTATGGAAATCCAGCCTTTAGTTTTCTCAGTGTTAGCCACGGGGACATTTTGACCTTACAGTGGTTCTAAAGGTCAGTGTTCACAAAAAAGATTCATAATTATCCTCGGGACAACATGAATACCCCCAGTGATTTGATGGATATTCTGGCTAGCAATCCCAAGATGTCTTGCTTAGACCATCGGACCAACCTCCCCAAACTATGCATGATCCAGCAGCCCAGTCTCATGCCAGGTCGTTATATAGTCACGTTATTGTAATCTATTAAGTCGTGGACAGGTTACGTAAATGCCGTTTTTTCGTGTGACCATTACGAAATTGAAAGCAATGCATATTAATGGGAAGCATATTTCGTGATCCCAGAACGAAAGCGAGTAGCGAGTAGGCCTAGTTGATAAGGCAAAAGTCCGTGTAGGGAGGTTGGTCGGGGCGGTGGATGGGTCAGAAAACATTGTGGCGTTTCATTTCCCCGTTGTGGTGTTTCATTTCCCCGTTGTTGTGTGCCCCTGCGCGGGTCGCAAGTGGCGGCCCGTCCCGTTGTTTTAGCCGGCGTGTGGCGCCTCATTTCCCCGATCGTGAGTGGTGGCCCGTCCCGTTGTTTTGGCCGGCGTGTGGCACCTCATTTCCCCGATTGCGAGTGGCGGCCGTTCCGTTGATTTGGCCGGCATGTGGCGCCTCATTTCCCCGTTGTCGCGTCCCCCAGAGCAGCAGGTTAGAAAAGCGTGACCTGTACACGTTCAAAAGTCGTTGCATATACACGAAAAAAACGGCATTTACGTAACCTGTCCACAACTTAATAGAATGGTGTATATATAACGTGACTATATAACGACCTGGCGTGAGACCGGGTTGGATCCAGACAATATTGTGAATGAATAAATTAAAATGCTGTAGATGTAACATCTTCACTTCAGCTCACTTATTTCCTTTGATTTTGTATGCATTTGTCACACATTTGGCTTCCTGTTCCCTTTAGAAAGTTACATACAGCTTTTGTTCCTACCCGCTCCAAGGGACACACAAAGGCACATAAAGACATGCATGCTAGGCAACTAGGACTACAGTTGAAAATTAGCCGACTGGCTAACACTAGCGCATTTACAGAAATGTTCATTAATGTGCATTGTCCTAATCAAAATAAATAAATAAATAAAAAACAAAGTAAAAACAAAGTGATTCAGAATGAATAAATGACAGCATGGTGATTGTCATGCGTAATAAATAAATTCAAACACCACAAAAGATAAAGGGAAGATTAATAAGCCTCTATACTAACAGCACTATACTACTAGGCTCATTAAGTTGCTCTTTATCTTTTATTTCAATCAGAACAATAAATGTGTGGCCCAGAATTGTACTTTATCTTTAGCCTGTTGAAAGACATAACCACAGAAGCCATTTCTTGACGTTTAGTGCCAAACACAGAGACTATACAGTATATCTCAACTGGGATTGAAGCTCCAACATACCACTGTTAGAGAAGATAAACAGAAGGCCACTGAACCCTCTGGTCTCTGGTATGTATGTCCCGATCGACACAGTGATAGTGTATACAGTGTTTCAGCCAAACAGACCATTGTTTTCACCTGTTTAAGATGAAACCACCTGCCTTGCAACAAGATGCTCAGCAGAAAAGAGCTCATTTAATTCACAGAACAATCCCATTTTTTTGCATTAGTAATTTTATTACCACAAGACATTTCCACAAAACATGATTGCTGATGCAAAATAGTTGCAAATGAATGTACAGTCATTTGTAGGAGATGTGCATGTGCGGAGATACACGTGTAACAATTAGTAATTAGGCCTATTTACAGTAGCAGAGCAATTGTGTGGGAGGACATTATTTACTGTGTGAGAAAGTGCTGTAGGGCAAGTTGATACTAGGAAACTGTGTGGTATAAGAGTTAGAGAGAATGCTTTATATAAAAACAACAGGAGCCTATAACACAATTTCTTATTATAAATTATACCACTGAATGCTTTGAGTAGCAGCATAAAGACTCCTTAATACTTGTAAACTACTTTCAAAGACCAGAATTCAACATAGCTGCTCTGCTTCACTTGTTTTTAAAACACATGTTGTTTCCAGCCTGTCCTCTTCATTTCTGAGGAGAAAGTGATTGAATTTTGTCTTCTTAACAGAGGCAGCTTGGTCTGAATAAAGATCTGCTGTGCTTGAGGTTATAGGATTGGTGAATGACGCCCCATAATGGCCCTTAAAAGAGAAACTTGCATCATTAATCATCCCTTCCTTTCATACCCTAGACAAGGATCCATGTCTATCTGAGCACAATAAATATGAATGCTTCCCAGATTAGTCCCCGACGAACAGAATGGATACTCTTTAAGGGCACATTTTCCAGTCATCACTCAACTGACTAAAATGAGCCAATTATTTCTTATACAACAGCATGCCAATTAGAGACATGTCTGCTATGCTCCATTCATGATATTGCCATGTGGCTTGTTTAAGGTGCTGCCAGACAACATCGTTTTCACTCCAAAGCCATTTACACAAGATTTGAAGCGCGGCAGCATGGTCTGTCATTGTTTGACACTAGTGGCCTGAAAGCGAGGGTTTAAGACCATTTGAACCTCTCTTTTGTATTTGAACTGAGCTGTAGCACACAGAGTAGAGGTTTATACAGGATTTAATTGAAAGATATATTCTTTCACAAATGGAAAGGCCGACCAAGTAAAGTTGTTGAAGACCATTCAATCTGAAATAAAAATAAAGCATTTAACCTTTGAATTACTAATAAGAAAAAATGATTTCATCATGATTTGGTTTAATATGCATCTATGTTCTTTCAGAATACTTTGTCATTTCAAAGGGTTTTTACAGTAAATTACTAGCAACACTGTTTTTTTTGTCTTACAAGAATATTTACTGCAGCTTCTCAACAGGCAAGCCAGGCAACTCCTTGGGGCCCCAGGCCGTTAGGGGGCCCCCGAGGGCTGACAAACTTTACTCCACAGCAATGTTTCAAAATGTGGCAACCACAGCGATCGCAACCCCCGTCCGACTTAAACAAACAAATTACTTTTTGCAATGACATCTGAAGGGGCCCCATGTCATTCCCGTCGAAGCATGATATAACTTTTTTCAATTTAAAGTCAAAGGAAAATGAAGAGGAGTTATCAATCTGGGAATGAAAAAAGAAAGAGAAATAAATAATAAGGATGAGAAGGAAAGAAAGCAAGACAGTGGTAAGTAGAGCAGATAATGAAGATTAAGTTGTGTAACAGTAACTGTATGAATGCTGTCTTTTACCCTTAACAATGGGGGAGACATTTGCTAGCATTAACGTTAGACTAATGTTTATACGTTTATAACGTTTATTATTTCACATTTTTTTGTTAGTTAACGTAGCTAGTGGAACTGGAGACACCAGCCTGGAGTGCGGGTCCGTCTAGCTCCTGTCCAAGGAGAGACTTTAAGGACTGGCTCTCATTTCAATAGAGCAAAAGTGTGCGAAGGTCTTTAGATCTGGAGGACATAGTGGCAGCATTTGCAGCAGCAAGTCCGTAGCAGCATTTGTAGAGTTTAGAACATAATGGTGACAGACTCTGGTTTTGAGAGGCCCCCTAGGAATTTTTGCCTAGGGCCACAACAGACCCTAGAATCGCCACTCCATTTACCATCAAAACAAGTCATTTTGCTGCTCTTTTTTTTTTGGCTACAATCTGAAACATCCTCAACACAGATCAAGGTAGTTGCTGCAGCCAAAGTCAAGCCTCTTATTTCAACTAATCATCCACTCTCTTCTTCTCCGTGAACCATCACCTTATCGTGGTGGAGAGGTTTGTGTGTCTCTGTGAACCTGAGGGCTGTGTTGTCTGGAGCTTTGTGCTCCTGGTAGGGTCTCCCAAGGCAAAGTGGTCTCAGGTGAGGGGCCAGACAAAGAATGGTTCAAAAACCCCAATGAAGAAGCAAGGTAGAGATGGAGTGACCCTGCCCGGAGGAAGCCGGGGCCCCGTCTGGAGCCAGGCCCAGGCGGGCGGGCTCGTCGGCGAGCGCCTGGTGGCGGGTTTGCCACGGAGCCCGGCCGGGCACAGCCCGAACAAGCTACGTGGCTCCCATCTCTCCAGCCCATGGGCCCACCACCTGTGGGAGGAACCTTTGGGGTCGGGTGCGATGCCACATGGGTGGCAGTGAAGGTCAGGGGCCTCGACGGACCAGACCCGGGCGGCAGACGCTGGCTCTGGGGACGTGGAACGTCACCTCTCTGTGGGGAAGGAGCCGGAACTGGTGCGGGAGGTGGAGCGCTACCGGTTAGATCTGGTGGGGCTTACCTCACGCACAGTCTCGGTTCTGGAACCATACTCCTGGATAGGGGTTGGACTCTTTTCTTCTCCGGAGTTGCCCAGGGTGTGAGGCGCCGGGCGGGTGTGGGGATACTCACAAGCCCCGGCTGGCGCCGCTGTGTTGGAGTTTACCCGGTGGACGAGAGGGTCGCCTCCCCACGCCTGCGGGTTGGGGGAAAACTCTGACTGTTGTTTGTGCATATGCACCAAACAGGAGTTCGGAGTATTCGGCCTTCTTGGAGACCTTGACTGGAGTCCTGCATGGGGCTCCAGTGGGGGACTCCATTGTTCTGCTGGGGGACTTCAACGCACACGTGGGCAATGATGGAGACACCTGGAGGCGTGATTGGGAGGAACGGCCTCCTGATCTAAACCAGAGTGGTTGTTTGTTGTTGGACTTCTGTGCTAGTCATGGATTGTCTATAACGAACACCATGTTCGAACATAGGGATGCTCATAAGTGTACCTGGTACCAGAGCACCCTAGGCCGAAGGTCAATGATCGATTTCATAATCGTTTCATCTGATCTGAGGCCGTATGTTTTGGACACTCGGGTGAAGAGAGGGGCAGAGCTGTCAACCCGATCACCATCTGGTGGTGAGTTGGGTCAGGGGGTGGGGAAGACTCTGGACAGACCTGGTAAGCCCAAACGTGTAGTGCGGGTAAATTGGGAACGTCTGGAGGAGGCCCCTGTCCGACAGACTTTCAACTCACACCTCCGGCGGAGCTTTTCGTGCATCCCTGTGGAGGCTGGGGGCATTGAACCCGAGTGGACAATGTTCAAAGTTTCCATTGCTGAAGCTGCGGCGAGGAGCTGTGGTCTTAGGATCTTAGGTGCCTCAAGGGGCGGTAACCCACGAACACCGTGGTGGACACCAGTGGTCAGGGAAGCCGTCCGACTGAAGAAGGAGTCCTCCGGGATATGTTATCTCGGAGGACTCCGGAGGCGGTTGCAGGGTACCGAAGGGCCCGAAGGGCTGCAGCCTCTGCCGTGAAAGAGGCAAAGCAGCGGGTGTGGGAGAAGTTTGGAGAAGACATGGAGAAGGACTTTCGGTCGGCACCAAAGTGTTTCTGGAAAACTGTTCGCCACCTCAGGAGGGGCGGGGAACCATCCAAGCTGTGTACAGTAAGGATGGGACACTGTTGACCTCCACTGAGGAGGTAATAGGGCGGTGGAAGGAGCACTTTGAGGAACTCCTGAATCCGACTAATACGCCCTCTATGTTAGAGGCAGAGCTGGAGGATAACGGGGATTGTCGTCGATTTCCCAGGCGGAAGTCACTGATGTAGTCAAACAACTACACAGTGGCAAAGCCCGGGATTGATGAGATCCGTCCAGAAATGCTCAAGGCTCTGGGTGTGGAGGGGCTGTCCTGGTTGACACGCCTCTTCAACATTGCGTGGAAGTCTGGGGACGGTGCCAAAGGAGTGGCAGACTGGGGTGGTGGTTCCTCTTTTAAAAAGGGGGACCAGAGGGTGTGTGCCAATTATAGGGGTATCACACTTCTCAGCCTCCCTGGTAAAGTCTACTCCAAGGTGCTGGAAAGGAGGGTTCGGCCGATAGTCGAACCTCGGGTTGAGGAGGAACAATGCGGATTCCGTCCTGGTCGTGGAACAACGGACCAGCTCTTCACTCGCAAGGATCCTGGAGGGAGCCTGGGAGTATGCCCAACCGGGTCTACATGTGTTTTGTGGATTTGGAGAAGGCGTATGACCGGGTCCCCGGGAGATACTGTGGGAGGTGCTGCGGGAGTATGGGGTGAGGGGTCTCTACTCAGGGCCATCCAATCTCTGTATGACCAAAGTGAGAGCTGTGTCCGGGTTCTCGGTAGTAAGTCGGACTCGTTTCAGGTGAGGGTTGGCCTCCGCCAGGGCTGCGCTTTGTCACCAATCCTGTTTGTAATATTTATGGACAGGATATCGAGGCGTAGTCGGGGTGGGGAGGGGTTGCAGTTTGGTGGGCTGGGGATCTCATCGCTGCTCTTTGCAGATGATGTGGTCCTGATGGCATCATCGGCCTGCGACCTTCAGCACTCACTGGATCGGTTCGCAACCGAGTGTGAAGCGGTTGGGATGAGGATCAGCACCTCTAAATCGGAGGCCATGGTTCTCAGCAGGAAACCGATGGAATGCCTTCTCCAGGTAGGGAATGAGTCCTTACCCCAAGTGAAGGAGTTCAAGTACCTTGGGGTTTTGTTCGCGAGTGAGGGACAATGGAGCGGGAGATTGGTCGGAGAATCGGGCGCAGCGGGTGCGGTATTGCATTCAATCTATCGCACCGTTGTGACGAAAAGAGAGCTGAGCCAGAAGGCAAAGCTCTCGATCTACCGGTCAGTTTTCGTTCCTACCCTCACCTATGGTCATGAAGGCTGGGTCATGACCGAAAGAACGAGATCCAGGGTACAAGCGGCGAAATGGGTTTCCTCAGGAGGGTGGCTGGCGTCTCCCTTAGAGATAGGGTGAGAAGCTCAGTCATCCGTGAGGAGCTCGGAGTAGAGCCGCTGCTCCTTTGCGTCGAAAGGAGCCAGTTGAGGTGGTTCGGGCATCTGGTAAGGATGCCCCCTGGGCGCCTCCCTAGGGAGGTGTTCCAGGCACGTCCAGCTGGGAGGAGGCCTCGGGGAAGACCCAGGACTAGGTGGAGGGATTATATCTCCAACCTGGCCTGGGAACGCCTCGGGATCCCCCAGTCGGAGCTGGTTAATGTTGCTCGGGAAAGGGAAGTTTGGGGTCCCCTGCTGGAGCTGCTCCCCCCGCGACCCGACACCGGATAAGCGGACGAAGATGGATGGATGGATGGATCCACTCTCTTACATCTCAATGATCGTATGACATTTTTATGTCTCGGCTATGTTCTATAATTTCACATTAAAATGTGACATTTGCAGCTTAACAACTAAGTGTTCACTTAACCTATTCATATTTCCATATAATAAAATGCTAACAAATTTTAAGTAGCTAAAGGCAGTCTCCAGAAATTTACAGCAGTTAGCTAGCATTAGCTATCAGCCGCCTTGCAAAAGAATATGTTAATAGCTGTGCTTTATGTTAGTTAAAGTAGATTTTTCTTTTGACGACCAATGTTTGGTCAAGACCAGGTTTTCATAAATTCAGCTTTGGTACAACACAGAGAATGTTATTTTTTATTAACTATCAGTGCATTAATGTCAGTTAAAGTTAGCGGCTAGGGTTAGCAAGCAACTGGGTGGACATTTGGCATGACAATCGCAGCTAATGTTGATATAAGATGTGATGGTATTTTTATAGGCAGGTCTGTGGCTGTGTGTGTCACACAAATAGCGTCTTCCACCACCTATTGAACTGGTTCATTATGTAAACCCTCTCATTAAAAACGTATCAGTTCAAATCAGTCAAAAGAAAAGAAAAAGACAGTTGGTCTATATGAAAATCTGTGTAAACAACTTTGAGTGCCAAAAGGCACTTTGAGTAAATACAGTGACATACAGTCATTTAAAAACAACACAGTACATTTCTGTATCTAGTTTTTGACATCTAAAATTCCAAATGAGGCAATACAAAACACAGTTATTTTACTGGAAAGACGATGTACAGTATTATACTGGGTGAAATACAGGAACTGTGGAAATTGCAGACATGTTGGTACGTATTTTATGTGCTACTCCATAATATTCATGAGGCAGCAGCTGCTGAAATATCTGACTCAGCATGAGCATAATTACCGCTGCCATTTCCATATCTCTACCTCTTGTGTAACTAAGACACTACTCACCATCTTTAACTCCTACTTTTGTTCTGAAGCAGGGTACTTCAGAACCAGCTCGGCTGGATTGGGTACATTTTGTCAGAAAGGTTTCATTGTTTCATTTCTAAGAAACACTGCTTAATGATTTTCTATAATTAGCATTTGGTTAACAAAGAATTATGCAAATAGTCTATGTTCTGATTAAAATGAGCGCAAAGTGTCAGCTCACTAAAGTGTTATTTAGAAACTCGATCAGATGGACGTTTTTAGGGTTCTGCCAGACAATATGTTTCTCATTTCCATGCAGCTTTTAATGAGATTTGGAGAGGTAAGCCAGGGAAGAGAGTGCTCTATCACTGTTTGACACCCATGGCTAGAGAAGAAGGACCTAAAAGTGTCTGTTTCATTTGAAATGAATAGATTTCCATTCACTATAATAAATGCAGTAAGTCAATGCACCAGCTGGCCCTCAGGTTGTACACACTGTCCACCAATAAGGTTTTAAAAATGGTCATGTCATCAGGTCAGGTTGGTCAGTCACTTGAAAGAACTTGCCTGGATATTTGTAAAGAGCAGCACCTCCTCTAAAGGCCACCAGTAAGGTGTTTAGTTTGCTAGTCTTTTTTTGTTTGCAGTTTTTAGTTGTGAAATTCTATGAAATTCCATGGCTCATGTCCATCCAACCAAGTAGAAAGTAATGTCTGATGACATCATATTGTGGGGAGACTCTGCTTGTTTTGACTGTTTTGGTAGATATCGCTATAATAGCTTGCAAGGGCTGGAAAGGCTTTTTTTGGACATGCAAATATCAACACTCATGTTCTCTGGTGTGCCTTAATACCATAGCCTGCAGTCTCTAACTGGAGTGACATTTCAAGATACAATTACACACAACATATCCACTGGTAAAATGTTGTGCAACCAGCATCTGACTGTTATAAAATAACCACAGAACCCCCCTTGCGTATGTGCACGTCAAATATGTCATTTTGATGAATTATTCTACACAGTTTCTTCTGCACATCAACAGGCGTAGGTGTTGGAGACAGACACTTTGAAAACAGTTCACACAGCTCCACAAAAATTGCACATAAAACTTCTCACTCCGCTTATAATTCTCTTGAAACTGTCCCTTTCTGCCAGTCAATCACCGGGTGTCTCCATCCTAAACCCCAAATGTTGCCTGGAGCTCCACATTTTCAATTACAATAGCCTAAAGGTAGATGTGTGGCTGTGATGAGCAACATGCTGTAATAGAGATTGTTTGTATTCAAAACTAAAGTTTAAAAACATAAATTCTGACCCAGATAAAAGGTTTATTCTGAGGAAAACTCCCTACAGGATGCCCAAACTGTCTGTGTGTCATGAAGGGGATAGCTCTGTGATTAAAGGGGTGAAAGTAGTGAATGTGATAAGCCATGATTGTCACAGACTTTAATGCACCCAAAGTGTTCTTTTCAATCCCACCTCGTGCCCAAGTGCATTTACAGGTGCACGGAGGGAGCCTATCCACAAGAGAGGTGTGACCATAATATCTGTCTTAGATGTTATTGCCATTACACCTAAAAGTAAGGGGAAAAAAGTATATTCCGGCACAAGTGCTAGCAACCTTCTTTGTCCACACGCAGTTGTCAAACTGCGTTTTATTTAACTCTCCTCTGCAACGTCATCCAGTAACACATTACATTGGCCAATCAAACACGTACAAGCGCACATTTCTGATGGATTATATTGTAATTTGAATAGTGTAATTCTACTGTTTTTTCTTCCGGGCAATATGGCCATTTTGTGCTAAGAGGCACTCAAAATGTTATTTCCCCTTAAAGTGACAGTTGAATTGACATGTGTTTCTCAGCACGTTTAAAATGAACAGAAGTAGCGGATTGATTCTGATACCCTGATGAGGAACGGTCTAAGCTCGAGGCTGCAGCTGCACTCTTGGGTATTTTCATAAGTGTTTATAGGCAGCTGCTTGTGCAACAGCAGCTCAGTTCAGCGTGATAAACAGGTTTTCTCTCGGTGTTGTCTCTCTACTTTTAAAAACAAACTCTCTTACCTTTCAATAGTCCAGACATTGTGGACTCATTATTTACCATTATGAGTCTCCATTTGAAACAGTAATCCACGGTTCTGAGAACATGATTGACAGCTCAAAAATGAAAGCATGTTTGCTTTCATTTTTGCTTTCATGGATTTCTTTCTTGTTTAACAAAATACTTAAACATCTGGATTTGACAGATATAGACGGACAAACAGAACAGATTATTTCTTTTAAGGAACAGTATAGTTCGAACAAAGCACTAGTTAACCACTTGACCTTCACATAAGGATAAGTTCTGTTAACTAGCGGAACACAAAACAAACCATCAAAAGAAGAGACCAACAGCTACTTCGACAATGCAGTTGACTAATGGCGTCTGTGCAGAATGGGATTCTAATGATGTGATCTCTGCAAGCGTCGAGCGGAGGATAAACAAAAGGATGAAAGGTTTTCCCTGTAAGACCTGTAACTGATGCCATGTTAGGAACCATCTGCCTCATACTTGTCCAGGCTGTCATCTCTGATTCTTATCCAGCGTAACTCAACACAACTGGAGCCAGCTCTGAGACAGCAGGCTGTCCTGCTGACTGGTCAGACCTACAAACTACTTAAGAGAGATGGGGGAATGGGGTATCCTGCTATTATTTCTGTCACAGCTAAGCCACATTTCTATTCTTCCCTTTCCTAAAATAGTTTACCCCATAACTGGAACACCTGTGTAATATCATGCAATTTGCATTTTGCACCATCTGAAAAGCCTTTAAAAGATAATAAGCAAACTTATGAACAATATTTAAGCCAAATGTCTATGTGTAATGTGGAAGCTGTCACTCAGTAATCAAACCACAGAGAATCATCATCGAACTCAAAGCTTTTCATCTATTCGCCTTAGTTTTGGTTTTATGGCCTGTAACTGTAACTTTACTGTTTTGGTTCACCCTCATGGTTCTCATAAGCGTTGTTTCCAGATAAGAGATGCTGGCAGATGTTTTTGGTTGAAAAAAAAAACTGATAAAGCCCCTGTACGCTACCTCCCCAACATCCAATGGCAAAAGGACACAGTTTGTGACTATATCGATAACACTGTAGAGCATTTAGCAGCTAAACAGCCATTTTCAGCCAGATATTTCCTTCAGGTGGTGGAAAGCAAGTCAGAGCTAAAAGGAGAGTAAATATTGGACTTACATTCATCACATGGTCGAGAATGAATGGGAATGTTGCTTTGTGGCTGCTGGATGCAGAAAGTACATTTGTATGAATAAGCAATTGTTTGCTAACCCTATCAACCCAGCATGTCAGTGTTGCAATGTCCCCAAGTGCCCAAAAAATCAGTTAATACAGGTTTAAGGTGTGAGAGAGTTTGTAACCCAAACATTCACTGGGGCTGAAACATCAGTAGGGCAGATTTTATTAGGTGCTGTGGAGAGTGGGAAAACAAGTTGTGCTGCAAAACAGCAAAGCCCTTATATATAACATATATAAAAATAGCCTTCAGCTCATTTGTGTTAATAAACACTTGCCTTGACTGAAACCCTGCTAAGCATGATCAGTGCACCCACTGCAAACCCACGGCGCTCTACTTCAGGCAAGGTAAGCTGGGTAATTAGGTTGTAATTGGCTTGCTTACAATTAAATCAGTTCTTTCGGCACATGCTTGTTCCTTGTAGCTTCTATGAGGCAATAATTAATCGCAAACTTCACCATACCTAGAGATTGGCATGGGGTACTTTCCATAAAATCATCTCTCAATGCAAATCAAACCAGCTATTAGGCTAACCGACATAAAACCATGCCAATCTCTAGGTATGGTGAAGGGCATGTGATGATGTGGGGCTATTTTAATTCCAAAGGCCAAGGGAACTTTATCAGGATGTATAGTATCCTGGATCCATGAAATAACTGGCCTTGAAAAATAAAAATCTGCCTGCCTCTATGGGAATTTAACATAGGGGTGTACTCACTTTTGTTGCCAGCGGTTTAGACATTAATGGCTGTGTGTTGAGTTATTTTGAGGGGACTGCACATTTACACTGTTATACAAGCTGTACACTTAATACTTTACATTGTGGCAAAGTGTAATTTCTTCACTGTTGTCCCATTAAAAGATATAATGAAATATTTACTCAAATGTGAGGGGTGTACTCACTTTTGTGAGATACTGTACATGATACAATAAGGAATTAGAATTCAATAGACTTTTTTTCTTTGTTGTCTTCATGGTAGTTGTTAGTGAAGCCAATCAAGAGGAGGTCGCCTACATGAGCGCCATACCCTGGAGACAAAGAGCCAGTGGTGATTCAGAGCTATTTTTGTAGTGCATGTAAGACTACAACAACTACCGAAACTAAACTAAAATTATCGGGGGAAGAAATAGACACGGACCTCTGTTTTGAATGTTCACAGAGAATTTGGTCAATTACCAAAAATAAGGACGCAGCTGTTGGTGAACATTCAATTAAAAATAAAACATAACTCTATTTGACAGCTGCATTAATTGCACAAGAGAATCAGAGGACTTCTTCATAAAAAGGTTTTTAAAAACCCTGCGTTCCAGCGTGTTATTTACTGCTGAGATAGATTAAAAACTAGAAACTAGATTTTCAGCATCAGTCCCTGATGAATGCTGAGGAGTTTCACACATTTTATAATGCTTATTTCTTGGTGCATTTAGACACGTTTACAGGCAATTAATTTATGCATTTTGTTTCACACCGCACCATCTGTGCCTTTGAGAGATTAACTTGAGAACTGATGATCAGCAATATTGCTACAATTTCATCTGCCATTATTTACTATCTCATTGACAACCTGTAATTTAGACGTCATAAAACCAGTTTTAAAAAGTATTCAAGGGTCTGCATAAAACTCTCATTAGCACTCACAAACTCTCATTTTTGTGCTGCACTTCTGGTTGACCTGGTTCACCACAGAGCCAGAGCCATATCGCTGTGCTGCATCTCAGGAGACTAACAGTAACAATAAAGCATTGTCTCCATGCCAAATTGCTCATTAGCAGTAAGTATATAAATATTTTCCTCAGAAAAATAACATTTGGTGATATATAAAATGGAGGATTATTTTCTCTGTGAATTAGTTTTCTCCACAAAAGTACATAACCGCATATTTTTATGGAGATGAAGCTTAGAAGGGATGCCCTCAAGCCACTGCGAGGCAATTTAATGTAAGACCTTCAACGTGTTTACTTTAGTAGAAAGAAGCTATTATGAAAACTAAATGTTACCAGGTCACACCAACTGAGTTTTGTCTTTTTGATTTGGTTTGATGGCCTCTAGTCTGATAACATATGCTTTCGAAACAGGTGTGTGTCGGGGGGAGGGGAGATAAAAACTGAGATCTCTTTTAAGAGTAAGTAAAATGATCTGGAAAAAGGTGTGCCCTCTGTAACTCCACCACACTTCATCTACTGATGGACATTGAATGTCTCTAGATGGGCTGCCTCTGGTGTGCAAAGACAAGCAACACAGGCAGTGTGCAGGAGCCCTAAGGCCGGCTACACACTGGCTGCGTGGCGTGAGCGTGGCGTTTCTGTTGCGTGTCAGCTGCGTGGCGGCTGCATGGATTTTTCTTTGTCTTTACACACCAGAAACGTGTCTGACGCGGTGCTGCTGCTGCTAGCCTTGTTTGTCCACATGTATGTTTCCCATTGATAAAATTAAATACCATGTTAAAAGTGCCCTGCCATACAAAACCGTTTTTACTTGCATTTTTTTAAATATGTTAGGTCCATATGTGTTTGTGTTATGTTGTGAATGTGAAAATGAACTGCTACCTCTTCTGTCAGCTCAAGCCACTGAAAAGAAATAAGCAGAGAAATCAGGCCAATTACAAAAGCTGGTCAGTCTGACATCATATTGCCTGAGCTCATTACTATTCATTAGCTTGCCCAGTTGCGCTGGGTAAAGGAGCCAGGCTCTCATTGGCAGGCCGTTAGCCAATCAGATTCAAACAGCTTAGCTTGTTGAATATTAATGAGAACTAGCTGAAATCGAGCTGAGTCTTCCTGTAGGCTTTCTATACCACGCTAGAATGGCTTGAAACAAGGTAACCAAGGCATTTTTTCCACAAAAAATGTTACAGAGTCCATGGTAGAACTTCAGACATTACCACAAAGTAATGAAATACGTGTGGCAGAGCACCTTTAAACATAAATATATACTGATTTGATTACAGCAAAGACAACATCGGCACTATTGACGGCAAAATAGGCTACAGAATATTTTGTTCTGTACTGGCAGGTGCAATATTAGAAAATCTATTTTATTTTATTTTTTTAAACTTTCTATTCTCCAGATACAACAGAAACACACCGGGAGTTCACTAAAAAGAAATTTCCCATTCTGCACTGCCTGTCACTATATTAGCCCAAAAGCTGCAAAATTATAATATAAACAACATTCTCCTATGTGCATGCAATTTCAAACCTGCTTTAGTTGATTTAGTGATAAGTACATACTAACAGTAGGTTTGTTCCGATGATCGAACCGTGCTCGTGGTCACAGTGAAAGTCTGTGAACCATCTAAGCAGTTTGCCATTCATCACTAATGCTTTCAATCATTGAGTGCAGCTGAAAACAATCCCCTCTGTGAAGAGTATTGGGGATGCATTGTTGATTACCTGTAACCACTCATACAAAGACACAGCTGCTTACTCTTGGTTCTCCCTATGGAGACATTATTCCCTCCCCACGAAAAAGAGATGGGTGATCAAAATGAATAGAAAATGCTGCAAGCAGCACATCAAAACAGTATTTTAGACCTTTGCAGGGAAATTGCTTATTCAAGGATATCTCCAGTGATTACTGCTACCAAAAGCAAGACGTATTTTTCATTGAAAAATGTAACACTTTCTGTTTTCATTTGCATTGTCATTTCTCTTCATTTTCTCCATATGGTATATTTTTCATGTGTGTTAAACAATTGGCAGAAGATGAGCCGAACACAGTTGCTGTATAGCCTAAAGCCGCAGGTTAAGAATTAAGTTTCCCAAAAGAGCCAGTGAAAGTGTTCTTCATGGTTTTTTTGCTTGTGGAGAGATTCATTTTCCCCGTGCAGCATTCAAACATGAGTAACCGTCCTCTCTGGGGAGCTGATGTTTATCCTTGGATCTCAAATTCCAACCTTCCCAAACAGGGCATGACTGACCTGGAAGAGTACAGATGCCTTCTTTATTCTGCAGCTCCAATCTCTCAGGACGGGGCTGAAGCAGCCGAAGAGAAGATGTTTATTTTATTCTTTCAGGGGAGGTGTTGGAGATGCTGTTTGCATTTTAACAACCCTCTTTCCGTTACACCGTATCCAATTCACTTTAAATGATTTTTTTTCTCAGTTTTTTGCTCTTTTAAACCAGTAAATGGCTTATGTTAATGTACTTGGCAGAATTACTAATTTATCTGTTTTGTATGTGTGTGTATCCATGTATGTGTAAGTGCATGTAAGTGTTTGTTTGCATAAAAAAAAGGCAACATAGAATAGAAAAAGAAAATGAAAGCAGGAGCGGACATTGTTCTGTTAAAATACTTCTCTATAGCGCGACCTGCTGCTTAATTCCACTCATTTAACATACACATAACTGTAACTGTGAATGTCATTGTCAGAGTCTGGTTTATAGACCGAAATTTGTCACTGTACTCTACAGTGCTTCGGGACAAACACAAAGATCCCCCTCAGGGAAGAGAACAAAGGGGCAGGTGCAACTTCCATCTCTCATTCACTTCTATGTAAAACTGACACTGTGCCAGGCACAAATATATGAGCTCTAATACACGCAAATGGGTGCCAGCATGTGTTTCATCAGTTTGTGCAGCAAAATAGAGCTTGATTTTGCAGACAAAGCTGTCCTGAACGCAGCAGTCTAATAATGCAGACATGATGCTGTAAACTTTGCTGTAAACCGGCTACAGACCTCCGTTGTATCAGCGGTAGTTGGTGCTTCAGTTACCCTAAAATATGTGACTTTGAGCCAGGTACAAAGCACCGCAAACTACCGGTCATTTTGGCAGACATTACGGTTAAATTTAGTCCACAAAATATGAGCGTTTTGCCACGACGAAAGTTAAGATTAGGCACCAAAACGACCAATTAAGATTAGGAAAAAGATCGTGGTTTGGATTAAAACACTCAGAACACGGATTTCCTGGGTGAAAGACTTTAGTTTTCACCGGGATGTGAAGTCCATTCTCTGGCTTGAAAACCCGGTATGTTAACGCCTACCCATCCCCCCCGACCACTTCCCCCTCGCGGCCTGCCGCGTTCTTAGCGGCCGTCGCTGTAGTGCATACAGCAAAAGAAAAATGTTGAATGCTTAACGAATTACAGTGCATAACTTTTTGTAGCTTTTGGAACAAATGGTTCATAAGAACAGGCTGATCCTGTAAGGTGATGTCATTACACTGCTTTTATGACACAGTTAACCAACCTGGCCAGTCTGGGATGCTTTATAATTATACAAAGCAAGAGACGAAAAGATGTAATGCTGTTCAGGCCATCTTGACAGAGCTATGTCAGCTGTGTACTTTTGTTTGTTTAAGATTTGTGTTTAAGGTTGCTGGTAGCCTGGTTTCTGAATTGTTGCTGACATCTCCCATTTGTTCAACAATTCAAATAGGTCTGGTGTCTTGTATTGTCAGAAACAGTAAAGCAATCAGAGCTTTACAGACAGGATGATGTCATAAATGTATATAGTGACAGAAAAATGGCCAGAAAAATGAAAAGATTTGTGGATGAGGCTGACGCAGATGTACAGGTTGTAAGTCAATTCACACATATAATAGTTCTTAAACTAAGATATTTCTTTTATTGCCATGAATAAACGTTAGGTTACAGTAACTGCTTCTATGGCTACTCGAGCTTTGAGCTTCCAACTCAAAATGTTATTGGCAGAACCAAATGAAGCCAAAACGAAATGGGCTAACAAGAACAACATGTGAGGCTGACTAATAAAGTGAATCGAAATGATAAAAAAAGTCTGATTATCAGGCTCGGTTATAGTTGTTATGACTGACCTGAAGCTGCCTATACATTAGTTTTCTCTATGCCACTGGCTTCACTTTAATATATCTCTATTTAATTTGGAATGATAGTGTGATTTCTTTTCATATTAAGTGTGTATAATAAAGACAGGGGGAAGGGCACCCAATGACAGAAATAATAATTGTGTATGTTTTGGCTTTGACTGTCCATAACTTGTTTTCTGTGAAGAGTTGCTCTAGTCCTAGGAGTTATGGGCCATTATTACTTTTTTAAGATCCGGATTCCACACCTACTCAGTCACACATACCAGCTGTCTTGTGATATTTTATTTCCTGCCCCTGGGTGATAGATGATTTCTGACTTTGCTAAGCTGAATCTAAGTCTGTGCGCCCTCATCAAGCTGGGTTCTGAGCAGCTGAGGACTGTACAGTGAATGGGGCATTGAAATTTAGGATCACATTTCCCACCGCTGCAGACTGAAATAGCACACATTATGTAAAGCTCAGTTGTGACAGCAGCAGGGAGCACATTTAATGTGGGCTAGGGCCAAGAGTGCCCAATTCTGTTATCGCAAGTGAGTGATGCAATTTCAAATTATCCAAACAAATTATCTCCAGTTGTTTGGATGTGGTTTTGTTTCACAGAAAAACAGGTCATTTTCAACACACGCTGGATTTGAAACGACGGGTTTTCAATAGCTTGTTTTATTTTCAATCTTTGCTTTTACATGGGAATAAAAGTAACTAGTGGCGTCAAGCAGAAAAGAGATGGATCAAACAAAGCCCCGGTTTGACTTTCTCCTACAACACAGCTGGGTGCTCCTGAAAAGACCAATGACCAAATAGTCATTTAATAAAGACCTTTTGATTATGACTCACCATTTATTATTGATGGCTTGTGGGGCTGGCTTTGTCTGGATCAATGCTAATGTTGCAGTGGCTGCTCAACAGTGCTTCTGAGGAGGAGAAGGCTGTTGTTTTGTGTGAGCAGCAGCAGGTGGCTTGCGTCCTTGGGCTTTTGTTGCTTGTGAACTTGAGCCTTTTTTGGCACATCAGCAGATTCCCAGGAGACTTGGTTCAGCTTTTTCTGTGTTTAGATCTAGTTGCATCATGAACTGGTGTGTGTGTGTATGTGTGTGTGTGCGCGCGTGCATGTGTGTGTGTGTGTGTGTGTGATACAACACAACTGGATTTCATTCATGCTGTGACAAAGTTTACTGTGCAATAAGTATGTTTCTAACAGCATTTGTGAATGAACAAACAATACCACAAAGTTTTACTTGCTCTTGAAGTTGGTAGATTTGAAAAGATCCAAGAAGATACAAGGCTGGGCAAACTGTTAATCAGGAGAAGTTGAGAATGAATCCCATTTTCTTTTCCATCTTAAATGAAATCCAGAAATGTTTTGGTGTACTAATGACAACAAAATGGAGTGATTGTTTAAATTTGATGTATGTAAGTTGTTGACATTTGTCTCAAAAGAATGTAAAAAACGACAGGAAGGTTCATTTGTGTAATATGTAATTTATGTTGCTATTCTTGTATCTGGTTCTTTACAGTAAATAATGGTGTCTTGTAAGCCTGTTTGGGCTGGGCATATTTATTTTTTATGCATGACACAATAATAAAAAATATTCATTCATTATTCATTCATTAAGATTGTAGTGACAATATTTTAAAAGAAATAATACTATAATACTCAAGCGTCTCATAATCAATTATTCTGGGGATGTTTCATATTCATAAATACTGATTTTAGGAGTAGGATGATGTCATTTCTCTGTGAATAAACAAAAATACAAACATTTATTGAATCCTCTATATTCCACCACCTTTTCGTCCGTTAACAGTGGGGGCCTGAGCGCGGACATGACCATGACAGACGAGTTCAGATACGGTGTGCTGAAGGAAGGCTAGCCTGCCCCGATAGCACTTCAGGGCTCTGTGACAAAGTTCAAATTATTTCCAGGTTGCCCAGAACTTCTACAACCCTTATCAATGCATGCTGCCAGTTGCAGCAGCAGTTTGTTATGACAGATGTATTTTTTTCACTTGACAAGCAGAACTACCTCTCAATTACAACAAGTATGCATGTTATGAGGCTGCCAGCACACAGCCATGACAGCTGCTGTTAAAATGCAAACATCTGCTCATTCATTTATTTTAGAACCTTTAAAACTAGGGCAGGTAGTTTAATGATTGGTTTGCAAAGGACAGTAAAACTAAATATACTGCACCAATGCTAAGACCTCTATATTTTTTTTCCATTCAGTTGATAATTCTCTGCAGACGTCGGACCTCTCTACTTCTAAATCTATTATTGTATACTCATTATGAAGACAGTGGCATTGCATTATTACTCACTGTTGGAGTGTCTGCTAGGAGGATGTGGGTGGATGGGTTACTGTAGCTCAGAGGAATGTTGTATGTTGATTCATCCCTACTGCCAATAATTTGCACAGTTCAGTTCATATATCAAACGAAACAAAAATGTCCTTGACAGTTCTTCAAAGCTGCCCTCATCCAATTTTTTATATTAACAAATGACTACATGTAATGTGAAAGCAGTCCCTTGTAGTGCCGAACCCACAGAGAATTATCCCCCGACTCTGCAGTTCCCCTCAGCTCAACAGAGCGGTTTAGCATCTTTCCGCTCATTATTTTGGCCTTTCACGCCCACCGTTCTCATCAACGTCGGTTTCAGCCGCAGCAGGCAGCAGGTTTGAGGAAAAAATCCCTGATAAACTTAATGCTATCTGCCCAGTACCAAACAGCAGATAAACAAAGTCAATGACTAGCCATGGTGTACATAGTGGAGCATTTAGCAGCTAAAGAGCCAGATTTTTCCCCCAAGAGTTGGTGGAGACACAAACAGAAAAAAAGAAAATTACAGTGATGTAATATTGGCCTTATTGGATGCTATCATCTTTGAAAACAGAGGAATGTTTGCACTTTGTCAGTTTTCTAAAGCCTGGTTTTGTGGGATGCCATTTTTTTTCATCCGTTGAGAGAATAAAAAAATTGCAGTCACTATTGATCGTAGCTTTGTGCAGGATGTTCTGTGCTAGTTGAGCTCCTCTCTGAGCAATCAGTGGTCCGCAGTGCTTTTACTTCACTTTTAAGTATCGGCTTAGCTCGCTAGGAACCTTGACCGAGAAAAGTATTGTGTATCAGGTACAATTCACAACTTTTGCCAATGGAAAACAGTTACAGGCGAGTCGACCCATGCCGGGGGGGGGGGGGCGGGTGAAGTGGGTCACAACAAACACTGTCCTTGTTAACAGAACATGTAAATAAATAGACACATACCCACGCTGAACTAATTAGGAAAACAATTACACCCCCATTTAAAATGTTCCAGTGCACTGCTGTGAGGATGACAAGTAATTTCCCACTCTTTCATTTTATGTCCCACGGCATCAAGATGAGAAGATTAATGATGCCCTTCAATGGGATTTACAAACGCTACCTATCAAATACATCGCCTCAACCTGTCATCTTTGACGACAACAGACGCTTTATTGAGGCAACCAGTTATTAATTCAATCGCTATTCTAAATCACAGCAGTGCATAATCTCCGGGCTCCTCCCAGAAAAATGTACATTTTATGGACTGGAGACTTTACAGAGAAAATGGGGTGCCTTGATATCTTTGAAAAGAAATGACATACATCCATTGTGACACTTTAAAGTGGAAATAGAGATCTGTAGTCAATTCGTAGGCTGTATTATAACCCTGTATTCCATTGTTTATTGCCAAACATTGGACCAGCCGCTTGTTTTCTTTGAGCACTATCAAATCTGACTTCACGACATTAAATGTAATTGAACAGTGCAAAAAATCAGCACATCATATTCTCACTGCTTCCAAAAATAAAAATGAAAATAGGCTTCAGAAGCGAAAGGAAATCACAGCATGCTAAATCAATTTCTACATTGTGATGAGGTCATGAATTTCAGCATATATGAAATTGTCAGACAGTGAGGACGCTGTACATAGTGGTGATAAAGAGACAAGGTGTGATGATCATGCATTTTAGCTGGAGGCTGCCGAGACAAGAGAGACCCTGGCGAGAATGGAGGCAATGTTACCTCTTTGCCCTCCTCCGAGCAGGGCACTGAAAAATCCATCTGCATTGCAGCACATCACAGTTTGGTCGCTTTGGAGCTGTGCAGTTTTCACTGGAGGATATGGAAACTATTACCAGCAGACTGAGAATGATCAAAGTGTTTTTGAAAAGAATGAGTACCACCGTAAACACATTGCAAGTTGGTTTAATGTGCTAGAGTTTGTCTATGTGCATAACATCTTAACCACTCTAACTCAATTTAAAATTGTAGCCTTTCGTAATGGCCTTTTTGATTTCTAACCTTGCTTCAAATGCACTGTGCCATTATAAATCATAAAAAGGCCACTGTAATCAAAAACACATCTGTTTCTTGTTACAACCTTTCCTTTCAGTTTCATCTAAAGCCATTTTTTGGACAACATTATTAAAATTTATATTTACCCAAATCAGTTCGGCCTCGCTTAAAATAATTTATTCCAAGCCACACCCTTTTAAACACATAACATGCAGTTTGTTTTAGCCAGTCCTTCCAGAAAAATGTTTTTTTGTGATTGTTGCAGGCAAAAATCCTTGATTATGCGGCACGCTTTCTTAAAAAATGCGATGGAATATGCAGGATATTTATGCAATTTTATGCAATGAAATTGCGAGAACTGCAAAAACTGCAGTTTGATGAAAAAGAGAAAAAAAAGTGATTCCCCCAACACCCTGCTTTTCGATGATGTTCACGTCACGTAATTATGTCACGTCGTAACGTTCCCATGGCAACAGGGGAAAATGGCTGCTCATTTTTCAACTTTCTGCTAAGATATATGTGACTTTTTTGCAACAAAAATGAGGGGATTATGAAATCATGCAAGCCCCGCATATTTTGCGTGGAAATCGGCAATTTATGCGGCGAAAGTGCGGCATATTTGAAACAATGCGGCCCCCGCATAAATATGCGGGCTTTCGCTGATTATGTATTGAATTATGCGATCGCATTTTTCTGGAGGGACTGTTTAGCATCCCAAAATACATAGAACTGAAATCATATATAACAGAATCTTAAAAACATTTTTTGTTCTCTTAATGTTACTCCTCCGCTTCAATCAGACTTGAAATATTTCAGATATTGTCACATATTATTGCTACTCAATAAAGTCCCTGAGTCCCAGGCAGGTCTGAGACCAGATGCAATTCTTATTATTAGACAAACTCTAGATTACATGATCGTGTTTGTCAGGTTTAATTTGCCAGCATGACTTCAGAGCAGGGTTCACTAGCATCTGGCCGAACAGCTGCATGTATATAATTGCCTCTCCAATTAATTAGCAGCAAAGACAAGATTCAAACATTATGCATGCACTTTTAGAGGGCCAGGATGGATGGGAAGGATTTTATTGTCCAGACACGTGGGCCTGTGATCCACTGTAATGGATCATGTCTATGGTACTATGCTTTGATAATTACCTGCAGACAAAATCATTAGCATGTCTCTACACATACAAATGTGACAAAAACTGTGGAATACTCATTTTTATTTATCCAGGATGGTGTATTTCTGAAGACTTGTTCTCTGCTCAAACACAGATCTCAACACTCGCATTGGAGCAGTTTCTGTGTAACATGCCTGGTTCAAAGGCTCCCCAGCAGTAGCTGCTGTTTCCCACCCAAAATGTCCAATCAAGTTCAGGGACTGTGCCTGTCAACATTTTACAATGCTTTGCAAAGGATACATTTGTCAATTTAACTGCGTTGCTATCTAAATGGCCACAGAATACCTGAAATAAAGAAAAGAAAATGATGTTCTTGAACTAAAATGCCTTCAACAACAGGAGATTTTACAGTGGCTACTTACTGCTATTTTTCAAATAAACAACCCTCAAATGGGTTCAGGGGTATGACGTCCAGTGTGAAAGGAATAAGTGTCACATGGTGAATTGTAATTCATAAATATCATTTTTCAAAAATAACATTTTAGGCACTTTTGCATGCAGCACAAGACAAGAGCTTCACTCTAACAAAGGATGTTGAGCACATGCTACATGCCCCTGTTCACACTAATGAAACAACAAATACTTGAATCACTAGACTAAGCTACCATGAGAATCGAGTGGCTATTCTTGTTGTAAAATAGAAGAACAGCTGTCACTGCAATCTACAGTTGGTGTAAATAAAAAAATGACCACATTTCATATATAGTCAAGAACCTTGCAGAACACCTAGGATTAAAAATAAAATAATTATCCTCTAAGTCATACACAAAATGCATTCTCATGGACAGGTTCATATGATATCGTATGAAATTACGGCGAGCGACGGGCCAGTTAAGCGGTCTTTACAGTTACATTTAGCCAACAAAAGCTTACTGATAGCTAAGTAGAGAGCGCTGTGTTTACAGTTAAAAACAAAAGTGGAATACATACGAATTCCAGTGCATACATTTTTGTTGTTATACGTACGAATGGTTCATGAGAACAGCCTGAAAAAAACTGTCAAAATTATCAGTTGCATGTATATTACTTGTGGTTTTTAATTGGTAAAAGGTGTAGTCAGACACTGTTTTTAATTAAACTATGCCAATGAAATAATGTTTCATGTTGGTATTATTCAAAGGAGCAAAGCAGAACCAGACTGAAAAGTGAAGTTACTTACTGCATAAGTTGTGTGTATTTTGACAGTTTCAACTTTATTGTCAGAATCCCCTAACTTTTAAACCTCATTTACTTGTATGGGGTTCAATTACAACAATGTTACCATTCATGTCGTCATGGTTGAATATTAATCTACTACTCAGGGATTTGTCTTCACGGATCAATAAATATCAACTGACCAGACTTATACAGTACGTTCTATAAGGAGTCTCCAATCCACAATAATAATGGCTGACATCTCAGAAATGAAAGGTCTTTACCACTTTCTCCAGTGGACTGTTCTGTCACCTTGACATATGTAGAGGTTATTGCTGAGCAACAGTGATATCTGTAACTCTAAAATGCCTGCTGATACAGCAACAAATGTGGAGATTATAGGCAGAAAACGATCCCCTTTTCTTTTGATTATGAAACATGCAATCACACAGCACATGCTCACCTGAGAGAAAAGCATTCCATGGCAGCCCATTAGCCCCGTCATCCCCACTGAAGCTTTCACACCAATTAATATATTGGGCCAGAACAGCCACAGAAACTCCATGTCTTGTGGCGCAAATCTCTCTTGTTGCCCTGGCCCCCTGCATAGACCTCAATAATAGGCTTGCATTGTACTATATGTGCGGTGTGTGTGTGTGTGTGTGTGTGTGTGTGTGTGTGTGTGTGTGTGTGTGTGTGTGTGTTTGGGTGTTTTCTTCACAAATACACTTTCTAAAGCATTACAGTACTCCGGTTGATACACAGCTTTGTTGAACAAAGGCGGTCTTTGAATGCTGTGGCAGGTTTAGCTGCAGATGTTTTTTTTTACGAGATTCGCCACAGTAAAGAGGTCACCTTACTAAGACACAATATACAGTCCTTGTGGATTGGATTGCTGTGTTAGAAACAGCTGCATAATTATGAGGTCTTTTCTCCTCCAAGATCATACTGAGGCAACAGTGTGTATCATTGTTATGCAAAACACTCATTTGAAGGAAATTAATAAACACATTGTAATGCTATTGGCAATCATTTCCTTGTAAATTTGTGAAAGGGGAAGATGATATCCATGTTGAATTTTTTGTTCTTTAAACATAGGTGGGACAGTGTTTATTTTGCGTAGCTGCTCTGTAGGCAGGATTTCTCTCCGCTTGATTTTGTCACTGCTCAGCTTAGCTCTCTATCAGATATGCTCCATAATGTTCTGGCAGTTTCACATGTGGATGTGATGTTTGAAAAAGACAATTTGTAATAATAGCCACATAATAGCCACAGCGGCAATTTTTCAGTTCAGCACCTACAGTAATTCCATTCATATCATCAGCCGGGTCGCACCAGATGTTGAACTTTTGTTCATACCAACTGTTTATAGAATGGCAATCCAGCAAAATGCTTTATTAAAAAAAAAAATCCATTGCATGTGGCCAGAATATGGATTAAAAATTAAACAAAACTTAAAGAGTAACTTAACACAATTTTTTGAGTTAGCAATACGTGCAGTCATTTTATTATAATATCTATTGATCCTGATCCCATTTTATAGTGTTTATTGAACAGAAGCTATGTTGCTTTTTCCAGAGCAAATCTAGTAAGCCTGTCCTCCAATATCCCAAGAAGTCTGTTAAAAATCTATGCGGTACCCCGGAAATAGCCCCAAATTGCAAGGCTATGTCAAGCTCAGCCCCCATACCTCGCCAGTGAGGGGAGCTCCACTTATTAAAGCTATTCAGTCAGTTAAAATGGTGATTCATTGTAGTCAGTTAACTTTGTTGTTTGTTTGTTGAATCATTGTTAAAGATGTATTACTCCTGTACTGCACACCTCTATTCAGGCCCTTTGTGAATTTGTGCAGCGACTATGTTCAAGCTAATGTTCAAGCAGGATGTTAAGTTTCTCTTCAACATTTAATTCTTGTCTATTTTGTTCATGTAGAGATTGGGAACTGTAATCAGTAAGCAGTTTTCTATGGTCTTATCTAATAAATAATGCAATTTATTATACAGCAACTGGCCAATAAACAAGACATGAGCTGCTGAACCAGCTAAAATCTTTTTTGCCAGGATCCTTTCACAGAAGTTTGTTTCTATGCGGTAAGTGTGTCAGTGCGCCGGTGTGGTCAGACGTGCAAGACACTTCAAACTTTGAACCAGAGGATATCAGAGAGAAAAAATGCATTTCAGCTCGGTGTTAAGGTGATCTCTAAAATAAGCCAAAAGATAGCCAGTTAAAGAACTATTAGTCTCGCTTTGCCAGACCTTCCTCCACAGCCCTGGAGGAGGGTCTGGCGAGCCCACACAGCATTCCGGGATGGGAGAAAAACGTGCTCTGGTTTATTGGCATTTCTTTAAACCAATCACAATTGTCTTGGGTGGCGTACAGAGCCACGGTGCCGCTGCAAAATAGCATCGGGAAGGAACTTGTTTTGGTGGAACATGTGCAACAGGAAACTCAGATTGGACATATAGTCTAGCTAGCTAGTCTGGATTTACCCTGCAGAGATCTGAGGAGCAGTTAACCATAGTCCTCATGAATCCACTGGAGTTTAAAATTCCAACACAAAGAAAGTGAAAGGTAATGGACATCCGGCCAAAAAAAGTGATATCCGGTGGAATTTCCGAAAGCACTCTAGCAATCCCTGAAGTGGAACGTCGTTTTTTTTCTTGGTGTCATTTTTACCTAACTTACCACAGTTCTCCAGCAGTGCTTCCACCATGGAGAGGAGGAAACAAAAGTTTCAGTCCTCCCTGCATGCCAGATACCAATTGCAGCTCTATCTTCTATCCAGTCTGGTCATATTTGAGAAAGATGTCAATATGGTTGCTTTTTAACAGAGAAAAAAATACATTACTTTACATTAACAGGAAATTTAAAAGGGCAATGTTACAGATTCATAACTAAAATGGGCTTCTTATGAAAAAGTCTCCCTCTAATGTAGTGCAGAAAATTGCATGGAAAGGCCTTGAAGCAGACATAGATCAATAAAATTGCTGGCATTTAAATTACCATGCTCTTCAAACCTGGTGTGATGTGTAAGAATCAGAATACATGTTCTCCTGCACCTCAGGTGATAAATGTGTAAATTTGTCATGTGTAAAGTAAGTTTCTATCATAATTCACACCATGTTGCATGGACTACAGCTCTTAAAATACCAGTTTCTGATGGAACCAAAACTCTACAGTATACTGCAATGTTTCGACTCTAGCATTCCCTTGTGTTCTTGTCACATAAGAAGTCTACATATAAAAAGAAGAAAAGCATGCTATGGATTTGGTGTTTCATCTATAGCACAGGGTTTTTTCGAAATGTGTACTGTGGTACCGTGGTGTGCATTGAGGCAAGGTTAAATGTCCGCGTGGATCTGATTCATATTCTCTGATCAGTGGGGCTGAATAATTATTATCCATCACATTTACAGTTTACAGTCAAAAGAAGCATTGGAGTCTTTAGGGAAGACCTTCTTATCAGCAGCAAAGACTAAAAAGATTGTCTACTACTACACGCAAACACACATACACATACAGTATGCTTACTATGTTTAGCAGTGCATACAAAGGAACAGATGCTGTTAAGTATGCTCTTTCACAGTCTCTTTACAAGGAAACTTTATTTGTTGGCAGGGATTAGTGGTATTTGTTCTGTTATGGATATTGTTCATTTTTGTAGAATCTACATTCACACATGAATAATTAATTTGACCAGTACTCTAAAAGAGAGAGAGAGAGAGAGAGAGAGAGAGAGAGAGAGAGAGAGAGAGAGAGAGGAAGATTAAAACAATATAATTATAACCATAATCTTGGTATTGGCTGGCAGCTGCTGTTGTCTGTCTGACAGACTACTGGCTCAATAACATCTCAGAGGAGTGTAGTTAATATTCCACAGCAGTGTCAGTTTTACAGTAATAGCTCAGGCATTTGTTAAACAATACCATCAGACAGGGAAATGCAGTTTTGATCGCAATGTATCTTTGAGCTGTGCAACACAGTTAATTGTTCTCTGAGTAACTGGAATGGTATTTAAGACAGTTTAATGACTGTCTGCAACAGAGTTTCTCTATGTTCTTGTCTGGGATTTTTAGGTCTTAAAAGTCTCAAAACCTCAGTTGTCAAGTTGTCATGAACATCAAGTGTGTCATACTTTTGTAATCTGTTTTTAAGAGCAAAGAGAAATCTCCAAAAGCAATACACAGATAGGATGGCATATCTCACACTTATTCAATTTATTTTCCGATTGGAAATAGAAGAAACATCAGTACATCAGTCTTATAAACATCCTGTGCACCTGCATATTAAGTGACACCATGCAGGGTACTCCCAAGGTTGAGAAGTTGCTCATTTACGGATTAAGATTTAGTAAGGGTGTTGAGGGGTACAGCAGCTCCAACAGAGTGCATATAAATGTGGGTATAAGTACGTTGCACATCAAGAAGTTTAGAATTTATATTTTGAACACAGAAACATCGTAACATCCTTCCTAATTTCACACCCTAGGAAAAAGCCTATCTTTCCATCACTGGAAAGCTGGACTGGTGTAATTAGGAAGATAAGTCTCTTGTTGCCTGTGTTTAGACACACCAGCCAATAATATTGTACTCCTCAATCTGTATAAAAAGGGTTGGCCAACAAATTAAAAACAACGTTCAATATAAAGAAACTTCAGCCTCAGAAAATACATTGAATTGAAGTGTCACATAGCTAGTATTTATTGCAGGGTGACTGTATTGGTTTGTTTTACATTGTACAGGTCTTCCTCTTTTTTTTCAATCTAAGCCAGTCAACGTTAATGCTTTGACTTGCTGTTTCTAACACATCTCACCCTCAAATATTTGCCCATAGCCTCAATATACACATCCGAAAGGCCAAGGCTGAATACAGGATGAATAACTCAAACTGGAACACCACTGTTTTTAACTTCATTCAGTTTGAGTCTAACCCTCAGTGTTTGAGAATCAGCAGAAACAAAATGATCAGATAAGGACATGGAGGTAAGTACTGTGCATGCAGCACAATGCTATCCTACAAATTGTAGCTGGCCTTGTGGTTTCACAAGACTTGCATTTGCTTGGGTTATTGGTGTACAACATGGGTGTCAATGGGCTTAAATTAGATTGGTTTGGATTCATCTTTAGCTGGCAGAGTTATGCTCGTTGTTACAATCATCTCAGCAAATCCTCACCATCAGCTGATTGATCCTAGCTTCCAGGCTCAGATAAATCTGAGAGGATGTATTTCAGATTAATATGTTTTTTTGAACTTTTTTTAAACTTGTTTATCTTTTTTATTTTATCTCTTGAATGTTGTATGTCCTTACTGGTGTGTGTTTGTCTGTTTGCATGGGTCTGTGTTGTCTGTTTTGGACCTGAACTGGGTTGGTTTGCGGGTGGGTAGGGGAATTGAGGAGAATTGATATACTGTTTTGACAATGTTTCATTCGCCATGGCCTCTGTTGTATGTCATTTGCTTTTAAATAAATAGAGTTGGAAGAGAGTAATATGTTTTAACATGATCTATTAATGAGATTTCTGTTGGTTTCCATGCAGCTATATTTTTACCACAACGATTTTCTCTCTACTGTGTTACTTATTTGTTAGCTCATTACATTTGAGCAGTGTAATACTCTGAATGTATTTGACTGCCATTGGCATTTTTCACTACTTTACATTTTGCTCACCCGTAAATATGATAAACCATTTAACAGATGATGTTTTCATGCAAAATAGTTGCCAGTGCAAACGTTGGCTTTCATCTGCTACTTAGCACACTGCTGAGGCTTTTTGCTTAACAAATTATAGAGGAAAATTAGACCCACATTTCAAGATCACCAATTAATTTTTTTACAATGACCCAATTTTACTTTCCTTAACTCAGCAGACGGAGCGAGCCTCACAACTATTAATTAACAGGAATTAGTAGCATTAATTAGAACGAAAATGTCCAGGAATATGGATAACGTTTCCACCGAGAGTCAACCAATTGAACTTTTAATGATAAACAGCGGTTTACTTTGAGAGAATGAAGTCTCAACCTGACTTAATTGAACAAGCAGAGAATGCTGAAACACTTCATAATTAGTAAAGTGTCTTTTATCAGTTTGGGTCTTTTCAGTTTTGAACTTAATAATTCACATAAATGTATCTATGATGCTATGATGCTGATGGTATCAGCTGTGCCAGACTGGTTGGTGCCCCCCAGTAATTGCTTTTTACCACCAGAGGTACTCTATCATTAGAGGCCACACTTAACATTAAGTCATGTAATTATACATTTACATTTTATGACTACAAGTTCATTACTGCAGTCTTCTATGACATATTATATGAAAATTGTTTAGATGAGGATTTTCATAATTATTATCTCCATTTGCATCCAGCATTACACTCCTGAGTCTCAGCGGGGGATTTTAAGCTAAAGAATGGAAGCACCATAGAATGCAGTGAATGTTAGGAGGAAATTACTTTGTTAAGAAAGATATTAGAAGTAGTATAAAACACTTTATTAAAAGGATATGAGGATGAAGAGAGATGATTGTGAGGGTGGGTTAGTATATTGTACTGGAGTAGGTGATTAGGGTAATGGGTTGTTTGGTGCAAAGTGTTACAAATGTTTGGTATGTGTTTAAAATTTCATGTTTTTTGTGTATATTTGTAATCTTGCTATACACAATATATACTATATACAGGAGCTATTTACAGTTGAATAAGGGGTGGGAAAAATAACAAGCTTTGGCTTCATCACGTTCCTTTTGGGACAGATTGAACATATTATTTGCAACACTTCATAGCTATTGTTTTTCCTTTTGGATGTGTTGCTACTCACTTCATTTATTTTACTGTTATTTTTTGTTCGAAATAAAGATTAAAGATAAGAGATATAAAATTGCATGGTACTGTTCTGGCCACCCCTCCTGTGGAGTTAATGGCAGTGGAACTAGGTAGTGAAGGTGTAGTTGTTTTTTTGGAGTGGGACTGCAGTGTTAAGAGATTGTTCTTGTTGCTTGTATCTCCTGTTGTTTTCTCAGTTGCGGTTGCTAGATGTGCACCTGCAAAGATTTAGCTTAATGCTGGTTTAGTCTCATGTCCAGCTGTGAGAGACAGATGCAGTATCTCTTTTAGGTAATACACTTGTTGAATGCATAGAGAATGCCAACATCTTATTTTTAGCCATGCTAACGGCATGGCTCAAGGGATTACGATGTCGGTCTGTCTTTCAGTTAGACTGAAATATCTTGATAACTTTTGGATGGCTTGCCATGCAATGGGATATAAATATTCATAGTGCCTAGAAGATTGATCCATACGTATATGGATCCCTGGACTCTTCAGCTAGTGTCACTGCCAGGTCATATTTACTTACTTACCAGTTTGATTTCTCAACATCCACTAAATGGATTGGTGCACTATTTTGGTCAGACATTCAGTTCCCAAACAATGGATCCTAAAGACTTTGATGATCCCCTGACTTTTCCTCTAGTTCCACCATGAGGTTGACATTTGTGGTTCGCAGTGAAATGTCTCGGCTACTATTGGATGGATTACCATGACATTTTGTACATTCATGTTTCCCTCAGATGAATTGTAATCCCTTTGGTAATCCTCTGACTTTTCCTCTAGCGCCACTATCAGGTCTGTCCAATACTTTGGTTTATCACCAAATATCTGAAAAATGAATGGCATTCCCTGAGCTATACATCGTGTTTAGTGCTTATCAGCTAATGTTAGAAAGTTGACTCCCTAAACTAAGTCAGTAAATATTATACATACAAAATATCAGCATTTAGCATTATCATTGTGAGCATGTTAGCATGCATGAGAGAAGAACATACAGCTTAACATAATGTAACTAAATGTAAATGGAAGTCTGTTAGTTTGACTTGTGAACATGCTCAGCAGATGACTGTGACTTGTCCAGTTTGGGATTTGGAGACGCTGCAGAAAAATACCCTCTGTGGCCTGAGGCACTCTCGAAGAACAAGACTTTTCTCTCCATTTTTTTTTTTTATATGAATGTTTGACAAGACCTGTCTTCCCCGGTTAGCATCTTCTGTCAAGGTTAGCAGCCCTTCCTATTAAGTATCAGGTAAAACCATGATGTCTGGGAGGACATTAAGCTCAGATAACACATGCAGTGTCAGCTTGCACCATCATGTCTTATTTCAGATTTTATTTTGGGGAAGATCAGTCTACAAATGAAATGATGAAGGTGGTTACAGTAGCAGCTCTGTTTAACACCTGTTTTTACATACATTCTTTGACAGGTGGAAGAATGTAATATTGATATTCTTTCATCGTATGTGTTTTTTTTTAGCAATCCCTTTATGCTTTGCTGAATGTTAAACTATTTTGGTTAAGGTTGTAACTGTAAGTTGAGATATATATATTATTTATAGCAGAAGAGCCTAAAGTGATCTCTGTTAATAAAGACATTCAGTCCGGGAACAAATGGAAGTGGTTGGATTCTGTTGTGATTTCCGTCTTAGAAGATGATCTCTGGTGGGATTTAGAGTGAAGAATATCAGAAAATAAATAGCAGTCCAGCCCAGCAAAGTGTTCTGTCATTCAATGGTGTTTGTGCTGAGTTCCATTATACTATTTGAAATAAGTTATACAGTGAAGAAAGACAAATCTGCATCATGGCAAGCATGAGTCTGTTTTGTTTCAGACTGAGATATCACTGTATAAAAGAATGCATTTGAAACAAATTGCAGATTGGAAGGAGAATGCTAATAAATTGGATGAAAATGTATAAATTCAGTGTCAGTCTATTGAATTCCATTAACATGTATGGTGACAAATAACCCAAGAGACAATTTGCTTCTGAAGAAATAGGTCACAGATTCAATTACAGTCACTGAAGCATGGACTCAATCTATCATGCCAAATTAAGTCCATTTTAGCAACCTACTTTTCTCTGAGAATTTTATAGACACATTCAGTCAAGTGGAGAGATTCTACTAAAACAAAATTGTATCAGCGTTCCTTTTTCTTTCTAATTTATAGTGGTTTAAAAGTATAAACATTGGAAAATCATTTTCTCCCCATAGAACACTGTTAAATTCGGGAGCTAAGTTTATCTGTCTGAAGAAGCGAGCGCTTTGCTTTTCTCTGATGCTTATTAGGAGTTAAAGAGTTGCACTGATTGCCACTCACTTACAGTATATTCTACCAAGCTTCAACTGCAGCAAAACATATAAGGAATTCAGGGACATCTCATATATAATCGTTTTTAGGGCACTGCAGCATATACAGTACACTATGTAGGGTGTTGAATTTATGCATGTCTTGGTTATCTGTCACATCACTAAGCAATAGCTAACTACAGTATACATTACGATAGCAAAATCCAAATGGTTTGCAAGTGTGTTGCAATATCCGTCTCTGATTTCTGCCTCTACCCCAATACAATGGAGGTTAAAAAAAAAAAGATTTAATTGATGCTCAATCCATTAAAAAATAACATTTGAAAAGATTCAACATTAACATCACTTCCAGAAACAACGTCCAGGTTAATCCACAGAACAGTTTTTATTGGAAAGACATCCTACTAAAGAAATAGTCCTTGTGAAAACTGTTAACAATGAGGCCTGTGGATTATCCAAAGTACCAGGGACACCAGAAATAAAACAAAAGTAAAACGATTATTCCATCACCTTTTATGTCATCTGCTCCACTTCAGCCCAACCCTTTTTAAGTAAGTGGGAGTGTTTTTTGCATTTTCAGTTTTTTAAATATTTTTCATTTGACCTGATGCATTTTGAACGATAATGTAAATCCTTGTATTCTGTGTACATACAAAAGTGTGTTAGATTACATTGCAGTAAATAAAACCTACAGGGGAACGTTGTTGTTACTATAGTACAGCAACAGTAATATGCAATAAGGCAATAATATTACAAGGCAATGTTATTACAATGTACTGTGTACATTATGGTCTGTGTACATTATGGTCCTTTCCATCCAAGTAGAACCTTACCCTAACTTAAATGGGTAACACTTTATTTATCCCAACTGTTTAGTATTCATAAGTAGTACATAAACAGTCATTACATGGTTTATAACACATATATTCACAGTATAATGTAGTTGCATGCAAGTATACGGAATTTCTTTTTGTGTTTTTCAATGTGTATCTCAATAACTAATCCTTCTTAAAGCATCCAGAACTGGTATTTAAACAGTTAATAAAATACTGCGTGTGGTTAACAGTGGTACACTTCACAAAACTTTAACTCACTGTGAGAAGTCAATGAGGTAATTTGGAAAGAAAGAGAGGATTAAAGTGAGAGGGGCTACAATTAGAATACTATAATTAAATAAAGTCCCTGGTTTTAAAAACGTGTTTAATTAGCACCTCAAAATTACACTGATTTTTACACAAAGTTTTTTGAGCGGTGTAAAAGGATTGCAGAGTGATTGGCACTAGGAATTGTTCTCTATTTGATGTTATTTTAGGGTATTTTCATTTTATTTTGAAAAGGTGTTAGTGTAGTGTTGTTAGGTATTCCCTTTTGGTAGAGTGTTCATCAAGAAATACGGGGAGTAAACAAAATAACACTTTAGTTGAATTGTAATTCAGCTCCACCTGCAATCACTGCATCAAAGTGGGTCTTATTACTGTAGAATACACTGAACAAGAAGGAGTATTTGTCAACTAAAAGCACCAATCAGTAATGGAGACATATCTATCTAATAAAGCGGGACGCCTCTGTGTATGTGTATATGTATGTCTGTCCGTCTGTCTTTGAAATATCTCATGAAGCATTCATCCAATCTACTTCACACTTCATTTCCTGGGTACCCAATGAACTTGGGGTTTGGATTTTGGAGCAATTTGGAAAGCATTGGATATTGGATATTAAAAATAAAAGTAAACTGCGGTGGGGGGGCTTCTAACGTAACATGATTGCTGGATATACCAAGCAAACTTTTCTTCACGTTCCTGGAGCACAAGCAGATAGCTGAAAGGAACATCTCAACCGTTGTGTTGAATAAGGTTGGAAAAAAAGGCTCTACGTAACGCTGGCTTTTCCGTGTCTATAATTTCACTAAGCGGAAACTCAATAAAAAGCCATTTGCCAACACTAAATATCCAACAAAAGCCAGACACTATGGGGCAGCCTCTAGCTCACCCATTAAAAGCGTTCACCCCATGTTGGCTGAGTCCTGCAGCGGCCCAGGTTTGAATCCAACCTGCGGCCCTTTGCTGCGTGTCATCCCCCATCTCTCCCCCCCTTTCATGGCTATCCACTGTCACTGTAATAAAGGGAAAAAGCCCCCAAAAAATAATCTTTAAAAAAAAAAAAAAAAAAAGCCAGACACTATATCGTATTAAGTTGCTGTGAGCTGTACATTCACCACTTCTAAACAGAGGCAGAACATAACCTAATCTCGGAGCTTTCTCCACGGCGCTGTGCAGTGCAAAACTATCTCGGAGCTGACCAGAAAGCAGTTTTCATCTGGCTCACCCTGGGTCTGGTTAATTAAGTCTACTGCTAACTTCTAACACTAATAACACTACTGTCACCAAAATATCTCCGCTAATCAATACTTCGTACTTCATACGTCAAGCAACAAATGTTAAATTCGTTAACGATAATACGAAACAAGACAACGCCGCTGTCATTATAAACGCTGACTGTGGTGATATAAACATGCAATATCTGATAGGTTGGATATTTCAGCCTACATGTTTCAATGTTTCAAGTGTATTTTATATGTTGTATGTAGGGTACTACACAAGAAGGCTAGTCTGGGGACAACCTTCAGCCACAGGAATGTATAGAATCTATTATGAGTTTGGGTACAACTTTCACACAGAGGAATCGGAGCCAGGAATGTGAGACTCTATTAGGAGCACGTGCCATAAAAGGTGTAGTTTAAGAGTAAACTGTTCCAACTGAAATAGATGTCTCATGCTGTGTAAGCACAAAAAGTGTTTAAAAGATATTCACTATGATGTACATGTGATTCATCTTTGGGCAGACGTGTCTGTATGCTCATGGTTGTTCCAGTGTCATGAAAGTTTGTTCACTGTTTGAATAAAGCTGCACTTGATTTGTAATCATCAGACTTGTCGTCATCTTTGAGGTCTCCCAACATCATTTCTGAATCATCACCCAATATCAATATCGATGAGGAAAAAGGCAACACTAAAATGTTCTCTCTTCTCTCTCTCTCTCTCTCTCTCTCTCTCTCTCTCTCTCTCTCTCTCTCTCTCTCTCTCTCTCTCTCTCTGCACGCACACACAAACAGTCCAGTTCTGGTGGTTGATTAATGCAGATATGTGCTGATTAGCTCTCATAACGGGCCGGATGGGTAGCATACCGCCATGAGTCCATGGACAACTGTCTGATTAGGTACCCCACACATTGGGATATTTTATGATTTCATTCTGAATCTGCAACCTTCTCTGTCAGGTAAATGGTGGTACAATTTCTTCCTCTGAAAGTAAACGTAGCCCACACTGTAAGTCAGCAGTAGGCAATACAGTGGAGTTGCATGTTAAGCGGTTCGGGGTCCTTCTGTAAGTAATTTTGGGGTACAATTTGGTTTTGGAGAAAGCTTCAAGCAGAAATACCAAAGGCCAAGCAATCGGCCCGTTCCAAACAGGCACATTTTGAAAGGGCACTGTACTAGTATATTTAAAATTGAATTGTCATATATAAGTGAATATTTTGTTTTGTAAATAGAAAATCTCCATTATTCTCAAGTTATCATACTTTAAAATATGCTTTCCTCCAGTGTTCACAGGATTACATAACTACATGTTTAAATAGAAAGGGCACAGGATTAAAACTTCCACCGTGGTCACTTGTTACGGTCACCGTGCGGCAGTAAATAGAACCATCATATGCATGTATGTTGTTTTGGGAGTCAATGACAATCATGTGAACTTAATAAAGAATTTAGCAGCTAAAGACACAGATATGTTCCTCCAGAGTTGGTGGAGACAAAAACAGAGATAAAAGATAAGCAAGGCAAAAGACACACAATTCCCAATTAATTCTAATGTTGCTCAATACCCAGTGGTGTTTTAAATTGAAAAATATTGTTGGGACAATAACTACTTTGGACGGATTTAAAACCAGAAAATTACACTATTTACATGATATTATTAAAATTGTCTTTGTCGTTGTAAAATGAGATGGCTTGGCCATTAGAGATCCATTGTTATAAAAAAAAAACATTAATCACATTTAAAAATTCAGAATTTTGCAATGACTGATTGATACATTATGACCAACAAGGACAAGGTGTTTGCTGGAACAGCTCCACAACTGAGCATTCTCACTGACACAGCTTTGCGATTATTTTTGGGGATTTTCTGCCTTTAATTAACAAGAGAGCTAAGTGAGAAAGGGGAGAGAGGGGGAAAACATGCAGGAAATCGTCACAGGTCGGATTCAAATCCTGGACCTTTGCGTTGAGGGATAAACCTCTAAGTATATGTGCACCTGCCCTACCCACTGAGCCAATCTGGCCACCCGGCTTTGCGTCTTTACTCTGCTTTGCTAGTTGACAAGAACATCTCATGTAGCCTGACAAGTCAGACCCACATCCAGATTTAGGGTCTGGGAACTCACCATTGACAGGGCTCAATCCGAGGGGCGGGATAAACGGTTGTCTTTCAAATTCCCTCTGCACTTAACAGGATAGCGCTACAACCAGGCAGAGCAACGAAGAAGGTAGCGAAGCTAGTTGATAGATTAAACTTTTGCCGTATCCGGTTGGCAAAACTCCAAACACATCTTCCTTTTTTAAGAATGATTTCTGTGCTGTTTTTTTTTTCTTTTCTTAAAGAAAAGCTTAACTCCAAGTCTTCCAGAAGACCGCTGTTCCCAGCAGCAGCAACCATAAGCCCGCCCACCGACTCTGTACACAATGTGATTGGCCTGACCAAAATTTTTCATTTCGAAATACTTTTAGGGCTAAGATAAAATGTTTCGTGAATGCGGCACAAATAGCAATTTCACAAAGGCATGCAGAGTTGGATGACACAGAGAGGAGTGATTCATCCACAATTGACACTCACTTCCAAACCAAAACTATTATTGTTGAGTGATTTTCAGCAGAGGACAATCCTCTCTCCTGTCATTGTCTTGTCATCTAATAAGGTTGCCCAAGTTTTCTCATTTCCTCTGGATTTGCATTCAAATGATGGTTGCCATGGAAGAGACCAACACTGACCATGTAAAGAGACACTAGTCCCTCTCTCCCTGTTTCCACTCAGAATCATTGAGCTTTTGCTCATCTTTCATCTGACTGAAGTTGCTGTTATGTATATACGGTGCGAACACTTTGGTGGACATACTTTCTGCATTACATTTGGCTCTTTTTCTTTGCTCCTTTTGATCTCAAGCTTGTACTATACTGTGCTGGATATTCTCCTCTGAAGAAAGCTCCATAAAGGGGGCTTTAATAATTCATGACTCCAGATTTAGATTTGTGCCTCACTGCTCAGAAACAGAAAATTCTCCAGTAAGTTACTTTGCAGAAGAGCTGTGGATCAGTTTTTTTTAAAGTTTGATGTACAGTTAAACAACTTTTTACCAAGCATGATATATTGTTGATCACATACCACTTTATTGTAAATGCAACGGAGCAAGCACTGAAGGACGAATTATATCCAGAGCATGTGCTGTGCCTCTTTTCATTATTAGGCTCATACCTCAAAACATTTTACAAAAGCCAATTTATTCTGGAAAAGGCTTCCTATAAGGAGCCTGGGAAAGTCTAGATAAATGCTTAATCAAAGTCTCAAGGCACCACAAAGGACAGACTCGTGCAGCTCTCTCTTTACGTCCCCTAAACATAAACTCCTTTATGGTCAAACAAAACATTAAGAATGTTATCTTCAGCATGTATGATAAAGTATTTCATGCCAAAGTGTCAGGGCTAAATAGGCATGTTAAAATAACTTTATCAGCAGAAAGAAGTACCATCATCCATCATTCACGAGTCACCTAAATTCTTTATGCTGTATTATTCTGTGCCCAAGCTTTTCCAACATACACATTGTTGTTATTTGATGTCCAGCATGTTGTAACATTAATCAAGCTACAGTGTTTAGGTGTAATAGATGCTCTATCTAGTCTTTAGGTGGATATGGTTTATGTATCTGGCCTAGTTGCATTTTAATGAAATGAACATGATTGAGGAATATGCACCAGTCAGTTTGCTGTTTCTAGTGCTAATGCAATGTAAATGGAGCAAAATAATCTGCAGTGAGTAATGCCTGTTTACGTATGCATCATGCAGTCTGTGTTTGGTTTCCCTTGCATGCAAAGTATTACCTAGGTAATTGATTTTGCAAGGTTCATTAGGCACAATTTGTATATCAGATGGGCTGGAAAAGAGAGTTGTTGATTAGTTAGATCTTGCTTTCGGAAATGGCTTTTTTCACGTTCTTATCTCTGTTGCGACGATAATGGCACCGTACTTAAGTATTTTTGCTGTGTTAATAAAGTAACACTGTTGAATCTCAACAACTTGTTTTGTATTCATACATGGTTTGTACGGTTATTTTGTTATGTATGTGGAGTCATAAACAGGGGAGATAATACTGTGGTTTATGCTGATGCTTATTTAAACACACACACACACGTGGCATAAGTGCACACGTGCATACATTACACTGTAAAACAGCAATTTTTCAGTATCCAAATTATACCAATGCTGAATATTTACCACCCAATGCCACCCAATTGCTTGCTATTCCTGTTTATGTTTAAATTCCATTATTTCCATGGTAGAGAAAGACTAAAAAACTTCAAAGTGTAGACAGAAAATGCAATACCAAAAGCAATACAGATACAGTTACTTAGCTCAGAAAATCAGAGGTGACCATGCAGGTCAGTGACCTCCTGGTCAGTGGGTCAGTGCTCCAGTTTCTTGGGATGGAGGGTGAAATAAAGAAGGCAAATCCCAACACTGGTTCTCCAGAGCGTTTTTGTGCCAGAGATTGTGTTTTTTTCTTTCTTTGACCAGTTCAAAGCAAATACCATTTGTCCATGAAGAAATGGTAGTATGTCCTTGAGCAGCAAACAGATAGGTAACCATCATTTACAAGAAGATACTTTCCAGTAATAACTTTTCAGTTCAGCTCTTGACGATTGCTTGAAGAATGAAACCTTATCTCCCAAGGATCTGGGTATCTAAAAAGGTTGAAACTACTGCTGTTTGAGAGTTCCTGTTAGTGACCAATGGCGTAAAGACATGGCTCCGGGGGCTCCTGCAGAAACTTTTTATAAAGACTATCAGGGTGTTTTCTACCGCCGTGGTGTGTACAGATTTTGATATCATAGAGCTTTTGATTGTATTAAGTGCCATTATGCCTCCAAAACCCAGAAATACGGCATCAAGGTCGCGGCCTAATGCAGGGGCTACATCCCCGGCCCAGCATGATCCTGTCGGACCGCCAGCTCACGACGGAGATGGCGTTAGCACCGCTAGCACCGTCACAGCTTCGAGTATGGCTTCTGCGGACTTTAAAGACGAACTTCTCTTTGCTCTCCGAGAAGAGATGGTAGGCATTTTCAAGTCTGAGTTACAGATGGCTATGACAGAAAACTTATCCCAAATAAAGTCAGAATTGCAAAGTGTGAAAACGGAGCTGACGGCTAACCTATCCGCTACAAAGTCTGACGTGGGTGAGCTAAGGGGGACTGTGATTGAGATGGAGGAATCGCTGTCAACTTGCACAGACGACGTGGCGTACCTCAAGATTAAAGTGGAGAGCCTGTCTAATAAAGTTCTGGCTCTTGAGAATAAATGTGAAGATCTAGAAGGTAAATCTCGCCGCAATAACATCCGTATAATTGGGTTATCTGAGCAATGTGGCACGGTTACTGCGGCATCTACCTCCGCTCTGCTTAAGGAAGCGCTTAACTTGGATAAAGCACCTCTTATTGATCTTGCTCTTCGATCCTTAAACCCCAAACCCAAGCCCGGAGAGCGGCCACGCCACATAATAGCACGTTTACATTATTACGCAGATTGTGTCAACATCCTTCAACGTGCCAGGACCCAGCCGCGGATCAAGATTGGGGACTCTACAATCTCCATCTTCCCGGATCACACAGCCCGGACGGCGAGAGCACGCGCTGCCTTTAATTACGTCAGTAGGCAACTCAGGGACATTCCAGGCATGGTATGGTCTGATATATCCTGCTCTCCTCATGTGCAGGAGCTCCTGTTGAGTTTGGAGAAGTATGAAGATGACTGTTAGGTCTAATACACGGAGTTTAGTTGTTCTGCTAATGATTCCTAGTGGAGTCTGCACCGGTATCCTATCGTTTGGGGATGGGGTAGGTGCGGGGGGAGAGGGGTTTGGGTTTATCTACTATTTTTGCCCTTTTTTTTTTTTGTTGGAGGTCGAATTGTGGTTGCAGTTTCATTTGTGACATAAACTAAACATGACAAGCATTAAAGCTTTAAATGCTAGATTTGTTAGTTAGAATGTCAAGGGTTTGGGGAGTGCTGTCAAACGCTCAAAGGTGTTTTCTCTTTTAAAGCGTTTAAAGCCTGATCATGTTTTTCTGCAGGAGACCCACATGCAAAATAATGACCAGGCACAGTTGAGATGTCCCTGGGTTGCGGAGGTATTCCATTCCAGCTTCAATTCTAAGGCCAGAGGGGTTGCCATTCTGATTAGTAAATCAGTTCCATTTACACAGACCAAAATCATTTCTGACAAGGACGGCAGGTATTTGATCATTTTAGGGACTATATACCAGCTTCCAGTTCTACTTGTCACTGTATATGCACCAAATTTTGACAATCCTAGTTTTTTAAATACTCTGTTTAAGAAACTGCCATCATTAAATTATGTATTCTTTATATTTGGCGGGGACATGAATTGTGTTTTGAATTCTTAGCTTGTCAAAAAGTCAGCTTGAATCAGTCACAAATGGCTAGAACTCTTAGTAGTTTTATGTCCGACAATGGCGACATTGACCCCTGGAGGGTTCGTAATCCAACTGGCAGACAATACTCCTTTTATATACTCCACAAATTCCTCCTGAGCAGACATGGGACAGTCTTTTATGATTGAATTTTTCACAAAGATCTTAATTTCAAAAGTCTATGGTATTATCCAGTCCTATGATGACCATTTAACCACTAGAACAAAGGAGGCATGGGAGAAAGAGTTGGGTCTGGCCTTTGATGTTGACTGATGGGACTCTGTTTTAAACGGTATTCACAAAGCCTCAATCTGTGCCCGCTTGACCTTAATACAATTTAAAGTAGTGTTCAGATGTCACTATTCTAAAACCCGACTATCACAAATTTTCCCTAATGCAATTGATGTCTGTGACAGATGCTCTGGTTCGCCCTGTAATCTTGCACATATGTTTTTCTTTTGTCCAACTCTAGGAAATATCTGGCAAACTTATTTTGACACCATGTCTAAAGTGCTCCTCAAGACCATTGATATTTCTCCGCATGTAGCCATTTTTGGCACTCCTCAAGAATACCACCATTTTTCATCAGTGCAGTTAGAGGTCCTGGCTTTCACTTCCTTGATAGTGAGACGCCATCTCCTTCTTAATTGGAAAGCAACAAATGCCCCGTCCAATACACTTTGGTTCACTGATGTCATGTCCTTTCTAAAACTGGAAAAAATAAGATACTCTAAACATGGTAATCTCGCCAAATTTTACAATAAGTGGCAACCATTTATGCAATTTTTCCAGGCTAACTAGGCCTAACTCCAACACGCACCCTTTTTTTTCTTTCAATTTCATTCTATTTTATTTTATTTTTTTAATGAAAAAAATAAAATAAAATAAAAAGTTCTATACAAATATGTTTGTTATTGTTATCCAAGTGCCTTCACTGTTCTTTGTGTCCAAACCAATAAATATATGAAACAGAAACTACTGTTGTTTCTGTCTATTAAATATGCCTTCAAAATATAATTTAAATCTTATTCAGATCTTTGTCGTTAATGATTTTGTGTACTATTTTGAGCAAGTTCTGGCTCTTACTGGCAACCAATTTAGCTTTAGATTGTTCATCATTTCAAGGGCCCCTTCAACTTCTCAATGGTCCTTTGAGATGTTTGCAAAACCATTAGTGCTTCCTCGCAGAACCTGGTGGTTTAATAGTTCTGTACTCCAACAGACAAAAATAAATCTTGCAGATTTGAGTTGAAGCGGTTTAAGCATTTGCTTTTGGAAGGAGTTAGCAGCTGAAGACCTTTGTTTGAAGCTTCATGCACCATAATGGTTCTGCTTAGAGCCACTACTTGCATAGAGAACCTATCTAAATGTTTCTCTATAGCACTAGGAGGGTTCAGCAGTTGTGCAAACCAAGAAAACCTGTTTTCAGAATTACACAAAATCCTTATGGTGATAACTGTGTTTCTTAGCTCCATTCTGGGTATCTTAATGACCTATCTCTGTGGTGCTTTAGTACTTGCAAGCTCAATTTGCTGGCTCATGAGCCAGCTTGCCAGCATAATGGAGGTAATCTTTCTCCTCCACTTATTAATAATAACCCTAAATTTCTGTCCCTCTGAGCCACTACTCATGATGCTTTGCTTTGTACAACATGACAGACTCCTAATACGAACCTGGCATGTTTTTAATGTGGAACTAAGTGGAAAATATTTAATCTGGAAGAAATAAACTGCCTTTGTTAACAACAAAAGGTCCACATGGTAGCTTTAATTGATGGTTTGTGAACATGCAGTACTTCCTGTGTGTCCTACATGTATTCATTGTCAAGGAAACATTTTGAAACCAAATTCTGAGCCATCTCAACTCATCTCAACATCTGTTCAACTGTTTTCTGAATGAGTAGAGTGCCATGTTGCCTGCATTATTATACTGTATGTGTTCAGCACAGGAGGAGACATTAAAACGTACATCCTATTTTGGTGATTTTCATGCTTTCAAATAAGTTGAAGGATTACATGCTCCTCCGACAATTTTTAAAAACCTTAGGCTCATGCAGTCATCCAAAAACACTTTGGATAATGGCAAAATGTGTTGTCATGCAGCTTAAATAAGGCTGTTTTTATTGGGTTCCTGATAAATTCCCGAAATAAGAGATTTAGAGAAGATGAAGATGAACAACAGTGTTATTTACTCTCTCTCTCTTTCTCTCTTATAAATATATATATAAAAGGTTTAAAAGGGATGCTTGGCCGATTTTAAACCAGCTCTGTTTCATGGCAGTGTGTGTGCAGATGAACGGCTTTGCTCCATGGCACCAGCTATCATTTTCTTTTTCTAATGTTTTTTTCTCAGACGTGGAGAGATACTTATTGTGCAAAGGAATTTGAATTATAGCGGTTGTATGTGGTTATTATATCACAGCTATGAAGCAATTAGATTACTTGATTTGAGCTACCCGTTTTATAAATATATTTATACACTGTAACTATGTGTTGTGCGTCTGCCAATTCTCAAGTATAAGATATAGTACATTGTGTTAAAAGAGGTGTATTGCAGCAGCAACTTACAATTATATCATATTACATCCATGTTACTGAGATTGGATGATGACGTCTTTACCCAACCTGATTAGAACAGCTCATGAAATACATAACTTGACTTAATTTTACTCTGAGCTATTTTTGTCAGATCTTCTTGTCCACTTTGCTGTGCAGGTTAATTGTCTCCTCATTTCAGCCTCTGCGTGTGATGCAACTTTAAAAGGGACATGATTACAAATTCAAATACTAATTTCCTCTGAGGCTCAAGAGGTGAAAATGCATGAAATACACATACTGCTAGTAACTATTTATATGCAAGGCTATTAGAATAGGGACACAAATTAACCAGACATCACTCTGGATTACGTTAACGTGACAATCTGGTGGGGGCCTCTCACTACCTCCACAATGCCTCAAGCACAGCAGAGTGGAAGCGTTTTAACGCTGTGGGATAAGTACAGTACACTGAGGTCTTATCCCAGAGCTACAAGAGCTGACCCTTGAATCCATAGACACCGTGGTAATCCATTAGAGGGATCAGGGACACACACTACTCAGCACACTGCACATAGATGCAGTGCAACGAAAATAATTGTCTTCATTTTGCTCGCAACATGTGTAAAGATTCACATTACCCCTGTGGCATCCTCCACTCAATGTCTGTTGGCTAATATAAGCTAACGATTGTACAGTTGATCTCCGCAGTGCCAATGGCATTAAAGTAATTGGTGGGATTTTCTGCATTGTTCGGGTGTAAATTGTTAGCAACTTTTATTTGCGAGATACTAGAGATCATCCCATTTGTCCTCATTGTAGATATTATACGAAATAAATGGATTGTCTGTGTGAGAGTGATTGATTTGATGAATTGAGTTGGCAAATTGGGATCATTTTCCAGAAATTTCACAATATTTTTTCTCTGCAATCCATCACATGGATGGATGTAGATGATGTTCATGTATTTCTATCAGGTGACCTTGCATGGTGAACTCCCATTACTGTCAATTTCCTATTTTGCTATCTGCATCAATACAGATCACCCAGCCCAGCCTAGCAGTCGGCAGCGACAAAACAAGTTAAAATGTAAATTAATAGGGCAATTGTCCAGCTTGTATTTACCTTCAAAAAAGTGTTTGTTTTGCCACTGACAGGCTCAGATTAATATTCTAAGTGTAAGACAACATTATGGAAATTATCCCTTCAGAAAAACACCTTTAACACCTCTTTGAGACCTTTCTGTTTAACCAGAAACAGGTCTGAAGTCGCTAGCGCTAAACCCACCAGATTCCATTTAATAAAGCAATACATTTAGCTTGTATAGAGCCAACATGTTTTCATATGTAAATCTGTAAACTATATGTTTTATTTTGTTTCTTTCGACTTTGAATTAAGTGTATTTTAAGATCCTAAAATTACTATTTATTTACATGGTGTCTGGTGTGTTTACAGAACGCAATTTCGCAGATGTTTGTATGTTTAAAAAAAGGATCTTACTCTTTAACAAAAAGGTCAACATCCTTAGAAATCCTTTCCATAATGTTGTCAGACACTAAGAATATTAATCTGAGCCTGTCAGTGGCAAAACAAGCACTTTGTGAAGGTAAATACAAGCTGGACAATTACCCTATTAGCTTACATTCTAGCTTGTTTCGTCGTTGCCGAATGCAGCGATCTCGCTTAATACTGGACCAGTTTCAAAAATTGTTGTCCCCATTAGTCACTTAGACACAGACAAATAGGTTGAAAAAAAAGGTAGTTACCCTTTAATGGCAAATGTCATGCTTCAACCAACCTGATCTCACAGAATTCCGTGAAATGAACACAGCCCCTTAACTCAAAATCGGTGGCAGTTTCACGGAATCGCCGAAAATTCCGTGATAGGCCACGGAAGAATTCCATGAAATGAACACGGCCCCTTAAGTTAAGGATAAGGTTGTGGCGGGACAACGGGACGGTTGGGTTTAGGAAAACAATAACGTGACACAGGACAATAACGGGATGGTTGAGTTTAAGAAGTTTAAGAAAAGAAGAACGGGTTGCATTTAGTAAAACAAGAAAGCGACAGTTCGGTTTAGGAAATGTAACACGCAGGACACGATCCCCAGTCTCCTGGGTCAAAGTCCTGTGTTTGACCCATCCACCACCCCAACCAACCTCCCTACGCAGATTTTTGGGCTTTCATACTACTCGCTACCGTAGTCGCTCTTAATGCTACGTCATTTTCTCATTGACTTTACATTGGCATTGTTTTCCGTGGTGGCCACACGGAATTTTCACACATTCCGTGCCATCACCATGTAATGCGCTGTTAACAGTTCGCGCCCATTTCACAGAATTCTGTGAGACCAGGCTGCTTCAACACGTAGGAACAGCATTTGCTTAATAGTGCAAGCACACCATTCTGTTCTTCTCAGTTTTTTTTTTTTACTGAACTTCCATTTGGCTCAAATAATAAACTTCTGATGTCTCTCCAGTGTCACCTTAGAACCAGAGATCTGGGTGACTATTCTCCCTTTTAGCTTTAAGATTGTAATGCCACTATATATTATAGGTTTATCTCTCAAACCATCACAGCCTATTATTGTAATTTACATCTGTGACACTGGATGCATGTCATATAGCTTTTATCTTAATCCTTTTTTAACATCTTGAATGCAAAGTATGTAAGAATGCTTTTTGCTTAATACAATTATAACATATACAATATACTATACACACATGTACAACATGTAACGTACATGCATTAGCGATTTCTTTTTCTGTCTCAATGACAATAACACAAACATTTAAATAAATGTGCTTAGGAATATCTTTCTGTTTTTTTTCACAGAATCTGATGTGGCTTATTACACTCAACGGCATTTACTAAACATCATGCATCATGACCGTTTCTTACAATGTTGGGTGACAAATGCCTCCCAAAATAAATTAAAAAAAAATGGCTCCCTGCCCTTAGCTGGCCCTTGTGAGTTGTATCGGCTGAGGTCAACGAATGAAGAATTGAAGTGGCATTAGTCAAGTTGTTGTTCAAGCACAAGATAACAATTATTACCATATTTGTTAACACTTACTGTAGATGCATAGGTGAAATGTTTTATTCTGCATACATTTCCTTTAGAAAATAGGAACCTTTTATGTTTTAGAATTTATGTCTGTCAGGTATATAGAATATTTACTACACATACTCTTGTCCTTAGCATCACCACTAACTTACTTTTTTTTAAATCCATTTTACATATATACAGTATCTATTATATATCTCTATATTTCATTCCAGATACAATGCTAATACTAAATCAATTTTTTAGATACTGTTTACACATGAATTAAAATTAAGTTAAAGAGTATACTATTGCTGTGATATTAGCCTATCTCATAGCTAATCCTTTAAAGTAGTGGTTGTTGTTGATGTACTGACATAACTAAGTAGCTTTGTCGCTTAGCTACTTAGCTTAGTAGCTGAGTAGCATTGAGAGGGATAGTCTTTTACTGTAATATTCACTGGTTGAATAATGTGATGTTGGTATAACTTTATTGTAATACATGTATTAGATTGGTAGATGGCACACCTAATAATTTTACATGTAAAGATTGATATACTATTTAAAACATTTTCTTGATTTTGTATTTCTTTAGTATTGTCATGGCCGATAGATGTCAGCTGAAATGGTCTCAGAGATGCTGGATGAAGAATTAGTGATGGGGTAAGACTCAGACTTATCTAACATTTCAGATGGAGACTACCTGGACTAATCACTAAATCATCAAAGCACTTCATCAACCAGCTCACGAAGGAGCATGCCAGACCACACATGAGGAAGAAATTCAGTTAATCATTGAAGCAATATGAAGGTGTGGGGTGGCAAAAGCCACAAGCCAGCACAGAAGATTAGCAAGTGTAAATAAAGTGTCAGATCTGCCCAAGCAAAAGTGAATGCAATAGCATAAAATGAAACATACGTGTGTGCAATGATTACAGACAGAAATAGGTAGTTTGTCAAATGCAAAAATACTTTTCCTTTATTCTTTTCTTTTAAAAAGATAACTAAAACATCTATGAAAAATACAGATCCATCATAACCTTGTAGCATTAGATTGTATATTAAAATCTATTACTTCTAATACAGGTAATTTTTGGTCCACTAATGGAAGAGTGTACGTTCCAATGACGTATCTAAGGGTTAATATGTCTTCATACCAAATCCTACTCGCTGTCATATACAGAAAGATTGGAAAACTGAAAAATAAAGACTTTAATTTTTTTTGTTATGATATTCTCTATCCTTTATTTCAAAACACTGACACTTTTAAAAAAAAAGGTTGGCTGGTATTTAAGTAAGATCTGTTAAAAGCAGATGAGATAAAGTAGTAACGTGTAACTCGTGTTTATGTGTGCACCACTCACCACATTTCTGCTTCTTTTTTTTCCCTTGTCTCATTGTATTTCTCTGTGTGTGTCTCTCTCTCTCTCTCTCTTTCACACACACACACACACACACACACACACACACACACACACACACACACACATACTTATGTGTACACACACACACAAAACCCCACTGCACCCTCTTTGCAGGAAATTTAATGGTCTCATGAACATCAGCCAGGGTCATGCTTGGGTCACAGCCAATTTATCTTAGCAATGCACTGTGAGGGGCGATGTGTATGAAAAGCATCTTTACATTAGCTGGGGGTTGTAATTGATTAGCTTGTTTGTGTATAGAGAATAGATTGCTGTAGCGCCCTAAAAAGGAAAGGATGTGATCAAATTGAGCCTTATTCTCCTGTCAGAATATAATCATCTGCACTGTGCTATGCTTTTTCATCCACTGTAGTCTTCATTGTTCACTCTCCTGTTAGCATTGTTTTTTTTATTATCATGGCTGCTACAACCACTAGCAAAACATATGTTTTGAATATATGGCAAATTAAAGATAGATGGATTTGCACATATCATGCAGTACATTTAATCCAGTGTCTACTGAGCAGTTATTGTGCACACATTTGACAGCTTATTGGCAGACATATTTGACTTAGACAGCCCTAGAATGAGGCAATCCTTTTTACCCATGTGTATCACTTTGCTGCTTATTGAATAAAAAAAAAAATCTGTTACCGATCCGACTGATGGTGTGAGCCATCAGTTTCTGCACTCAATAGGTTATAGTGCAAATAATGCAAATTCTGTAGTCTGCAAAACAGCGTTGGACTGGCATTGTCTATCTGCATTTACCTCTTTTCTCAGTTGACAAGCAGCTTCATTGTTTATTCCTCTGGTATCGTCTTAGTTGGCATGCGTAGTCTGCCGGCCAATCTTATCTGGGCTTGGACAAAAGCCAGCTGCAGATAGTTATAAGGAATGGAATTGCATTAATTAAGTTCCGGTAACCTAATATGTTGAAACGCAATATGGTAAAATCAACCATTGGCATTTCCAGTATGTGGTTGAGGCTCAGGCCTCTGCATATTCCATAAAAGCATTCTGGGAAACATCTCTACTGGAAAGAGCGGAGGTCTTTGTGGCTCTGTGGTGACACAGACTCACCACAAGGCAAGCTTTCGTCTATGTCCTGGTTTTGTAATGACTTCTCATGTCTACTCACAGTTCTAAATGCATTCCCATCTGTGAAATGCCAAACAAATTAAATCTTACGCACGACGATTGGATTCAGTCATATTCCTCATTATGGCCATTAGAAGCCAATGAGGTATTGCAAATATTTTATTGCCAAATTTAATGAAGCTGCATTTCTCCATTTGGATTTCTGGGATATTTGCATATGCCAGCTCCACACGGCTGACTGTAATGAAGCTATTCTGCAGACCCTGATCCACTTTAATGGCATTGTCCAGGTGTATGCAAGTAGCTTTAAGACTGTGGCGCACGCATATCAAAAGTGTATATTAGATCAAAACCTCCACATACAGGTCAGCTGGGATGATTATCAGTAATAGCAAAAGCAGCTTAAGGCCTATGGAGGAGTGGTTAGCGCAAATCTATGCAAGTTCACAGGTTTTTACCCTAACGGACAGTTTCACCATGCCTAAGTGAGTTGCAGATGTAATACATATTTATGTTATGAGAAGCTTTGTGGGAGGTATTAAAGCTCCTCATTTTGTTGTTTTGTGCACTGTTTGGTCGCATGGCATCTTTTGTGTGCCTCTTTTTGAATACTGCATAATAATTTGTACTGATACTGAATTGGTAATTAATCACTGCTGCATTTTTTAGCCAGTATAGTAGTAGTAGTCATTTGCCAAAGGGAATGTTGTTGACTTAAACAATGGCAACAGCACAGAAGCCTCTTCTCCTAGCAGCAGTGCTACACTAGTGCCATCTAGTGGAATGTTGCTGTTGCCAGGGAAGATAAATAGGTATAATGGCTCACAGTTGGTAGTAATGCACTCACCATGAAGCTTGTCAAGCTCTTCAGGCCATGCGGGAAAATGTTGTTGCAAAAAGTACTAATAATACAAATCCCCACTAAGTCAGGGGAGATCTATGATAGGGGACGGACACTTTGCAGATATGAAGTGTTAGTATGAAATTGTGGCTTATAATAGATTGAGTTCATATCTCTGCAAATAAGGAAAACATGTCTTAATATCAGATTGTAAAACACACATATTATAACAGTCCCAAATGTAAGAATTTTGCACACTGGCAGAGCAATATGTTTTCTCTCCCTTTTATGTGAATGCCAATCTTTTATCTTACATAAGGCTAGACCGCCATCGTGTGGTCATCTAGGGGTTGCGCACTGAGGCAACTGAAATAAAAAGTATGATTTATTGTACACATCGAGATTACTATTCATCGCCATAGATTCATTTCAAGCCCTGAAAAATAAAAACATTTTATACAAATGTATCAAAGCCAGATGTTGTTAAATCATTATACTGCACAATGCTGAAATGGGTTTTTTTTTCCATATCATTTAGATGTAGCTTGGAAGGATTAAGTGGAAGCATTCAGTCAGATAACTCACCTCAAGTGGTATAAAGAGTCCAGAGTGGATTATTTCTCCTTAAATAAGTCAGACCATCAGTTATTTATTATTTCTTGTTGCAGTTGTTCTCTATCTGGAATCGCTGTATATATTTAACCCTACTCGCTGATATTGACAGAGTTTTTTTCTATTATTACACTTTTGTATCATATGATACAATACAATACAGAAAATGTGTGTTCTTCAAAGTGAAACCAATGTAGCAAATCACATCAGGTGCAGTACCTTCCCTTGAGCACAGCATTGTAACAAAAGTGGAGCAATATTTGAGTCACTTGGCTCTGCTGCTGTTTTGACATTATCCAGCAGAGGAATGCTGTGTTGGAGTGACTTTCCTGTCCCCAGGTAAACTGTACATCATCTTTTGTTCGCTGGGAAAGCTGCCATTACTCTGAATTTGGTCAAGTGTTACTCCAACAGTTAGCAGCAGCAGGTCCAATATATTGGTTTCTCTACACACAGCAATGTGAAAATTAATGAATATTGCTCTCCTCTCCCTCAAAAACCACTGTCTAAATGCCCTCCAGCAAGACACTGAGAAGAGCTGCTGCATGGTTAGCAGTAGAATGTGGTGACTGCACTGAGCTAGGGTACCTCTCGAGTCTAAATATAATGGAAAGTGTATTGTTTAAAAAAACAAACAAGCAAAGTAGCAAACTTCCCTTAAATTAAAAACAATTTGATACAGGCAGCACATGTACACGTAAGATAATTTCAGCAATATTATCCTCATAATTGTCGACGTACTGCTACCCTACTTTGTTGTACGTCTTCAGATATTCTTTTCTTGAAAAAAGAAATCTTATTATACAGGAAGCTTGATTAAAAACCTACCGCAACCATACTGTATTACTGTTCTTTAAAAGCTGTGTGGTGCCAACAAGGAAAAATGTACATGAATGGCTTTGTAAGAAATAAAGGTGCCCTTTGAATGTAAACGTGCACATACAGTATGCAGCTTTAGAAAGAGAAGAGTACATTCATTTAATCTCAAAATACTTGCCTCCACCTTTATACCTCAAAAGTTTTTCTTCTGTATCATTCTCCTGTTTTAAAAAGTGCTGTCGTTGCACACACACTTCCCACTCATATATTTTACCAAATGAAACATTGATGTTCCCTCTAAGCCTCCATCCTTCTTACTACATGTTTCACAGACAATAGCACTTTGCCAGCAATTTGTTTCAGCTAAGATGTATGGTGTGATAAATATTTAAAATCAAATTTGGCAAAAAGACATAGATGGATGTGCCACCCCAGGCTGTCGTGGGAGCCACACACTGAAGTACAGGGACGTCCCTGCCGAACTCTCTTATACACATATACGCACCACACACTCACACATATACAGTGCAGTACCTGTAGATGTGCACATCTGCCAGACCTATCATCATTACTTGCACCAAAGTCCTCTTTTTTCCTGACGTTTTACTGTATGTACTGTAGGTGACAGTGCTTGCATGTGCTTGTTTGTGCGTGTGTGTGTGTGTGTGTGTGTGTGTGTGTGTGTGTGTGTGTGTGTGCATGCGCGCGAGCGTGCAAAAACGAGAGATTGGTGGCCTGTTTAACAGAGAAATGCAAAATGAAATGTGTGTATGAGGGTGTACGAGCAAGAGAGAGTTGTTGGCATGGCTGCGTGTGTGTGTGTGTGTGTGTGTGTGTGTGTGCAACGAGGGTTGTGTTTGGTCGAAAGGAAGCCTGGTGGTGCATCATGGCTGAAAGAATGCATGTATTAATTAGGTAGAATAATGTTGGTGGTTTGTTTACATTCCAAACACTCCCGCTGTGTCTGCTGAGAGAGTTGTCGGCTCTTTGCCAAGGATTCGATTCACTAGCATAACTCCCACACACGCTGGTGATTTGTTTGAGTATGGGTTAAGATAAATTAGTCAACAAGCAAACCCAAGCAGAGTGACTACACATTGACTTCCTACTCACTGATTGAGGCAAGTCTTTCATGCTGAGCGCTAAGTTGAGAAACTAAAAGCATAAGCCAACATTGTCCTGCTCTTTAACTGCAAAAAGTTTTCTCCTTTCAGAACACACAAGGAAAGACTGAAGTGGTGGCGTGTATGAACCAAAACACTCAATCTGTACTCATCTGCAATCAATGATTAAGACTGAAAATAAGTCAAATTCAATAGGTATCGGATGTTATCTCGAGTTTCCCAGTGTTACAGGTTTAACCGTAACTGTAAATGTGATGCCAAAATGATGAGTACACTAAATATTAACTCAAATATCCAGAGAAAGATGAGAGGTCAATGTATAGCTGATGCCTGAATGATGTATGACCATTGAAGTGCTGCTCCATTCATCACCATTTAACAGTAAATGCTCAGTTTCCGGGGCTTGTCGTCTGCTCTGTGATGACAAATAGCCTGAGTTTAGATGGCTGATAAAGGCACAGTGTAAATAATCTGCTTGGGAACAGATGATGCTCCCTGCACTGTATCTGCCCGACCCCTCAAGCGGCTTTTTTAAACCATTAGGAAAAGTACATGGAAGTGCCCACTTTGGGAGTGGTTTGAAAAATGTATCCCTACTTCAGTCATTAATCAAATTACCTGTGCTGACCAAGCTTTGCCTTTATTAAAGTTGGCTGTGTTGGATTGTGAAGAATGCACTGTATCTTTTTAGTTTGGGAAACATTTCCCAGAATTTAATTTGTGATAACTGTCAGGAATGCAATGCAGCCCACTGAAGGTATAAAAAGGAATTTTCCCAATGTACCACTTACTTCTTACCAATGATTTGCAATAATTTTGCAAATAAATTATCATTTAAAAAACGTGTAATGTCATGTCTTAAACTACAGTATCAGTAAATAAAAATACAGAGGGACATTACTGTGATACGCCAAACATTTATTTTACAAATGGAGATTAAGTTTCATGGACAATGTTCCCAGCAGCAGATACATCGAGTGAAACCTGCAAAATCATATTTCACTGTCTCCTGGTAACAAGTTGTTCCTGTGTGATTGACCCATCACTGCTGTGCGAGGGTGTTGCTATCATAGTAGGCTATCCCCAAAAATGTATTTTATCTTTAAGAAACACTATCTTAACTGAAAATGTCAATAGGAGAAATGAACTGGACGTTAAAGCGAGAGTGCCTGTGTTGTCAGCCTAAATCCATAACACAGTAGCAAAGGAACTGAAGAGAAGTTTCAAAATGCAGTGTTGTCATGTAGAGATAATGTTTTATTTTAATTGAGCACAGTCACAAACACATGCTGGAAACATTAAGGGTGTGTGAATTTTTTTTTCTTTTAACCAACAACGACCTGTCACATACGTGTACACAGTACACGTTCATACCTGTAAAGTGCCCGGTACAACCACAGTCTGATCTGCTGGCCACTAAGCAGCTCCACGCGGTTGGGGTTAAGAGCCTTGCTCATGGGCATCTCAGTGGTGGTAATCAGGGAGGGACAAGCACTGCTCTTTCACTTTCCCCACCCAGATTTTTTTCCCCTGTCATTCTGGGGATTGAACCGGCGACCTTCCAGTCACAAGCTCTCTTCTGACCACTTGGCCACCACTGCCCCCAAACGAAAAATGTCTAAAAGTATAAGTAATTCATAGGTTAGTGAACATTTAATTTTTTTTATTATTTCTTTCAAGTCTCAATTTTCCTAATGTGTTTTAATTGTAATAAAATGAATGGAACTTTAAAATAATTTCAGTTTTTCATTGGAATATATTTAAGGACATATCCACCTGGATTCCTCGTTTTTTATAAGCTACTGTTGGCCATATGATTGCCAGAGATATTTGACTATTTTCCTATGACAAAGCCAATTTCCGATCCGTTGAAAGCAGGTAAGTTATAGTCAAGTCATCTTTATTTATACAGCACATTTAAAACAACATTAAATTGATCCAAAGTGCTTTACAGTCGAGGCAGATGGCTTGGTCCGCCTCAATACAAAAAAATAAATAAATGTAGCCTAACTTAGCCTATTAATAATGCACAACAGTAACTTTTACTGTTTACAATGAAAATAGGCCTAGATCAAACAGGATTGTTGCTCTTTTATTCACTGCGGCGAGGCAGCGAGGATGACGGGAAAAGTGGCAGAGGGAAGAGGTGAAAGGTCGGTCAGACTATCTGAATGGAAAGAAAGTGGGAAAAAAAATTATGCCCAATTTCGCTCTTCTCAAAAGTGTTTTCTCGAAACACAAGAGAAGAACACGGCCAGCAGAGAGCGTTTACAAAACTGACCGCGATAAACTGAATCACAGTAGCCTTTTAAGAGATGCACATGTTGACGAGAGAAGCATGAAGACATTTTCAAGAGAAATGTTGCTAGGTAATGTTATAACGCCACTTGCCTCTTGCTTTGTTACTGTGTTTACTGGGTGAAAGTATGCGGTTTATGACGTAAAATGTTAATTGCTGGATATACTGTATTTTGATAATATAACGATATAGTTATTTAAAACACTCAAAAAAATGCACTCAAACTAAATGCTAACGTTAGTTATTTTGCTACTTAGCTCGATAAAACGTATGTATGCTAGACCCCGTTGTCTTCGTCTATCTATAATATTAGCTAGGCTACAGTTGTTTTGGTGTAGGCCTATGCTAGGTAATGGTAATATCAACAAAACAATTATAGTTGTAGTAATTGCAGTTGCTTTACACGATGAAAAGGTTTTTTTTTTTTTACTGTGGTTTTGATGTAACAAAGCCCACTTTGTGAAGGTAAAGACCAGTGACACAAGCCCTTGTCACTGTGCTGTCACTAGACATTTTGTCTTAACGTTAGCTGGATTAATAATGATGGCTGGATTCCACTTATGTCATTCTATAATTATCGCTTGCTGAATGGCATGGATAGCCATACTTAAATGAAATAATTAGGGTTATTACTCACACCTGTGCTGTTTCTGCTATGACAAGTCAAAACATCTTTTGTGCAAATTCCTAAATTCAGTATACAGTGTAGTTATCTGACTAATTGATTAATACAGGTCTTTGACAACATGGTGAATGACATACAGGAACCTGCGGTTTGAATGCTGTTCACAGGAGAGTTTGTCAGTCAGACAACATGAGACTAGCATACTTTTTTTTTTATCTTGACTTTCCACGGGAGACTTTGGCAACTTTTGTGACACTTGAGGAAATTAATGCCAGACCCACTTTCCTTTCAACCCAGTGTTCACCTCCCGTTAGTACTCTGTTAGAGTATTAATTTCCACTTCTTTGCCTGGTTTCAATTTATTAACCTACCTGACAAATTGTCTTCACAATTTTGGGCCTTCAGATTTAATAGATGTATGATGTAATATACAGCATTTATATAATGGATTTGAAAACACTGTCATAACAACATCCCTCTGCTGTCAAGGGTTTTGATGGGTAGACCTTTCATGAAGCATTGGAAGTGTTTCCCCATAGTTACAAAGGTATGCCATCATGCTGAAAGAGTGACAGTAAAGTAAGATTATAACTTTCTAACATCTGCCTCTCTGATCCTTTCTTCCTTTTGTAGTAGTTTTTGTACACCCTTCATAGCAATTTAATATGTTTTGCCGGAGAGGATGAGGCAATAACAATGCAATCTCTTTTTTGTTGTCACCCCTCCAGTATGGCAGAGTATTCCTTCTAATCTTTTGGAACTGCTCTGCAGATATTCTTGATAGGCCTGAGGTGACATTCCTAGTGGGGTTTTGATCAAGCCATTAGCCCTTTAGGTGGCAATGAATGTAAAGATTCTTAGCCTTCATTCATTATGACAATACTTTTCCTGAAATGTTAATGCTTAAGGCCCAATTGTTTCTCCAGTAATCACAGAATCATCAGGAAGTTACCAATATGTAACTGCTTTATGTTCCTCTTTAACATTAGATCTAAAACCATTGTTGTTATGCAATATTTCCAAAAAACTGTCACAAACCAAACAAAATAATTGGTTTCTCGTGTAATAATAGTGTGATATAGTTTAGAAAATTGTATGCCATATTGTACTGTATTTTTTTTTGACAATGCTTTTTGACTTGTAGTCAAGCATCCTATTTCAGTTGTAGTGAAAACTATCTGATATACATAGTTATCATATCATTTGTGATCATTTCACCACACAGGCCTTGGCTTTTTAAGACCATGCTGTAATGACACATTTCATTCTTGGGAATTATAGCCCTGTATTTATTATGCTATAGAGTGTATAACTAATTACTGGCAGTTACTATACTACTACAGCTTAACATGATGGAAAGATGTTCACATTTTATTGTATTTTATAGTCAAATGCTGTACACACGTCACCCAACATACGTCATCCAAATATGTTGCTGGTAACATTCCTCTGGAAGATTTAAGGGCAAATTGACGCTTTACAAATACTGACAGTCTTTGACTGAGCTTGCAGAGTGCTGGCTAAGCAGTTATTTTAGTACACTTTCTCTACCCAGCATGGCAGGCATGCTTTTCTTTTGCCTTAACTAAACCAACATCCCACTTGTTTTCAGCCAAGCAACTTCCTATAGGTTCTCTGACAGCGTTGGCACACAAACGAGTAGGCTACAACGGAGGAGGAGAAGGAGGTGGAGTAGGAGGCAGGCAGAAGAGGTGGAAACAGTAGAAAGGAGCTTTTAAAGCAAGCTAAGCCACCAACTGCTACTGCACATTTTTTCTCTTATCTTAATAAGTAATGAGGCTGCCACAGGCTGACAATGAAGTATTTTGAAAATAGTTCTAATGTATGGCTTTGAAAGGAGTGGTTGGGCATTGATGTATGGCACAAACAGGCTTGGAAACAAGTGAAATATTAATGGGCTGTTTCCCAGGCGTTAATGTGGGATTTACCTGATTGCTTTGGTGAGAGACCGGCCGGGATGAGGTTGGTGGGGCAGCAGGACAAGGATATGACTGAGGGACTAGACTTTGGGAGTGGAGTGATGTGAAGGTGTGGATTGGCTTTCAATTATCAGATTTAATACAGCCAGCCACCATATGTATTAACATTGATCATCGAGCCAACTCATTGCCGCAGGACTAATTGGCAAGTCAAGAACACTTACAAGAGGCAAATATCAAACCAAACAAACTGAAGCCTTTCTCTACAATTGTAGGATTGTTAAAATTTAACAAAGCAGGCAGCTGTTTTTCTAATATTTCTATTCATAAAGACAACTAATTCAACTTCTATTTATTAACTCTTGCAACAGGAATGAACGCAACCATCCATCTCTTTTCTTGTTGCTAATTAATCACCTGAGACTATTGGAGTAACACTTCGTCAAACCAGCCTATCATATCTGGATACACCACAAGGGAGCAGCAGTGTTAAAGGAAGAGGGCTCAGCAGGTTGTTTAAACACATCACATCATAGAGTCTGTTTCTGTTTTTGTGGCAATTTTCCAATGTGATAGACATGCAGTGAAAACAAACGTTCACAGTTGTAAGTGAAAAGTTAGAACAAGTATATAAATTTTTTTTTAATGTGCCTCCCTTTGCCTTAAATAAAAATCCTCATAACTGAAAGTTTTTTGGAATATATTTTATATTGTGTTACCAACAGTAAAGGAATAGCAGGAAGGCCAACTGTTCAAATAGTGTGGTAATAAGTGCTTTACCCAGGAGATGAGGCCTAAAACAACACTGACACACAGAATTAAAAAGTTCCGTTTGAGAGCGGCAGTGGCATCCCAGAATGCTTGGAAATGCCATTCAAGCCCTGAGAAGGTCAATAGTTAGAATAACTTTCGTTAGAGGAAAAGGAAAAAATTGGCTGCACTGTCACAAATTGCTTCCAGATTCTTTCTTTTTTTCTCGGAGCAAGTTATTACCAAAATTGAGTGCAGGCACTGACACCATTTTAACAGAATCATACATTTCTCTTTGAAGTGTAGAATGAGTGGGCACTCTCCTAAATCTGAAACATGGCCCTCTTTCTTGTCAAGTCTCCCGCCTCCTATTTGTTGCATGTGGAATCAGTGCTCCTCTGGCATTTTATTGGACATGAGGTTAAGGAATAATTTTGAATGATGGAAAATTGCCCAATATTTCAAGCAAATGGCCTAGTTTTCCTTCTGTACTTGTCTGTGGTTCCTGCATATGTTGCTAAGATGAATTATGTTTTGTTTTTGTTACTATGTAGAAAGCCTATTCAGTACGTCACCATTTTAGTGATTCATTTACATCAGTTGTGACATTTCCTTATTTAATTGACCTCAACAGTGGTTGCCATGTTATATACACAGTATATCATGAGGCATGCTCATCCTGTGCTTTCCTGGAAAGCTGGAGGGTTGCTACTTCTGTCCTATACTTTTTTCAACCTGAAGATCTTGATGTTGTAGTTTTGACCAATATATGGATATCGTAATACTAAATTCCAATGTTATTTTGGTAACTGTGGACACAAGCACTCTTTTGGACATTTAATTTGACCAAGGAAACAAGCCTTAAACCTGTTTTCATACAGCAACAGACAACATTTGTTCTCCTTCGTTTCACCAAAAAGTAGTTCCATTATGCAAAAGTTAATCAGGGTAGTACTTGTAATGCTAAACTCAAAATTGCTCCTTTTTTATAGTGTGGTTATAATTTAAACTGTATTAAAGCCATCTGAGCTTTACATTTTCTTGGCACATAGGGCACACAGGCTACTCGTGCTGACCATTCATGTTTACAGTCGCTACAATAACAGTGATTAGTACAACGCTACGATAAACTTACAGGTAAATTTGCCATACTACGGACTACATCACGCAGGTTGTAAAGAAACCAAACAGAACTTCTTAAAATCGGGTGCAAGGGCCTCCACTGTTGTAAATCACTTACAGATTAGCTTCCTTGTGATGTTTCACAGTGTTTGGTGCTTTGGATATTGGCTCTCCAAACAGGTTCTATCACTCAGGTTTAAGTTCTCCGTTTAGAACCCAAAGTGCTTCAATTGTACAATAGATAGCTCTTTTACGTTGGGATTGTTCTCTTTTTGAAGGGAAGTGTAATGTGGGGTGTTAAGTAAGCCCTTCCCAAAACTAGTGCTATTGCTTTCAGCTAGTCTGAGAAAGACGTATGGTGGCAATTGCTGTGACAGGGTGACTTTTCTCATCTTCTGTCAATCATTGTCTCCTGCACAGAAAAAGCCTGTACCTCACAGCTTTAATGAGGCCTCACAATGTGAGTCTTCATTTTACCTTTGAAAAAAAAATCCTCAATTACAGTGAACTTCTATTTCATTGGCTGATCAAACACCCTTAGTCACTATAATATCCTGTCTGAAGGCCATATTTGCCACACTCAGGCTCTCCTCCCTTTTTCACTCCTCTTGAACAGAGTACCACTGCTGCTTGAAATGAAAAGCAAATATTAATATTCGCTGGTGTTACTCTGGAAGGTAAAATATGGGAGGCCCAGGGAGGCGTTATACATTCCCCATTTAATGAATTTCACTTTTTTTCTGTAGTCTGTAGATTTAAACAGCAAATGGGTTGCTAATGCTAAATGGTAAAAGCAACCCTCTCTATAATATGTACAGTTAACCATTTAAAAACCATTATACCAATTGATATAATCCTTTTAGAGGTTTGATAGTGAATAAACAGCAGTATCTTAAATAGTCTTTAAAGGTTTTTGGTTGTTGCATAATTGAGGTTTTCTGGGTATCACACAGCCAAGTCCTTGAGTTTATGAACCAATGATAAGAATAACTCTAAATTATGCAATTAAAATTTAGAATTCACATATGGTAATGCTGGATATAAATTCCTGTTAACATGTGTTTTGGTTTGCAGTGATTGTATTGAGGGAGGAGTCTAAAGTAGTGGGTAACTGGCTGAGAAGTAGTTCTGGGGAGGTACAAGAGGGTTATGTTTGGATGTCACATGTTTATGAGTTAGCTAACAATATATAAATCGGACAACCAGCGGATTAGCCAAACTGTTTTGTTGTTTTACCGGGGATCACTTAACCTCTGGTTAGCTGGGCATATATCTGGCCTCAGTTGAGCTAGCAAACACACATAGTCTCCACATTGTTCTTCCTCCATCTACTTAGCTACCCTGCAACGCTGCAATTTATTTAATTATCAACAAAAGTCCTGTGCAGTATCTTTTTCAATGTTTCAGAGAACCAATCCAATTTGCATTAACTCCAGTGCAAAATCTATATATAAGCAGTTTATCTCCAATCTTTTGTTGAACAAAGAGACACAATAATTTATCGCAGTTAGTAGCTGTGAGTTTTCGGGGCTGTTTTTGTTCTATTAATGCAATTTTATTTGACCAAAGATGGACAACTTTGTACAATGATTAAGAACAGTTGCTTAAAGCTACAATCCCAAACACTGAAAGCTGGTTAGTATTGAAGGGTCTTTATGAGAAGAAGGGAGAGCATGCTCTGTAATTTCAGTCCGATGGATGGCTTTCACACCAGTGCTCGCGCATTAGGAGACCAATTACTGCATGGGGAGATGAAAGAGACTTAGTAAATATGAAATAGGTCGTCTGAGGTGACATTAATAGAGTTAACCAAGGGACGGGGTGAGATCAAAGGGGCCTCAACCATATTAACCAATCTGTCTGTGTCTGCGCACACAACAGCTGATCGAAGATAATGGCCGTGTGTGTCATCAAAACACAATGACCACTATCGTGTGTGTGTGTGTGTGTGTGTGTGTGTGTGTGTGTGTGTGTGTGTGAGCGAGCGTGGGTGCTGGTGCGTTTGTTTTACTTTGACTCATCCTTATCTAGATTCCTGCTGAAGAAATAGAAAATGCGCTGCATACATTGGGCCTCTATAGGAAAGATGTCTGTTGTTTTCTGCTCCTTACCTGGTGAATCTGTTGACACACCAGCATTGAGTACAGATGGAAACAGATCCTTACCATGCTTTTGTGGTGGAAGGGGGTAGACAGTAGAGGTTGTGAGTGGATGGCCTTTAATTACATTCATTGTAGCATTGTACCTCCCCCCCCCCCTCCCCTCCACCCTCATGCTCCTGACAGCACCTTTTGAAATATGGCACTTTTGCTTGTTGGCTTTCTTCAGCTTTTCCGTCCAGATTTAAAAGCATATTGGTGTTTATGCACAGAGAGCTATAATGATCCATCATACCATGCGGACGAGGGGGCTGAGTCCTCTGCTCCACATAAATAAGCGGCAATTTGGCCATCTGCTTGGATTCTTTCTGTCTCCCTGGAGACCCCCATCTGCCTTTACATTATCAATTACAGTTCTGCCATGCTGCTACCCCCCACTCCTCCACCACCATAGCCTTAGCAGCAACCCCCCACATAAGACCACTTTTATCACTAACACCCCCATCCTCCAATACGCAGCAGAAGCCCTTGCACTTCTTTACCTATCACTACCCATTACCAAATATTTATCTAATTTTGTCGCTATCTTGTTATATATGACTCGCTGATCATGTGTTTTCACATAATTCTGTTTAGACAGTACAGTGTTTTGACTGCTTTGACCTGGTTGATGGACACGCGCTACCACCCCACCTACTTCCGGAAATGTAAAACTTTAAAGTTTCTTAAAAGTTTCTTCGACTTACTTTTTGAAATCCACATGAACCACTCTTCACATCGGCATGAATTACATTGTGAGAGAGTTATTTAAAACCAAATGATGTCACTTTTAAAGCTGGTTCACCTGTGCACTCCCGTTATTTCCTTCTTCCAAAACAGTGGTGAAAAACAGCAGGAGCAAATGCCAGGAAATCAGAGCACACACGGCCAAATTGCCTCCCTAGTTACCATACAACTGGTTGCTGAAAAGCAATGTAGCATTTAAAAAGTTATTTTTAAATGGAGTCCGTTGCAGTGCTCACTCCACATAAAATACACCAGGGGTACATTACATCATACAGCAAACTTCACAGAGACACATGCGGGCAAAACACCATCACCGATCGGTTTTAACCAAATATTCTCTAATCCAGCTCAGCTAAACACACAAAAACACAGAATCCATCAGCGTGTTAGCGTGTCGTTAACTACTAAGCCTGTCAACTGTTAGGCTACCGACAACGCTCTCTTCAACTGACTTTAACAGTTTAGACTGTCTTTCTGTTATTACAGACATATACAGAATTATTTTAAAATGTATGTTTGCCCCAAGTATGACCTACAAACAGCATATTTTGTATTTTAGGAAATAGCAAGAGGAATTTACCATAAAACACCTTAAAAGAATCCAACCTACAGAGAGGAAATAACAACAGGAAATGCTGAAAAGAAATGTGTTTTTTGTGTGATATTGTTTTACTACCACAGGATTTTTACAGGAGTAAAGTACAGAAGCTGTTTAGTCGTTGAACTTACAGACTGCAATATATAGTCAGCTGTCTGCAGCATGCCTTCCATCCTTATACTGTCCCATACACTGAATGTTGTAGCATGTGTTTTCAAATCTGCATTGCTGTATTTCTACTCATCGTTTGTGATTCTTTCTACCTGCAGTGTGGCACTCTGTACCTTGGATGATTGGGTGAGTTTGCTCCACAGTGTGAATGTGAGGAGACACCAGCTCGAGGATGAGAAGCCCCCTTGTTCTGCGGTTTCCAGGAAAAGCGGTGAGGTTCTCAAGGGACCAGGTATGTGTGGGAAGAGGACCCTTGTCAAGAACATGGCGCCTCATTAATATGGAGACAGGTGCTCTTTTGATGAGTTCATAAGCAGTTCACCAGCAGCCTGGAAGTAGTGCACTTTACAAGGCTGTTCAAAGATCTTTGACATCTGAGGAGAGCCAGTGAAGCCAATAATCCTACTTTCAGAATGTGAGTCTTTCCTCTGAGATCAATCCCAGATCGAAACATCAAATAGAACTGCTGCTTTTCTCTTTTTAAACCCCCCTCCTCCCCTTACAAAAATCACTTACTAGATGGTATTAGACAAGCTAGCAAAAGTGTCATTACCGCTGGGAAGAGGGGATGGATAGATTTCCGTCAAATTGTGGAATATTTTCCACCAATTTAAGCCTATAGTTAAGAGTGCAGCATTATTGATAAGACTGAGCTCTGGGTCCAGCGCTGTACCCAAGGGCCCAGAGAGAAGCAATCCACAGAAGTGGGCTTTCATGTTCATCTATGTACAAGAGCAAAGCGAGGATTAAGTCTGGGCCTTTCATCCACAAAGCGGGTGGAGTATTTTAATTTTTTTTTACTTTTTTACTCACCCCTAGGGAAGGCCCTGTGCTGGGCTGGAGCCATTTCAGGAGTGCCACTGCACTATCGCCTCTGGCAGGTCTGACGATCCCCCACACTGTCCTTTGCCTGACTGAGACGAGTGTGGGAAAATATCTGCCACTTATAGACATGTTGGCAGTTAGTTACAACTCAGCAGTAAACACCTTTTTGTCTTTTTTTGATTTACAATATGTTGTATAAATCCAAATATGCTTGAGGTCATACTTATGGGGTTATAGCTTCCAGAGTAAGAGCACAAGTTGTCTTGCCTGATCAGAGTGAACTGTTGTCTTTAAGCACTGACAGGAAATCAGGTTAATTATTTCTAGCCTCCCTTTTAATTTGAAAGGATGTTTTATTTTGATGACAGACCGGTCAATCTGTTTGTATTGATGCTGTCATTTCTGGAGGCAAGAATGCACCCAAGTTAAATTGTAGATATGTTGGGAATCATGTTTCATCCGTCTCTAAGGTTTATAAGTAGATTACCTTTTGTAATTCGTTTTGTTACACCAGTCAATAAGCGTCCAATGCAAATGTGGTTCATTTGTATTTGAATTGATGTCCTGTCCCCATTAACTTATGCCTCTAATGCATTCTGGTACATTAGTAAATAGACCTGCCGGATTAATCATTAGTTCATTGGGATCATTTGCTTTCCTCGTGCTTAATCGAATCTCTGACATTGGTAATAAGGGCAGACTTCACCTGCCTCCCTGGATACTCAAAAACAAGGAAGAGTAATTTCAAGGGAATGTTTATTTGTTTCAGTTGTGCACTATGTTTTTATTTAAAAAAAATGGCTGTCTGTCAGACAACCATGAACACAAAAATGTATCAGTATTTTTTATGTTTCTCTTAGCGATAAAGTTTAGTGCTAGTTTAATTGACATTTAGAATTCAACCTGTTTCACTTATTTCAATGCACCTCTCGCTCCCTGTTATCTTCCTATCTCACATTGACCCTGATAATTAATGGCTTTTATGTCTTGAGAATAAAACCTCTAAATAGGCTCCTTGAACATAATTTATTTAGTGCTAATTAATTGAAACATACCTGGATTGAATTCAACATGGCTAAGGTTGATGTGTCTCCTTATAAGAAGCCTCCTTGTCTAATGTAAAGCCTGCATGACCGCCCTCTATGCACCTTTTTACAGCATGACAGATTTAAATAATCATTAATGGATAAAAAGATCTTATATAACATGACATATATAAGTATATTTATACTTCTGGCTGCTTTAACCCCTGCTGGTCATTTAGCTATGGTAACTCTAGGGTTCAACAATAAGGACATTTACTGTCTTAATATAAATAATTTTGATGCTGTGGACATGGATTGCTATGGTTGTAGAGTTACAACGCATCATTGGCCTGTGTTTTAGTGTTTGTGGCCTTGCAACAGGGAGATGTCATCACCCCTTGAATCAGCACCACCAGAGATGATACATGGGTCATTGCATATCTAGAAGGCAGTGTTGCGAAAAAATACGCACAATATATGCCGTGGCTTGTGCTGGAATCGCAGAGAATAACCTCCAGTGAGTTGTTATGAATATATTTAGGATAACACAATTGCAGGTGATCTTTTTCAAGCAGTCTACAATGTTAGCAGGAGTGATTCATTTTTCATGTTAGGTATCAGAATTTAATGCATTGCAATACATGCTTAGTGGCTGTTTTGAGTTTTGAGATGTGCCTTGAATAAATAGGATTGAGACCCATTCTGTGTGGGGGACATGACCGGGAATACCAAGTGTGCCAGTTTCCAAGTGAGTAACTGTATTAATGTGACGTAGGCTGCTCCTGTTATAAAAGTCATATGCAAAATACTGTATAGACACTTAGCCCAGGTATATTAGAAAAAAGTCTGCTCTTCTAAAAGCAGATTTCTCTTTGCATTCTTCCACTGTGCAAGGACTCACTCATCAGCTAAGACGTGTGGATTTACAGCAGCAGCAGCCGTTATGCCCTGTGTGGTATCCCATCCAAACAAAGAAGCCCATTGTAAATGTGCCCTTAACCCATAACCCAGCGCTTGTGTGTTCCTTTTGTTTTCCAACCATCCCCAAAATATATCCATCTCCTTAATGTTTTTTTTTTTTTTTTTTTTTTTTCCCGGGCGGATAACATGGTTCAGAATATAGCAACACCAGGCTAGGAGGATCATAGATGGAGTCAGGCCACACAGGCCCTTAAAAAGCAAGATTAATAACCCTGTGCAGATGATCTCATAGTTAAGTGTTTTCTGTTGTATTTACACATCCGCCAGGGCTGTCAGGCTTCTGCTCGTCTCTGAGAAATGGAACCGGCACATCCTGACACTAATGCATCACTGAAAATATTTGAAATGAATAAAGCTCATGCTTTCCAGCAACAGAGATAGACATTACAAACACTCCATTTGACATTGACACAATGGCGCCTGTGCTCAATGCAAATACTGTTATTCTCCCCCAACCAACCAACCATTCTCCTTTTGATGGAGGAGTCACACAGGGGAAAATCTCCCAAACTCAATGCAAACTAATGAGACATATTAATGACATTAGACACTTAATTCAATGCATGTATAATTCATAATACTTGATTGCCCGGTTTTGAAGGAGTATATTTTGTGAGAAAAATGATCCTATTAAGCCAGGTTTAATCCAAATCTAAATTGTCAAAACACACAGCTCTTATTGCATCTCACACTAGTAATTGCCATAAGCATTTTAGAATGATTATTCACTGTCTGGGAATGAACTTTCATTCATGATTTGAAAATAGGAATTTCACTGTAACACCTTTCCTCAAATGATTCTTTATTTTCACATAACTAAGGGGGGATATTAGCTGAATCAATTTTCAAGCTAAATATATCCATACAAAGAAATTCATCTGAAATATCAACTTAATCTCTTTTTCCTCATCTCCATCTGTCTCTTTCTGTCTGTCTAGCCAGAATTATGCTATAGTGAGTTTCTGGTCTTCTTAAATCTTTGATAATGCCGCCATGGAGGACAGTAATATAGCCAATCGGCAACGTTTCCTGTGGTGTAGTTCACAACACAGTATATTAAGACAATAACACTTAGAAACTACTCACTGTCACATCATTATACATGGCCATTGAGCAGCTCTTTTATTTATAGTTAGTTGCCATTTTATTTAAGGCATTTTGCCTTTTGGAAGGGGAAGAATACATACAACTTTTTTTAACTGCTGTAATATTAAAATGACACTTACTACAACCATTACATTTGCGATTCCCCTCTATTCCACCCCTCTAAACAAAAACCCTTTCCCCTTTTAGCTTCCTTATTCTGCTCGCATCTTGTTATTGGACCATGGGAGAATTAACTCACCTTAAGCCCTCACCAGAGGGCATTAATCTTGCAGATTTACACCACTTTTATGTTATTTGATAATCAATTTATCATCAAAGCTAAAACTGCATGGGAACAGGAAATGGGTGTTTTTTTTGTGTTACAGTAGGTAAGGATTCCCTAGCGTAACACCATGGCAGGACCACTTGGAGAGTTGAACTCTTAAATAATTATGAATGCATATTTGTACTGGTATTATTGATAATGAAGTATTTTACTTAGTGTGTGAATCAGGTCTGCATAATATCATCATGAGATAAAAGGTTATCAAAAAATATAGCCAGAATAGGTTTGACTTGGGTAATTCAGGGTTAAATTGGCTATTTACAAGCAGTTTCTTTGTCTTTATATGATACTTGATATTACTTACAGTTTATGGGCGCAGAAATGATCCATGAGAATACACAGAAAAACCCTGCTGTTATAATCAGTAGAGCATTTGCTTTAATTCGCCTTATCTCTCTTACACACACAATTTATTTGAGTGTTTGATGTGTAAATAAACATTATGTTGTCATTTATAGCATGCTTGTTTTCATTTCAAAGCCACAGTTGTGAATTGTGATGTTGACACAATGGCTCAGTGTTTAGCATTGTCCGAACAACAACTGAGTTTGCATTTGTGCTCTGCTTTTGTTGGCATATCCCTCCCATGAGGGTCCTCCAGTTGCTCCAGTTTCTTCTTACAGTTCAAATTGCCCACAGATATGTCTGTGCTAACCTTGTGATGGATTGTTGACCCGTCAAAGGAAGTTTCATCCCTTCTCTAACCCCCATCCTGTACCCATTGTGCTTAAAAAAAATATTACTATGCCACTGGCAAAGAGAGAAGCGTGGGTTAAGTGGAGGTGCATGAAGGGATAGTGGTGGCGCAAAGGTGGCTGAGTGGTTGTATTGTTGAACAGCTGTAAAAATGTGACCCCTTTTCCATTTTCCTTCAATAATAACACAAGTCATGGAAGCTTTTATCTGACTTCATGGCTAGATGACACAAAATGGATTTCCTAATCAGGCGTCTTTGAGTGAAGCTGTGCTGGGTGTTCAGCGTTCATCAGGCTGTATTGTTGTGAAATCACTGGTTGGATCCAGACCTCTGATCTCTGTTTTATGAACATACATAAAGGTTGTCAGAAATTACAGGGTTTGTGGCAGACCCACAGAAATAAAAAGTAATAGCTGCTCATCTGTGGACATGAATGCAATTGTATGCTCAACCTACACAGCAACAACTACAAATCTTACACCATATAGCATGTTATTTCAGTCAGTAGTGGTTTGCATGTTCTCTGACATTGGCAATCCTTTGTATAAATACAAAATGCCATGTGTCTCACATCTCTGCGAATACATGACCTCATGCAATTCAAATGAATTTATTGTCTTCATGTGATAAAGATTTCACAGCAAAGTATTTCTGTCATGAAATCTATGCCGGCGACAGTGATGCCTGTGGCTCAAAGGACTGTTAAGGGCCGCTGCAAAGCATCATTGCATAGCATTTTAACCAAGCAGGGGATTTTGATAAATAAGAATTGAATTTGGTTCCAGGTGTGACATGTTGATTGATCAAAAAGTTCATGGCTAAGGCCTCCCTCCTCTCCCGTCTTATTTATTCTTTGTCGAATGGTTTCAAAATCAATACTAGCCTTGTACACAACCTTTTCTGCTGCGGGCACTAAGGAAGGGGGGAGGGAGAGAGAGAAGGAAAAAGAAAAACACCTGCTCTCTTGGTGATTGTTACTAATTTTTCCTGTCAAACATTTGAACACAGAATAATTGTTTGCTCCATGGTTTCAGGGCACAACAGATTATTGTACAATCCATTTAGATAACTTCTGAGAGGGTTGGAAAATGAAATTGCCTCGAACCACACAAGTCAAGCTGAGAAGGTGATCTATCAGACTACAGCGAATAACTCAACTTAAAGATGCTATAGTCTTGGATGAGCTGGATTCCTAATGTTAGAGTAAAGGAAGCAAGTCCCTTGTCACAGTGCAGATGAGACTTAGGTGGCGTTCACATGGGACATTTTGGATCTGTCACATTTACTGAAGTTGTGTTGTTGAGGGTGGGTGCGTCTCAAAACCTTTTGACATCTGTATTAACTTAATTGGCTGGTCAATTCCGCCAACGGGCATTGTCTAATCCAAATACTTTATTTTTGATGGACCTGATTGGAATATGTCAATCCATAGCATCTGTCAGTGAGAATTGCTTATTGATTTGAATCACAAATGCTCATGTAATCCATCAAAACACATGTTTTGCTGTCTTGGAGCATAAACACTGGAGCTTCAATAAGGAGAAAAAACATCAAGGTACATTATGTAAGGATTTTGCTTGTAGTAGTAGTAGTAGTAGTACTACTTTACAGAAACAAAAGAATAAATAGTGTGAGAGAGTGAGAGAAAGAGTGTGTTTGTTAGATAGTGTCAGAAACAGCAGCATATGTTTTGAGATTTTAGTCACTCTGGCAAAATTCTCTTCATTATAGCATTTACTACCTTTCTGTTCTTTTCTCACTTTTAAAGTGAACATGTTTGAATTAATAGAGAAGAAAAGAAAAATAGTAATATTCTTGTGTGTGTGATCAGAATTGTTAAGGAATTTTACATATTATATGCATTATTTTCTTCTGGCATATAAAATGTATTTGTAAGTAAGCAATTTTTGCTAACTTTATAGTCATAGCATCTTAAAATATTAGTTGATGTGTTAGGGTTTATGCACCTGTCAGCTTAATTTGCTGTTTTTCTGCACCCTAGTGGCCTAATAAAATGCAGCTTTAAACACTAGCCAACATAGGCAAACATGGCAGCCCTTACGTTAGGGTTGGGTATCGTTTTGATTTTTTTTTTTTGCTACCGGTGCTAAAACAATGCTTTTAAAACGATGCCAGTGCCTAAACGGTGCCTGAACCGATACTTAAAAAAACAAAACAAAAACAAAACGAGAACAAAACGACAGTAGGCGTCATTAAAGAACAACTTGTTTATCGCAAAGGCCATTATAACAATAACTTATTTCACCAGTAAATTGCTGGTAAATGACAATGCAGCGCTGTTTCTGTTGCCTCGTCTGTTTCGGAGCCTCGGAGAGCAGCGCAGGCATTTAAGTGACGTTAGTGTCTTTCTCTGGCTCACTGCCCATGAGAAAGAGAGAGACATCATGGCTTGCAAACGAGCGAAGCATGGCAGTTAGTCAAGGCCACACCCCCACCCTCCACCTTGCCCCCCTCTCTCCTCAATAGCATTTAAAGCTACAGACACAGAAATGGCACGTCCTAAGGAAAGCTCATTGTGGGACTGGCTCTAGTGGCTGTAATTCTGCACCAAGGCTGAATTTTGGGAAAAAGACTTCAGTATTAGGGACCACTAAGGCCTATATAAAAGCATCCAAAAAGCAGCATGTCATAGGACCTATAGTTTTGTGGCTTTTCAGAATATATTTTATGTTTTAGTTATGTATGTGACATTTATTTTGTGTGTTACTATATGCTCAGGAAATGTTCCTTATTGTTTTGTAATAGATGTGTATGACCCCAAATGTTTTTGGGGGTCTGAGGCCATCATGTAACCTGTTGTTCTGATTTGGTCACTCACAGCTCAGCGGTATTCATAAGGTCTTGTTCACTATAAAGTAAAGTGCTTAAAAGGCAGTAAGACAAGGGGCCAGCGATGAGAGATGATATGTGAAACTCATCACGTTTTGTGGGTGTGTACATGTAAGGGCCTCTCTGACATTGACAGGATGAGGTCTGTGTCTTGTTTTATATTCCTCTTCAATTGTTTGTTTTACTGTCATCCGTGCTGCCTCTATGCAAAGACAAAGACGAGAACCACTTTTGAGTTAGTGTCCCTCTGCCAGGCCTGATAAGTAACTGACCCCAGTGTTTATAAAAAATAAATGGACATTCATGAGCCATTTACAAGACACTTGAATCAAGTGGAATGACTTGTCTCAAATTTTAATGAGTTTATTGAAATCAAAGTTGAGGTCATTCTATGATATTACCATTAACCTGTCTTTCAATGGCTCTGCAGCTGTAATCCAAGCACAGGTTGTACATTTTCCCATTCACTCCCCCCTAGGCTATGTCTATAGAGAGCTAAAGGAGTGTTTATCAGGCAGGAGTGACTCTGCCCTCGAGTCAGCCCCTGCACTGAGACAGGAGACACATCATAACATTGTCTGTCAAATGATTTGTGGTGTGCTTGGTGTATAAAAGCTTTTAAAGGCATTGCACAATTCATTTTTTGAGCTAATGGAAACTCAAGACAGCCCCATCCTTCTTAAACAATGGGTTAAAGAAATGTAACAGACACACTTTGTGTAATAGTTTGTTCAGGTGTAATGGAAGCTAGTAACCTAGAAAAAACAGATGTTAACTGTTGGTTAACTTTTGGAGTCTCTGTGTGACACTTATGAAAGGATTGTTTCTGGGTTCCTTGCTGTCGAAATATAAAAAAGACGGAAGAGGGGATATAAACCCAGTTACTTAGACAGCTGGGGGACATTTTATTTGCTCTGAAATGTCAATCGTCTGTGACCATTAGTGAGGAAGCTCCAGGAAGTGGCTCTCTGTACGCCTTACAATTAGTCTGGATGGAGGGGAGGCCGAGCCAAACCTTGTTCCGCTTTGGTCAGCTCACGTAATTATTATTGTTTTGGAAATCCATTACAATCCAGATGATGTAGCTGAAGAGTTTGTTTGAGAAAGGCTGAGTTTTGTTAGGGGTTTATGCAGCTGCTTTGGCTAAGACATGGAGGGGTTTGGGGCTTTGGCTTAATTATTTATTAAATGCAGAGCACTGATGCCCAACTTTAATTAAAAAACACTAAGAAATATCATTACAAAAGGGTTTTCAACCGTATACATTTGTTGAAATTTATGAGCTGCAAAACTCGAGATGTGGTTATCATGTTTGAATAACTACACTCTCATCTAGGAGTCTTCATGACTTCTGGAAAACCATTTCATTAACAGAATTTACTTGGTTAACTACTCGGGCTGATTTTCATATTCCTAAAACTTTTTCCAAAACATGTATTAGGATCCAAAGGATCCAGCCATCGGTTAAGACGATGTTCAAGAGCTGCACAGTTATACAAGTACAGTTCATAAAACATTAGCAATATAAAAGATTAGAAACCAACAAATCTCTCTAACTAGGGGTGGGAGATATTGACAATATTTTTCAATATCTCGATATCGATATTCAGACGATATTTTTGAAATCCTTCTAGAAGATAAAAGAAGCCCTGTTCGGAGGCTATTTCAGTGGTTCTCTTGGAAAACGGTACAAGAAAGATGAAATCATAACAACAAACAAAGGGCTCTGTTCTGTAACATATTGCACACAACCATGTCCTTATTGGAAGCAGTCCTGGAGCTGGGACAAGGCCGGGTCAGACTAGGTTCTGATAGTCCTTCTACTGGGCTGTATAGTCCTTCTGACCGGGACTTATGCTGGGATCAGGAGTTGGATGTGATCTGACTGGCCCAGGTGAGGGAGAGGTGCAGTTCTGTGTGCTTTTTTGATGTTAGAGTTTACATGGTCTAGTGTGTTCTTCCCTCTAGTAACACAATCTACATGCTGGGAGAAAGCTGGAGGGGAACAGACTTTAAGGACGCCTTGTAAAATTCCCCTGTATCCCGTATCCAGGTGATTGCGCTGCAGTTTGTTCACTATGGTTAGCAGTGAACCAAACCTTTGCTAACGTTAGCATCGGGGGCTATGTAGACGGCAGTGTGCTGTTTTTGTAGTAAATAAAATGGTCAGTATATTACCGACAGAGCTCCAGGTCAGGTGAGCCGTGCTGGGCAACGATCCTGCAGTTGGTACTCCATTCATTGTGCACAAAAATGCAGTCCTCGGCCTCTGGTCGTGCCGGAGTTATTTTCTCATTCTGCCGGTAGATAGCTAGCTCGGCGTGCTAGCGCCGACAATAACCTGGAGGGCTCAGTCAGGCTATTTCCTCCGGGATGGCTCTCGTAACGGCTGTGTTGTATCGTGGTCCTGTATTGATTAGTTCAGTGTGGCTGTACGTACTTGTATAAATATACACCGACAGGAGAGCCACTGCACAATCACGCGCCGCCATCTTTGTTGACATGAGTGAACGTCATAACGCGCAAGGTAAGAACTAGTAGCAGCTTACTCTCGTGCGGGACGATCGTGATTTTGTACAAAAAATACAGTCAAACAAACCCCCACAGTATTAAAATCGCTACATAATAATTGTTTAGAAGGTTATAGTGTGCGTTATTTGTTTTCTCTTTAACTTCCTTCAGCTCTTTTCATGTTTGGGGGGTCGGATTGTACAAATTATGAAATATTCAATATCCCAATTTTGCATATCGTCCAGACAACAATTTGGATATTATTGTCTAAACGATATATCGCCCACCTCTATCTCTAACTTGCTGTGAAACACAACTAGCAGACCAAACATGTCATTGCGCTAAAAGACAAACTCCGGACTTGCCTTTTGTAGGTTTTACTGAGAGAATAAATCCAAGAAGAAATTCTTTGTTCAATTAGTGGAGTTGATTATTCATTTGAAAGCCATTGATTATAGTGGATGTGCTGTCAGCATCCTCATTATTCCCTTTGGAGGATAAGAGTGCTTCGTCAAGATGCACGATGAGTGGATGATGTGTACCTCTTAGCAGTATGACATCTTCATCCATCATGGGAATTCTGGATCTCTTAATCTCCAGACCCTCACCTCTCAATCATAGCTCCTGCAGCCGCTGACAGTCAGTCACTGTAACATGCAGGAGGAGCCACAGATGAGCTCTCCATTAATGAAAAAATAACATATCACACAATACAAATGGGTACGAAGAAGTGAGAGCACTTCAGAAATGCCCAGATAATTAGACTGTCCAGCAGCAGATTGATGGATGCACTATAATTACCTTTGTGTTATTATTTCAGGGCCAGACAAAAAGGAAAAGCTGGTTTCTCTACTTTGAGCTGCACTGATTCATTAATCTCATTAATGTGTGGAATTAATATAATTTTATCAGACATTCCAGAGCTGCTGGTGGTGTGTGTGGCTAGAGCCATGATTCAGAACTGTCAGACAGCGGGGATGCATCAATCTAATTCAACACGCTGTCAGCTCATCTGCCTTCCAGCCACGAGATGGGGGAAAAGTGTACATAACAAATATGAGGCTGCGTTTCCCTTTTGTTTATTGTCAGAGCTCTGGTTAAGTGTCACTTTTCTATTCATTCTTTCAAAAAGAGAGGTAATGTAAGTACGTGTTGGTGCCTACTCATTTTCTACAAAATAATTCTTTGTAAAATGTTGATACTAATTTGTCGGACAGGCATAAATTAGCCAGTATAAAAATAAAGCCTCCATAAATATTGCATGTGGAGTGATTAGGAATTCTGGCTTATGTTGCCTGCTAGTTCACTGCACTTTCCTTTTTTTCTATACTTTAGTTTTGCCTCTCTCAAACCTTTTCTGAAAAAGGGTAGAATGAAAAGTAATTGATTAATTTGATTTAGATCTGAAATTACTATCATGCTACTACATAGGTACATTTCTTTTGCACTCATGCATGCAGTTACAATCTCACCCTAGATTTAGAATGTGTGGCACTTGTACGTAGATTTTCAATTTCAATACAGCTTAATGTTTTTACTTTAAGCCTACACTAAATAATCAAAATTACTAACTACACAGTTGTACAAAAAATAATAGATGATTATTGGCATTTTGCTTACTCAAACTCTGATAAGCATAAGACAACGTCTCGAAACCATCATTGACAGAATTTTCTTTAAACCTGCAAAAACTGATATTTTGGCCACTTCTGAACACAATATTGACCTTTTAACCCTTGTGTTGACTTCGGGTCAAATTGACCCATTTTCAATTTTTGTTTTATATCAGAAAATATGGGACGTAGAAATAAGTGCTGAAAATGTGTAGAAGAAAAATTTTACAATTTAAAACGTTAAATATTCACAATTTTTAGCTCTCTCCTGAGGGAAATATTTTGGTCTTTTTGCTGTTAAATGCTCCACTGTGCTCTTTAGCTAGCTGCTGCGGACGAAATCAATGCTAAAACAACGACCAGACAGCTAAACAATGAGCTGAAACTTAAAGGGAGCAACCCGTTTCACATTGTCACATTGTTTTCACATTGTCATTTGGAACATTGTTTTAGATGTTAATAATAGCTGCTTTAAGATTGTCACTAAGGTTCAGAAACCTTTATGTTCTTTGGTTATTACCAGTTTATGGCTATTTTAAATTGAAATTTTGGCACAATTGTTCCCGCCTTTGACTCTACTGCATGTCTGTGTCTAAAACCTTTAGGAGAGAATTGCTGTACATTTCAACTCAAATGGAGAATTTCCGTTAGAGAAACTCAATCACCAAGTATAAAATTCAGTTTGATTTTAGAATTTCTGAATGTTGGATAAATTCAGCAACTGTAGTACAACTGTAATAGAGTGTTTTGTTCCCACCTGCAAATACAAAGCTCAATGCATTACAGCTCTGTTTGGAAGAAGGCTTCTTCTCTATAGCAATGGCCTCTGAGGCCTATGGGTACTGAAGTTTTTACAGCAAACAAAGCTGAAAAAAATTAAATGCACACAGTATGTCGTTAAATTATTCAGGAAATGCCTGTACCTGTATATTAAGGAGCATTGACATTATCGTAAAAAAAAAGGGGGAACTACTTCCCAAACCCAAAGCTTTGCCCAATATCCTGTTTTAGAGTGGACTTACTGGCAAGAGGAAACAGAAAACATTTACAAAGAAAAAACATTGGAATTTCCCCTTGCGGGGTTAATAAAGTATAAATTAATTAAAGCAATTGTCCTTTGTCAAAGACACAAATTAATTTGACTTGGCTGCATTGTGTCAGAGAAATATTGACAGTTGATATATAATGCTACATACACATAGATTAAGATAATGGACCTTTTCATTTGTTGTTTTGTTGGAGGATTGGTTAGTGTAGGTGTTAAATGGTAGATTTAATTTTACACTAAGAGTTGATATACTCTATTTGCCAAAGCAACATCGCCAACCTGTCAGATTTGCTCATAGGCTCCCTCTATAGCGGTATGATAGAATAGTAATGGAGGCCGTAGACCTCATCGACATCATATCCTATCACCCTGCAGGTGGTTCAGTTTGTCGATGGGAGGAAATGGGATCTTTACACCCAATTTGAGGTGAAGTGACTCAGAGTTTACATGTAGGATATCCCGTGACCCTGGCGTAATGACTTCCAGACTGCAGGTGGTCCTGCTCTTGTGTGTCAGTGATAGAACGCCATAAACAGACTTAATCACATTCCTCCAGCAGTCTCTCTCTTTCTCTCTCTCTCACTCACTCTTTCTCTCTCTTCTCTCTCTCTCTCTCTCTAACACACACTTATTCTCTCCCTCTCTTTCCCTTGGCCACTCATTTTTCTGTCTTTCACACCCTGTCTTTCTCAGTCCTCTCTCTCTTTGTCCATGTAAAAGTACCTCCTCCAATAACGCATACACACCTGCACTCACACTTATCCATTTGCTCATACCTAAATTTCCACTTTGCCTCACATATGTACAGTAGTGCTCACACACGAACGCATACACACCAGACATATGTAGTTCTGTAAGTCTACTATGTCATATGGGCGCCACGTGAAGAAAGTTTAGTAGGCTGCTGGGGGGTTGTCTTACAGAGGGAAATCATAGTAAGCAGTGTGAGCGTCACAGAAAACAGCTGTTCACGCATCCTTTCTCTTTTTAATGGTACTTCCGTGGCATCCCATAGGCTGTCTGGGATTAAAATACAAAAGCCACTCCTTTCCAAGTACAAACGTGGTTTGTGTTTAATTGTTTTCAGATTTTTTTTTCTTTCCCCCTTCCTTTAAAGCCTTTTCCAGGCCTTAATAACGGAGTGGTTTGGGGGGACTAAGTCAGACTCAAAACTCCATGAACAGAAGTAGTTCTTCCAGGCTTGTGCTGATTCCAGCAGGCAGCATGTTGCCCAAATGGAAGTTCCTTGTGGAACAGAATACAATACTCATTAAGACGGACTGGCTTTTTTGGCACACACGCTCTTTGCTGTTATTTAGCCACCATCATTTACTGTACATCCATTCACAAACATGTCGGACAGCAAAGTTTTTCGATACAACCACATCAATTATGATCAATGACATCATCTAAGAAAAACAAGAAAACAGTAACCGAGTGCTAAAACCCTGGGACTGCTGTTAAAAAAATGACACATTAGAAACTTAAGCAGTGTCAGAATACATTTCAGAGGAGTAAGAGCACATGTTTGGTGTAATTTGTGCAGGAACAACTACCGATATACTGCAGATATGTCTGTACTGGAACATGGTACAGTATGCTAGAAAACATTTCAATACCACTTTATATTCCACAGGACATTTCATAATATGATACTTTTCTTTACTTTGCATCAAGTGAACATGAATTGTAATCACCAAAGTTCCAATCCACAAACGGTAAGAGTCCCATCACAAGTGTTCATATTGTGAGTGGGTTGTGTTTAAACTGATGTTGAGCATATTGGTATTTTAAAAGGCAAGGCAAGGCAGCTTTATTTGTATAGCACATTTCAGCAACAGGGCAATTCAAAGTGCTTTACATAAAAACAGATTAAAAAAAATTGAAAACAGATAAAATACAAGAATAAAAGTTACAATGCAGTATAAGAAATTAAACATTAAAGAGCAGTAAAAACAGTTAAACATATAAAAGCAGATACAATAGGAATTTCTCTTTATATGCTTATATAGATTTTCATACAGTTTCAACAATGCAACTTCAGTATAAGAAATTAAGAGTTATTTAAAGAAAGGCAACATCAAAAAGATTTAAGATTTAAAAAAACAGAGTTGCAGCGGACCTGCAGTTTTCTGGGAGTTTGTTCCAGATATGTGGAGCATAAAAACTGAAGGCGGCTTCCCTCTGTTTAGTTCTGACTAAACAGGCCAATGGCTTCTGTTTGGCTCTATGCTGGATAGTGGTGCCACAAATGGACAATAATAAAAAAATCAGCAAGCAGCAAAATAGTACTATTATTGTACATACAGTAAAATGAAGTAATTACTGAGCCATTAAATCATTGTATGCAGGCATCTAAAGTATTCTTTTTTTGTTATTTCATCCACTTCCTTATAAAGAGCAATGATGATGATGAGAATGTTTGCTCTGGAAAGATCACAAAAATATGTAAACATGCCATTACTTTAAATTGCTCCCTGTTGTCTACTGGCATTACAAGTAGGTGAAACACAAGCAACTTATAAAATGGGTAGTACAAACTTGTTTTAAACCACTCCAAACATCCTTAATGTGAATATGCCTTAGCATTGTTACCCGATGAAACAAAATGATATCACCCTACTGATGTTAAGGAGTGGGGAGCTCTGCTGTCCTATAGGAGCGTCTTTTCCCAGTTTGGGATGTTGTTGATGTAGGGGAGTTGAGCTGTTGAGGCACGCCTGAGAAAGATTATCATTAGTCGGGGGCGGTGTGGGCAGTAGGAACCCATGAAACCTGCCATCCAGGCCCTAATTGGAGGTCATTAATCATGTGAGGCTGTCCTGCAGTGAACAGCCCTGTGTTTCTCTTTGCCGTTTGGCCATCATGTAGAGGTCTCCTGTGTAGATGAGGACTCCAATCATGCTGGGAACAGTTTGGTCATGCTCACACGCTTATGGCAAGAATTGCTATGCATATAGTTAAGCTGTATCAGTGGCTGGATTGGTAGTATTTGTAATAGTATGGAAGTAGTAGTTTTACTAGATGTACCAGTGTGCATGTTGTACTAATAATACTAGTCATTGTCCTTTTGCATTCATTGAATTGATATAACAGTTCAAACTGTTAATGTTGTTTCCTATAGTTTAAAACTTTAAACTAATTAAATTTCAGTTATTGACAATCATTAAATTACAACACTGCCCTCCCACTTTAATAGTCTGTCTTTTGTCTATGACATGAAATTATTCCAACTCAGCAATGGGAGTCTTAACTCACTGATATGAATTAGGAGTAAGAGTATATCTGAAAGCTGGAAATCATGACCCCCTTCCAGCAGCTATTGATTGGAGTAGCAGAAAATCCATAGTGGCTGATTTGTGAACCATTAAGTTTTGAACCCAAAGCTCATAATGCTCATATTCACAGCTTTACTCTGTGCTGATGAGGGTGAGGGTGGGATAAAGAGGCAGGGGGTTAGGGCATTAGATGCTGAGGGGTTAGAGGCAGGCAGTTAGAGAATGAGGGAAAAGCGTTGGAGGGATTGAAGATCATTAAACAAATCAATTCAACTCTATCTGGAAGATTGCCCACACATGCAATAAAACAATGAGGCAAGCGCACAAGAGGAACAGTTTGTTCTTATCATATTTACACGTCGGTTCTAATTTATATTTACATTTATTGACCAAATGCAAAACAGTACAGGCGGGAGTTCTTATCATCCCTCAGCTACAGTCCTCATTTAATACAGTAAATCAAGTGGAGGAAACACTGCCAGCACTCTACATATATTATAGCAACTGTCTGTAAAGAAAAGCTATTCTGTTGTGCAGTCATATGGTTATAACATATGGAAAGTAAGGATTTTTCCTGTTTGACAGTTAAAAGCACCATCAAAACGGCAGCATATTTTAACGTCTTAGGTAAACTTTTCATGTGTTGTTGCATTCTCTTGCATTCACTTCATTTTATATGGAGTAGAGAACTACAAGTTTGTTGACAACCATGATCTAGCATTTAACTAAAATAACTCCACAGGTTTTCTTTAACCTTGTGTTGTTTTTATTTCTCGTCACCCCTGTAGAATCTGGAAACATTGTGGTTTTGAACAAGTAGACCTGTTCATACTGTAGCCCAGCTCCTACATTAAGATGTATTTCCCTAGCTACATAACTCAAGCCTTGTTCCCTCTCCTTCTGGTCAGCCAGAGGTCACTTCACACAGCTGCCTCACTGATCTTTTTTTTCTGTATTCAATTGCCATCCAACTGAAAATAAAAGATTTTCATGGGTACATAACAAGATTTTAGCTCTCTATCACCCTCACTATTTTTCCATATACCAGACAGCTCTAATGCAAGCTAAATCCAACCCTGCCAGTCAGGAAAAAAAATGGCAACAGCAAAATTCTTAAGTGAAATGAAATGATAATTAGCCATTTCTAAAATAAGGAGCCATTACACCAGAGGTGTCAAAAAAGTCATGAAGAGACATTAATCACAGCCTGCATCACACATTCTCAGGTACACATATGCCCGTCTCTCGAGCGTCACTTTAACACCATGTGCATGTACAAACTGTGGCAAGCCACTAGGGAAACACTAATATGTTTTTCATACACATTTTGATTTCATCCTACTGCGAGCCGCGAATGAAAATTGCATCTGACTCACAGAAAGCCATTGAGATCTGCTGGATGTCGTCCATCTGTCTACAGTAATTGAGCAAGTATTTTTTCGGGAGGAGGGGGGTGGGCACTACAAACCTGGTCAGGCAACAGTTGAGCCATTTACTGCACAGGTACTGTTAGAAGTGCTAGGGGCACTTTTATGCTAGCCTCAAAATTATTTTTAATAATTTTATTTTTAAAAAGAAGAAGGCTTGACACAACATGAAACTTTGCTCGAAGTCTCACCAGGGTCTCTACACCTTAAAGGGGTGATAGAATGATTATATAGGGTATTCCACACTTTTTTTTTTTCACAGCTTTTCTTGCAAATATGATATGCTCATGAATATTTAGATGAGCTGTGCGCTGACTGGTTGAGGAACCACATACACAATACATTGGAGACGATAGAGCAGGTCTCATATTTCAGACACACACACACACACACACACACACACACACACACACACACACACACACACACACACACACACACACACACACACACCGCTGCACAGCGCACACACACAAACACAAACACACTGTCTGTTACATGCCCAGACATACCCAGGCACGAGCCGCAGCTAAAACAGCCGAGACAAAATAAAAAAGTTTTGACACTTTCATTATAACTAGTGTTGTTCTAACGTTACTCTTGCAACATAAAAAAACCTCCACCAAAGAATGAACTCACCTTGTGGCTAGTAAGCGCGGGGAGCGGAGACAAAGATAGAAGGTAGAGCCAAATGAGGAGGAATTGGGATGGTGACGTCAACTTTTAGCTTTGTTCAGATTCGCCCGTTTTCAGAGGCAGTTTCAAATTGTGAGATTTGCAGAGGAAAGAGGTGTCAATGGGATTTTGAGGTTCTATGTATGTCCTAGTTACCCTCCAAACTGTCATTTTTCAACTATGACAGGGTAAAATCAGTTTTGCATTATATCACCCCTTTAACGAAAACATTGACAACATGGTTTGTGTACCCAGAGTTTACTAAAAAAAAGGTTTTGAACAACTCACCGTAGCTCTTGTTGTTTCCGGCCGCAACCATTTTATCAGTCAAAAACAACAGATTTCCGAATGCAACATAACAGGGAGAAGAGTAAAGATGGAAAGCTCCTAAAGCTTAGTTCTATATAAATGCACCGATTATTTCTTGTTTTGTCGTTATTGAAAAACAATATTGACCATGTAGTTGAAAAAGGAGCCTCATATGGAGTCCGTTCATTTACATTTGGATATCGACTCGTTTTGACTGCCGAGGTGGTAGCGGCCGGAAACAATAAGAGCTAGGTTTCCATTAAAGTCAATGTGTGTATTTCCACTGACTGCAGAACGGCTGCGCTCCGACTCCGTCCCAGCTCCGGCGATCCGCAGCCCTCCGGAGCAGATACGCAGAGCTTCTATTTTAGCCGGACCCCGGAGAGCTCCGCAGCAATTCAGCACACGGCAGATAGTGTGGGACAGGAAGTTGAGCACAGAAGCAAAATAAAACATCTTGTTAATTTTCAAAATAAAATACACCGTGCTCACGGCAGATCATATTTCCCTGCACTACACCTTGAAAACACAGCACAGAGTTGTTTCCCCTCTACTCCTCTGGATGGAAACTAACTGTTGTTGGTTTTGTGGTTCTATTCTACGTGAATTTGCTTGTGGGTCCTCGTGACTACAGCTGTCATTCATGGCCGCAGCCGTCTCGCAACAAATCCGGGTATTAACGGATGGCGGAGCACGCAGCAGAGCCGGTCCGCAGCCGTTACGCATCCAGTGGACATCCGGAGTAACCCAAGTGTCACTGAACTGGGATAGGGATGGCGAAAACTAAACATTTTCTTGACCGGTCACTGAGCCTCATTAACCGGTTGAAACCGGTTAACCGTTTAGTTTAAAATATGCTACGCTATTTGAAATAACAGCCATTTCGAGCCGCGCCTGCAATTTCTCAACTCTGTCGCATCTCTCTCACACACACACACACACACACACACACACACACACACACACACACACACACACACACACACACACACACACACACACACACTGCCCCAGCACCGCCCTTCCACTCACGTCACGTTTTTTAAATCCCCTACAGCGCGAAACAAGTCCCGCAAATGCGGCGCAGAGGAGCTTGTATGTAATTGGAGGACAAATGGCTCCTTAGTTTCGAAATAGCTTGGGTACAAGCCAGGTGATCGCGTTTAAAATAAAGTCGTTTGTCTAGCGTTAGAAGCTCATTAGAAACATTGCCGCGGCTCATTTGAGAAAATGACAGCTCCGAAGAGACGCCGCTTTAGTTTGAATGTAACAATAATAAAGAAAGATGATGATCATCATCACCTTATCTGTTACCACTGAAATGCAGATGTAATGTGTTTCCAAATATAAGCCCATCTTATGCGGAATATTGCCTAATAGACTGCAACAGGATACAACCAATGGATAAAACAGGCACCTTCAGAATGCGTAAAACAGGCGATTAGGCCTAACAAAATTAATTGTTTGGTTCCGGTTTCCGACCGACCCTGTCAATTAATGTGCAACCCAAATTTATTTTATGAGCTTGGCGAAGAAATGATACTAATTAAATAAATACACAAATAAAAGTTTAAGGCGAACTATAATTACATTTTTGTACAGCACTCTTGCGATGTAAGATGCCCGTTTTCCTCCAGCACTGCTGGAAGAGGACCCGATGTCGCCTTAACTTTGCCGTGTCCAGTTTTACGGCAGCAGCAGCGTGAGGACGGCGCCTTCAACCAGCCCTCACCGGCCACGGCGGCCAGCTACAGCACTACTGCGCCGCCGGGGAGCTTAAACACGTTAAACTGGGCAGATAAAACCACTCATGAACTATATGTTGTGTTAAATGTCGTTCAAGAGGATGGCAACGTAGCAAGCAAACACGATCAAATGAAAGGTAAACCCCCTTTAGAGTGCTCTAACGTTACAGCAAGTCCCTGGGGCTCATTGGAGGTGGCTAACAGCAGTGAAGCTAATGACAACTTCACAACACAATTCATTTGGATACAAGCGTTGCATTATGGAAGATAGACGGGATTCTGAACAGCGATGCGCGTGCACATGTAACTGGCTGGAAACAATAGCTACAGCTTATACATTATTTACTTCCGCTGGCGCAGATGAACTAATGGTACACTCGTTAACTGTAAGAAGCCTACAATAAACCCTCCATGATTAAAGAGTCAATATTTATCAATACCCACCTACCTGTTCTACAGGCAAATTTAAACATGTAGAAACCGATATTTCAGTCTGCTCTTCATGCGCTGTCCACTCTTGTTCACCGCGCTGTGCAAACAAAGCTCTACTCTGCAAATAGCGACTTTACAAACAATCTAAAATGAAAGATGTCAGTTTGTAGTCTGTTTCTTAGTTTGCAACGAATCTTGATTTTTTGACAAACTCTTGTAAACGTAGCTGCTGTCTAAACGAACCATCCTCTCCGCTGGAGCGGTAAACCTGTGGCTGTATTATAAGACCAAAACAAATACATGTGGCTACTTAATATGCACGTGAATTACATGTTTTCAATTTATTAAGCGACAACTGTACATGTAGTAACAGTTAGGCTGTTATGAAAATATTGAGTATCCATCGCTACTGTAAAGGCAAAAAAAAAAATCCTACTCATCTCTTGCTGCCACTGGGAAAAAAATAAAAATAAAAAATAAAATAAATTCCCTATCGACCCATCACCTCAACAGACAACAAACCGGAACCAAACAATATTTTTTTTTATGCCTTATGAAACATTTTGCGTGAGGGATTATTTCACTTCACAGAAAAAAAAATATTGGAATGAGATGGCTAACTGTAGTAGCGTTTATTCCAATATCTATAATTGCCTAATTTAAAGATCACGTTTTTTTTTTTTTAACCGACTAACAATAATTTTGACCGGTTAACGTTGAAACGGTCAACCACCGGTCAAACGGTCATGGGTTAACATCCCTAAACTGGGAGAATGAACCGACTCACTCCTGGATTTTTACTCAAGCTGAGTGCGATCGGTGTATGCTCCATTGTGTGTAGCTGGTCTTCTTCTGCTACTGTGTGTGTAGTAATCTAGCTCATTAGCGCCTCCACTGGAGTGGTGGTAGAATCAATCAGGAAATGGACTACCTCGAGCAGGCTGCACGTGGGTGTTTTTTTCCGCTTGGCAAGCCGACCAGATGTGACATGGGTGCGTGGCAGCATCGATGATTCCATTTTTTTATTCGAAATTTGAGATTGTGACTTAATTTCGGTCGATTTCGATTTTAAATAGAAATCGATCGAAATTGACACCCTTAGAAATGTAAGATTTTCATCATGGTGACCTCCTCTGGTAACGCTTCAAGCTTATCAGATAAAAAAAGGCAAAGATATTTTACAAACACACAGAGTATGTCAACAAATTCCATTAGTTTTAAAAAACTGTTTCAAACTGAGTTTAGTTTTCTCCAGCTGGCACCACTAATCTATCTGACAGATAAATACACCATGGTCCAAGGCTAGATCTGTCAAGAAAAGCAGACTAAATTGTAGCCATACTGACAATGACATGATCTGACTGGCATCATTGCTGTAAAAAAAATTTGCTTCTCTTTGCAATAAGAATTATATAATTGTTACAGATAGACAGACTGCCACATTCACATTCTGCATCAATCATGAGTGATATTAGTACACACTGTTGGAGACCCACTGATACAATGGAAAACATCCCTTTCAGAAATCTTGAGAAGCAGCGTGATCTGCTGGATATATTTTACCAGCTCCTTCCAAGATGTGTTGAGTGGCGTCCTAATCAAAAATCAATGTGCCCACTTGAGTAGGCCCACAAGGCTGCTGTAGCGGGTTATGTAATCTGATAATATCAATCATAACTGTGTTAGAGGCAATCCATCTGACTTTCACAGGACTGGGGTCAGTGAGTAGAGGGGAGGCAGGGTGAGGGAGCCTTGGCCTCCCATGCCATCAATTACTACTTATTATGGGGGGCTTACTCTGCCAGAGAGCTGTGTAGCCCCCCTACCATAAATAATATTAACAGGACCAGCCTCATCAATCAATACCAGCACAGTTGTATTGCTCCAGCCTAAATGGCGGCTTCCATGGCTCTCCAGCCTCGATCAATGACCATGGCTCCTCCAGACTAGCGCATAAGGGTAAATCTAGCTCTGTTTGAGCCCTGGGGTCTTCAGCCTGCCTTCTCTTGCTACTCCAGTGTTCTTTATCCCCTGACTCTGTGACTGCCTGTCTCTGTCTCGCTTCACTTATGTTGAGTACCCAACCATCACTACCATCTGTAGCTGCTGCTAACTGCTGCTGCTGCAGTATCTGCCAGGCTCATGCAGGCTGGCTTGTTAACAGTATGAAGCCCACACAGAGGAAGTGTCAGAAAAGTGTCTGGAAGAGTGATTATGTAGAATTAATGAGTCACTTACTGATTCCCTTCCCTCCACACTTTACCTCCTTCCACGTTTTTGTGCGACTTCCTGCTGTAAGGGATTTGGTGCGAAGAGGAGCATTTGAAGCACTCCAGTGTAGCCTATGGAAGCAGGAGGGTGCTGGGTCACGGTGGTGCCAAGTGATAACACCACTTTTTCACAAATAAAGCAATGTGATTTCATTTCTTGCCGCCATGTTCACCTTAAATACAAATTTATGGGCTGTTTCTTTAGCTACAGGCGGGGGGTCGAGATGGGCTACAACAGTTCAGGAGAGTTGGGGTGGGGGTGGTGTTACGGGCATAATTACGGAAGCAAATAATTAGCGAGTAGAGTGCAAAGCAAGATTAATTAGCCTCATCATCTGCCTGTGACCTTAGCTCTCGCGAATCATTCCCTGCTTGACCAGCTCTGCCATAAGCAAATCATTCACCTAGGGACTGAGCGCCTCATGCCCAGCAACCAGTAAGAGAGTAAATGGCTTCGGCAACCTTTGCCTTGTGACTGTTATTTGGGTGGCTACAGCCCATGTGTCATTGTGAGATATGAAAACAGTCCCTTGTGTTTGTGTGTGTGCTGCAGCTAGGAAAAAGTATTTATCAGGTAAAAATATCTTTGGTTCATAAATTATATAATGCAGCTCAACTATTTGTTAGATAGAAATGTTGAGTGTTCGGTCTGACTTTTCAAATCACTAAGTCGAAACTACCTTTGGTGTGACTTGGTGGGACTGGGGATCATACTTGTGCCATGTGGGCTATTCTGCTGCTCACTGTTTGCTTAGCTCTCGCCATGTTAAAGAACTGACACTTCTGTTTTTTTTTAAATCTTTTGTTCATAGGTTTTTATACAACTATGAAATTGGTTGTCCATCATCTCTCATTCCTCCTTTTTGTTCCAATTTTTTCCAAATAATCTTTTCAGCCAGAACTGAACTGGTCTCAGGATTTCTGATCTGACCATACTCCATTACTGCCACTGAGTGACTGACAGAATTTAACAATCCTCTTTATCTGTGACTGTTGCCCCTGTCTGATTATCCACAAAATCCCAAAACGAATTCAACTCAAACTCTAATTAAGGAAATACACTATAGAAAATGGAAAGAGTACTGTTTCTGTGTCTTTGGTTGAACTGTTCTTGTACCTTGACTAGGGAAGCTCAGTCCAACCTCAGCAGTGACTTCAAATGCTAGCCTTACACTGACCTGCAGACTTCAAAGCTTGATCAAGCTTTCCCCAGACAAGGAATTCTGTGGTTCAGGCAATTTGTTAAACAGACAAGAGGTTTAGTGTGATTTGGGAGTGAAGGGATGTTTCAGTAGTCCTGGCTAAACCACAGCTCAGCCACTCAGGCCCTGAGAGATGCACTGGGGAACCACCTCCACTATAAAAAAAATAAAGCCACACATGCTGCTTGGCTCAGAAAAACAGCCATTGTTTTTTCCTAGAGAAGACAAGAGAATACAAATCATCCCAATATTGTGTTAATGTTTATATTACCGTTTATTGTGTTTTGTTTTGGCAACATTTTTATTGAAACTTTCATGCAGAGAGAGAGAGAGAGAGAGAGAGAGAGAGAGAGAGAGAGAGAGAGAGAGAGAGAGAGAGAGAGAGAGAGAGAGAGAGAGAGAGAGAGAGAGAGAGAGAAAGATGCGCTCCTTGTTCACAGTATGGGCCCGAGACTCATCTAAATGCTTTCTCTGTGGAATACAAGCTTCAATTCACTCATTGACGATGGTGTCAGCCAAACATGTCTGAGTAGTATCAGACAAGGAGGCAGACATTTCACAAACAGGTGACTTGTTTTTATAAAGGGAAAGGCCAAGAGAAAAGTTGCCTCCAGATATTTTTAAGTAACATTTCTGGCTTATGAAACTAAATCAAGTCAAAAGATTTTGTTTTCATGGTGAATTTAATTAACCTTATCTGTCTCCCTATTTGAAATCCTCCTGCAATTTGGAAATTGTGCTTTCCTAAGATTACGTATTGCAGGCAGTTAAAAATGCATACGTTCTGTTTTCAAGATGTTTCATTTTAAGCATTTTCTGAGGAGGAAAGTTCAAACCACTCCCTTGATGAGTATGTGCAGTTTGACATAAGTACTGTATTTACCTCCAGTAATCGTCACAGTTGGCTGAAACCTGTCAAGTTAAGATGTATGAGCGGGTATATAAAACGGACATAATTTCATGGTAAAGATGGGAAATGTTATTGCTGTTTGATTATTGAACCTTTTGGTGCAATTGCAAAAGCCTTTACTCTGGATTAACATTCAAGTTTAACTCAATTATTTATGTGTACACCAAAATGATGTTTTGAAATCTGTCTCCCCTTTTAAACACTGTAAACAAAGGCTATCAATCATAACCCTTGGCAGCTGTAATTGCTACCAGAGGTGGCGAGTCAGCTCACTCGCTGCTGCATTAAGACATTGTTCAGTCCCACAGTATTCTGTGCCAGTCTCATCAAACAACAAAGTATCATGTTTAAGTGCATGGTAATCTATTTCAATTTGTGTAAACTTTTAAACTGTTGTGATTTTTTTTCTGTTTATAGGAACTGATTTCCTAATTATCTTAGCCCTTTTATATTATGGGCAACTTGTGTGTCATCTGGGACTTTATGACCCAGTGAATTTGGCAGTCCAAAAAGTAATTTTCTTGGTCTTTTATTCGTACACACTTTGTGAGTTCACTGTGGAAACACCCGACACAAAATTATTCGACAATCAGTCTCTGCTTTCTCATCCAGACACACTGTATTATTTATTTTTTGCACGTCACCTTTTCAAATTTGCAGTGAATCATGTACTGTATTATTGTTTCATTAAGTATAATCTTGTTGCCTCTAATACCTCTCACTCTTTTTTTCTTCATACCCCTTTGGTCTATTAGATGTGTTTTATTGATGTGACAACTCATCGTCATGCAAACAGACTTTAAAGGAGAACTCCGGCCAATTTTTACATACTGTAGTCTCACGCTGAAGTCCCGTGGGAATTCAGTTGTAGCAGGAAAAGGTAAACAGTGTGCAGGTTGGAGAGTGAAGAGCGGAGGTGTTCACAAGGGAAGAAGCTTGGAGTAAGAATAACGAGACTACAGATAGCCTTCTCTAACGCTATTACTGTACAAGGCACAGACATAATTTGGCCCGTTTTTATTTAGTTACATTAGTCACTGATATGGTCATAACCACTACAGTGCTCAATTACCTGTTTTTGAGGGGGAAATAAACTAAACATTTTTGCCGCGAAGGCATGACCTATCCTCTGGAGGACATCCACCAGACCACCGGGCACTCGGTGGATTGTTGTCGGCCGCGGCAGGCGGCGAAGACGGGGAGAAAGCAGAAGCAAGGATGCCGGTCGGCTAAGGGAACTACCACACAGATCGCCAGTGCCAAGACTCCCACTCACCAACGCCAGATCGATTGCACACAAAATGGATGAGCTACAACTACACACAGAATTGCTGCGTGATAATTCTCACTGAAGCCGGCGGCTAGCAGCTAGCTGGGCAAGCTACCGGCAGGATGTCTGAGTTGAAAACGCATCTCGTTGTCATGTAAGGGCCCTGTTCATGTTGCACAGAAATTTTAATTGCATTTTGTGTCTGTTAAGAGGCACAAAGGCACTCTTTAAAATATGCTCCCACAAAGGCCGTTTTAGCTAACTGGGAGCTCTGGGCATTAGCTGCAGCAACTCCAGTTTGCTAGGACCGATTCTGGTCGGGTTTTTTTCTCGCATATTTATAGCGATCAAGATTCACGTAAAAGTTGCACGGAGTTCTCCTTTAAGTTCTCATTTTATTTTTCAGTGTCAAACATAAAATATTTAAGAGATAATTTGGCATTTTATAAAACTGCCTGTATTCCTGTTTTATTTCATGTAATTACATTCTATGTTATATACATTGAGGCTCTCTCTATCATATATACAGGAAGTTGATAGGCAAGTGGTTGGAGTAAGGGAGAGGCAGAGATGCTCACTGACTCCTTTCACATTAATGAATGGAGAGGCATAGCTTTTATGGAGCTGAGCTGTATTGACCTGTGGCTGACATCTACTTTTTAGTTTCATAACATAATCAGCACTTGACACACGATTATAATAACCCAATGCAATTTACGGCATTCTCTGCAAACACATTGATTTTTTTGAACCGCTGCCTGAACCAATTACATTAATATTGCCGCATAATTAGTTTACACATTACTAAATTACTGACAGATTAAAAGTGAAATAGCAGAGTTCATACCCTGCCCACATAACTGCCAGAGAGGAAATTAATATGGATTCAAAAGGTCCTCAGAGGAATGAGCAGTAAAAGGGGGGAAAAAAAAGCAACAATCTATAAGGCATGCTTGGATAAGGATATCCTCTCTGCAGGCTTGCCAGGTGTTAGTTTCAGCAGGGGCATTGAGGCCCAGTAATTAATATGGTCTTTAATTTGATTTGCATATGAATATAGATAGGCGCTGGTCCTATGGGAGGGTTACAGTACTCTCAGTTTAGAGGAGTGTGTGTAAGACTACTGCGGCTGCCTATGCTTATAGCAATTATCAAAGCCCCCCATTCAAGCCAGGCTCAGACATGGCCTCATTTTATCCTAGTACTTATGTAATGTTTATATACTGTACTATCAATATATTTACTGTATGGGTGTTGATGAGTAGCCTTTAGAATATTTATTGGAGTTGCTCTCATTTTGAAACTGGGAAAGGTACGTAGTGCATGCTAGAAACCATTGTCTATGTAAATCTATCTGTCCATCTTTATTGCACCTTACTTCTACTCAGGAGAAGGTTAGTGGCTGGCAGATGAGTTGCTGGATGGCACACTAACTTTTCAGCAGAAATGTATTGCTTTGACCTTTGATGTCCACATTGATCCAATGTACTGAGTGGCCATTTCCCCAGAAACAAACATATATAATTGGTATTGGGTTCCAATGGTGCTCTTTCAATGTCTTGGGGATGCTTTGCAGCAATCTAAATCAATTCACACTTATAGACACAATATGGATGCATTAGTGCTGACTGGTCATTTGAGGATGGCTGAGAGGTTAGAATTCAATAGACCTTGATCAGGCACAAACAATCCATCTTCTTCAAACCTCAAATTCTAATTGTACATGGAAGCTAAAGATGTAATCTTAATGAATTTTACTTTTAGTGTTTTTTGCTATTTTTGTAAGTACCAATCGAAAAAGCACCGTGAAGAAGTGCTGGTAACAGCTGCTCTATGAACAACATTGGATATTTAGTATGCCATGTTTGACACCTATATGATACACATGGGCCCTCTGTCCTCTGTCCTATTATGTACATAAATGATGGAGTTATGTTTAACAAAACAGGGACTGTGAACATATGGTCCGTTGAAGAAAAAAAAGTGTGTATTGTTATTCCACATACACAGAAGATCTAAGTAGTGTTTTTCTAAAATCCTAAAAATGTTTCATGTACACAGTGTAATACATGATAGATTGAAGCTTTGTTGCTTAAAACACTGCAGATGCACTATATGTTAGGATTCAGCCACCTCAGTATTAACATGCATCAGTGCTTCTGATGCCTTTGTCCGTTTACAGCCTCATAAATTACGTCTTTGCAATGAGTCAGTAATACAAACATTGCTTGAGCAACAGATCTTTACAAATCTCAGAGGTCGTGAAGTTACTTGCTGCATGTTACAGCAGGAAAAAGGTACATTTAGACATGATATCTCGCTAACTTTGAATAATACATTTACATAATTCCCCAACTTTCCTCTCAAAGATATTGATTCACCTCATTTTCCCAACATCTCCTGATCCCTCTGGTCTTGTTGGTTTTCATATCAGTCTTTGAAGTTAGCTGAATAGACCCAGAGAAAAGATCTTAATTCTCCTTGAAGTTCTTTGGCTGTGGTGTATGTGTGCATGTGTGATGTGGGTTTACTGAGGAGGACTACTACAGTAGAATCTCTTCATCGTCCTGGATGTCTCTCAGTGCTGTGGGACTAAGCAAATGGATTTCGCGGCCTTTTTGTTTTTAGATTGTTGTGGCCCAAAATGCCTGATTTTTGTGGGAGCTTTGTTGCAGAGAGACAGTGAAAATTGCAAAAAAAAAGAAGTTGCGATTGTTTTTGGTATACTTCTTTAAAAATAAAAAGGAAACTTGTTTCGGGGAGACTAAAACTACTCTGGGCTGAGTTTTTCTAGTAACCTTCCAAAAAGGCTCAGGATGCTGCAAATGTTGGTATAATATGAAAATGGCTGGTGGATTTCAGACAAAAAATAATAATTTATTGAATGACTCAAATTAGAATATATGCGTCAGTGGCTTGTTGATCTTTACATTGTTAATTTCCTAAGCTGGCCTGGGTCACACATTCATACAGTTTGATAAAGTACTTATTGCACTTATATAACGAGCGTAGCTGTCCTCAATTTAGGTCATTCTGTATGTCTCATCTCTGATTTTTCCTGCATCCACCGTGTGTGTTTGTGTGTGTGTGCATCAGTCGCAGGGGGAACTGTATGAGCAGCAGCCCCCGCCCGCTGCAGACAGCCGATAGGATTGAAACAGCAGCCACTTTCAGCGACTTTAGAGTGTCAAAATGTTACATTGATGTTAAAATGTATAATGGTTGGCAGGACGGTCTGAAATGTTTTGCACGGTCTTTTGCTGTACGTCTTGTTGGTAAATGTGAGATGTTCGAGTCACACACCTCTTGTCTTCATATCAGAAACAAGGAAATGAATTAGGCAACGTATGTGTATTACGTCAACACGTTCTAACTCCCGCTTGGTCAGTGCCTCTCAGAGTCACATACTGACGCAAAGCCTGGCACGTGGGACTGCTGGGATTGGTTGAAGTCGCTGGAAACTCCAGTTATTGGTCAAATTTGTGGAAACGTTGCCGTGATTGGTCAAAATTGCGAGTCGCACCAAACTCACAGTGATTTGTTGATCACGTGAATGGTTGTGATTGCGACATCGTGAAATCCTGGAGGGACTGACTAGTATAGAAAATGTCTTCATTCATTGACCGCATCAGGAGTATAACAGACGGATCACTGTGCATTACCTCACAAAGTCCATTGCTAAGGAAGATGTAAGGTTATGGCTCAGGCTTAAATTAAAATCATAGATGAGACCAGCTCAAATGCCCAAAAGTTGTCTGTGTTTTTATCAAAGAAATAATATTCTGATCTTGTTATTGGCTCTGTTTTATACCTCTAATGGTGGTGCTTACTCTACATTTCGCCATTTTCTTGTCAGTTGTAGACTGGACTGTAAAATATAAACTATACAAAAGTTAAACTATAGATGAGTCATACAACTACTGCAGCTCGGTTTTGCCACAATTGCACATTTTATAGTGTGTGTATATATATATATATATATACACATCTGCACATGTTAACATTAATTTCATGTTTTGTCCAATTCTGCAGTTTAAATTTGATTTCATCTTCATCAATCATAAAGACTTGAAAATCAACGCTGAATTTACACAGTCTTTTATGGTGTAGATTAAGAAAAAGTAAGAAGCCTTGTTTTAACTATTCACCCTGTATCCAGTGTTACAATGTTTAATTGGTCAGTGCTGAGGAGATTGGGGCACTAGTTACCTGTCCACTATGCAGCCTGGCTGTTTACTCAGCTGTAGGGCCTCTGTCTCCAGTGTAAGGGCAAAAGCAACAGGTCACTAAATATTTCATTTCCCAAGCAAAACATGCTTCCCCTCGTCCGCTTAAAAAAAGAAACGGATCACAGTGATGAATGTGCAATCAGGCTGATTAACTCATTATTAGTTGTCCATGGGATCCACTGAAGGAAATGAGGGCAGGAATGAAACGTTGTTTATATGTCTTCTGGTCAAAGTTATGAATGTGATGTGAGGAAGAGGCCTCCATGAACTTTTACCTCTTCAAGTTATTGATTTGAAATTGAATTATGATGCCAACATACATCACTTGTTCCCACTGTCTGGGTCTTCCTTATTCAGTCATGTAGGTGTTATCCAAAGCACCAAACCGTACCAGGAATGTGTGTGTGTGTGTGTGTGTGTGTGTATATATATATATATATATATATATATATATATGAACAAGTGACCCAAGTGGGCATTGGGTCCAAGTTCTCAAATGTTTCCTCCCTACTGCCTTTTCATTGTTTTCTTTGACAGTCTTTTTGCCAGCAGATGGTGCTGCAGTCTCTTTACACTGCATCGACATAGGAGCTAGACAAAATATGCTCTCCGGGTCTCCCACAGACATGCACCACACACTTTTTTAAAAGAAAAAAAAATGTCCAGCTCAGTTCCTGAGTTGAGGCAAATGTTTGTTGAAATAAGTGGAGATTTCCTGGTTTTCTTTCTTGCAGAGGAAAAAAAAGAGGAAAGAAGCAACATTTCTTTATAGGATGAGCTCGAGGTGTTCTGCAATTACTCTTACTTGTGCAGCTCTAGCTCTTTTTTTCTCCTCACTGAGTAGGAACAGACAATGTTTTCCATTCCAGTTGCCTCTTACAGTTGCAGAGAGGGTGCTGGTGGGCTCAGTGTTGGGGCTTTTACTGTTGTGGAACATGGTGGGTAAGATGGCTGAGCCAAATATCACAGCTAGCATGGATGGTGGCAGGCATTACGGACGTAAGTAAGAGCAACACTAACATCTTTCTTTATAAGCGGACTGAGAGGAAAGGGTGAGGAGAGAGCACGCTGGATTTCTTGTAAAGAGGTTAATAATTAAGCTTATGAGCATCTCCAGGGCCATGTTGTTTCTAATTGGAAAAAAATACAGATTATGTTGATGTCGTAGCTAAATATATTTAAAAATGAATATTTTAATTATTCCTCTCCTTTTTAAATATATTATTATTTCATCATTAATATATTATTATTTTTTGAGTCAATGTTTTTTGGAGAACACCTTTGACTTCAAATGGATAACATTTGCTTTTCACACCATTAGGGAAGGTGTAGGCTGACCAGGAGAGGGAGGTGTGGGGGTGGTGGTGGGGGGGGGGGGACTGTAGCGTGTAAGCTATTGAAAGGAGGAATGTAAGAGAACATTATTGCCCACACTTAATGTGAATGGAAAAAGGGGTTAAAGAAATGACAGCGTACAGTGGGTGGTAGGGCCTCAGTGCAGCCTGGGAGGAAATGGAATGAGAAAGTGCAGTCAGGCAGACCACTCATTCACCATGACAAATGGGAGAGGCCTAGGCCAAGGGGATACCTGATACCCCACGGTGGGCTGTGTGCACCTGCCCAGGCTACATAATAAACCTCAGCCACTTGTAGCAGCACACCTCCATTGATTGCAGAATTAGAGATTAATAACTGAGGTATTAATAACAAAGTGGTTGGAAATAATTTATACAGTTTTAATTATTATTTCACTCTTAATGCTGTTTCCCTTTTCAAAGTTTTATGAGTGTGATAAAAACAAACATGGCAACAATGAGTGCATGAAGATAATGTATGTAAAAATACATAAATGCATGTAATAGATATTCTTAAAATTAACCAGAGATAGAGATAACCGGAAATTCAAGGACATTTATGGAATAAACGTATAGTCATGCAGCAAAGTTTTGCATTATTTCTCATTCACAATTTACCCCCAAAAAAGAAATACATGACATACAGTGTTCACCTCAGGAATGTATGCCTTTGAAACTAGAAACTTGGGAAATTGAAATGTTAATGTAATCCTGTTGCTCTGTTGGTTTGTAAGACTTTTTAGGCGTATTTATGCACTACTATAAAACAATTAGTCGCCAAAAGACAAGAACATTTGAGGAACTAATTACAGTAAATGTTTTTGTTTTGTTTTTCTATCCAACAGGTTTTTATCACCGTGTAGTTTTTACCAAAATATAGCAAAATAACTAAACAAATTGAAAATAACTGGGAACATTACTATTACATTTGGTTTACAATTTGTACAAATAACAAAAATAATAATAATTTATAACTACAGATAAAACTTCATAAAGCTTGATAAATCGTCATCCTACTACAGATCCAAAAGCATTAATATGCTCACAAAGAGTTAATGAGTGTTTCAACAGGAGGTCACAAGCAGCATGTCATGAGGTTTCCATCTAAATTAAGTCATATATCAAATTCCAGAATTAGAGGGGTACTGCTATAATCCAATTGTGTAAGAGGACAGAACAAGAGACATGCATAGATAGCAGAGAAGCAGTCTTCTGTTCCCATATGGTCACACGTGGTTCAGAAAGTATACTCCGCCTCGGCGCTGTCACTCTTCCTAGAGCATCCAGGAAGGATTACTGACCTTCTCCCATGCAGGCAGATGAGCTGTGGTCACTCTAACACTGGTCAGTCTGTGGCGTCAGGGTGCAATGCAGCGTGTCCTGAAAATACTCAATCTCCTCTCCCTTTTCAGTGTTTAGATTGGGCTGTGGAATGACCGCAGGCTGACAGTAGTAGGGCCTGCTCTACTCAGAGGAGAAGAATAACAAACTCTTTTTCTCTGGCCAAACATGAGCTCACTCCTCTGGTTTTGTGTCACTTTGTTCTATTTTACAAGTATTCCATCCTCAAAAAAAGGAGAGAGATTGTATTACTTAATATCACTTTTCTTTAAATTACTATGATTTCTATTTATACAGCATTATGTGACATTTCTATATGTAAGCAAACAAGGCAAATAGCAGCATAACAGGAAAGTGACAGTCTCTCCACCAAGTGCATTATTTTGTTTTACCTGAGTACATTACATTATCACACTTAAATCACAGCTAATTAACACACACAGCATATTGTTATCCGTTTTGTCTGGTTTTGGCTAATGTGATAACTGGCTAAACTGTGTTTGTTAAATTATAAGCAAGCTTAACCATTAACCTAGTGTACAGCATCAGTTCTGTTACTATGGTTACTTGCAATCAAATAACAGCCTGGGATCTCATGAGCACTGATGTAGGATGATGATTAAACTGTTGACTGAAACAGAGGTTTCCCTACAATTTTAATCGGAAGCTCATCAGAATTATTTGTGACCATTTGTAAAATATTCAATATGAAGTTAGTTCTACACATTGTTTTGACGCCAGTGGTGTCATTCTGAGTCAAATGTACAACTGGCAATAGTTACTATAGTAGTAATAGTTGTTATAGTTACTGTTTTACGAAAAGTTTTGTCCTGCTGCACTGGTTGCTCTGTCTGTCTGTTGGTCAGCGTTGTGGTAGTTGAGCAGATCATACTACGCCAGTCACTACTGTCACTATCTCCTGCTGCCACGGCAGAGGACAGAATTTCTGCGGCTCACCTCATCATCAACAGTACATACTGCTCCAACATTAATAAGTAGATGGGGCAAAACAGTGTTGTGATTGTTTCTTTTGGATTCCAATCCTTCAATTTTAAGACAGTCTATTCCTTTAGGATTAAGGTGCTACCACAAATAGCTACAGTGTTTTTTTTTTTTTTTTAAATGGGTCTGTGCATACGCTTATTTTTTACTTCTCTGTGCACTGTACATGAATCCTTTTCCATGTACCAGCAATATTACAATCCTACTCATCAGTAGCATTCTCCAAGGTTTAAAACTCTCTGTGCAGAGTTTGTATCATCTCCTCATGTATGTCTGAGTTTCCTCCGATCGCTCTGGTTTCCCCCACAGAAAAAGACATGCATGCATGTTGGGTTTTTAGATTACTTTTACATTGGCTTTGAACAGTTGTCACTGGCTGCATCACTACGGCTGCCTGCTCTTAAATAGTTAGAAATTGTACGGAGTATGCCATCATCATCATTTTATTCTAACTGTATACTATAGCCTGGCACTGTTATCATTGTGTGGTATTTCTATGCATTTACCATCAAGCTAGCAGTTACTGTGTTTTTATTCTTGTGCAAAGCATCTGGGTTAATCTCATATTAGTCAAGAAGGATCATTCTCACAAACAGTCTTAGACTTGTTTCACAGAACTATGCTCTAAATCAAATGCACGGCATCAGTGGATTCGTCTGTATCACTTTAGAGATTCAATACTAAGAAAGGTGGTGAAAATGAATTCCCACTTTGTTAGTCAAATATTTAAATGTTTGAAAAACACCCAATGCTCTTAAAAAACATTTAATGTTAATGTGAAGAGCTCAACTCTGAGCGTATGTTGAATTCCTAGAATCCAGAGTCGGTATGAGTGCATGCCTAAAATTTGAGTTAGCAACACGATAGCTGTTAAACTCTTAGTCATAAAGTTTGTATACGTAATTGGAAATCTAATTAGTATATAATTAGAAATTCCCTTAAGTGAGTTTATGTTATTACGTTTCATGTTTCTATTTTACAGCCCTCACTTTGTGTTCTGAAAGTTGCTCATCCCTGGTCCTATGTGCATGCATTGCACTGTATGGATTAATGTTATTTGGTGTGTCCTGTGGTTTGCATTATTCAGTTACACATTCCGTGTCTATTACACATGCTGCACTCTCGCAGTTGCTTTTTTTTTTTTTTTTTTTTCATACTCTAAATGTATTTATTTGGGGAGGAGCAGTGGTGGGGACATCTGTTGCACTAATGCCCAACAGAGTAAACAATATGTTTTGAATTAAGATTTGACCTTAGAATAAGCCTTATCTTATTATAAATCATAGTGAGTTAAATATGCGTTGTAAGTAGATCAGTCATCTGGAGTCCCCCCCTCCTCCCCATAGGCACAGTCTCTCAGCAACGAGGGTGTAGCGATGTAATCCAGATTCATAATCCAATGATTCTTACAAGCTGTTTTGTGTTGTTAAATACTGGGTATTTGTGTTGATTTAATATCATTCTAATCTCCTTTAAACTGCCAGTTGCTGTCTGGCCATCTTGTTTATTGCTTGCCCTCTAGTCTTCACTACTCTTCACTGTAGGCTGGGAAGTTAAATATGACGAGCCCACTGGACTACATAGATGGTGCTAAACAATTGATGTTCATTGATGTTTGAAGCTTGTTAATTTTACTAAATAGATTTTCAAATACATTTTGTTTGAATTTTTTTCTATTTCTTTTGTCTAATGTTTAAAGGTTATGCTGACACCATCTGATCATCTTCTTGACAAACTTTGTATGAAGACGTTCTGTGACAGGGATTAAGTACAACCAGCATTTTCCGCTGCTTTTTCCATCATCTTTGAAAAGCAGCATCTTGGCGGAACGTGCTATAGTGACAAACTCACTTCACTGAGGAATTGTTATTTCCCTGTGAAACCATGATCTCATTTTACAAAATCAATTAACCCTGGCTGTATTATAAGTCTTAGAAAATGCCACGATAAAACATTGAAACATTTTAGTGGTGTGTGTGAAATTACATTTACATTCATTTGGATAATTTATGAAAAACATTTTCATACCAACACTCATTGCTTCTTAAAATTATTATAAGGAATTCATAATAAAAAGGGGAAAGTCTGTCTGTGTCGGTCTGTCTGTGTCGGTCTCATCTTTTCTAAAAATAACGCATGAAGGTTTACTCATCTTCTAATGACGCAGAGGTGTGTGTGTGTGTGTGTGTGTGTGTGTGTGTGTGTGTGTGTGTGTGTGTGTGTGTGTGTGTGTGTGTGTGTGTGTGTGTGTGTGTGTGTGTGTGTGTGTGTGTGTGTGTGTGTGTGTGTGTGTGTGTGTGTGTGTGTGTGTGTGTGATAGAGAATGTTTGTGGTTAGCTACATATAGCATAAAGAAAGCTTAGTAAAAGATTTAGAGCTTGTTGTATTCAATCCAGTTCAACAGGTGGTTCTGAGAATGTGGTACTAATAGGTGTTCACTGTCATTTCTAATTAGCAATAATTGAGTCGTCATAAAGCTTAGTCCGATTAATATCCTTGCTATTTATATTTAGTTTTATTCTAAGTGGATTCTGCTCCCAGAAGATTTCGTCAGCGCTCAGACTTGCATGTCCAATATTATTAGTTGCTATGAGTTGAGCCTGTGCAAATCTGTTAATGCATAAGACCATAAGAGCTTCTTATGTTCCAAGCCAGGTCAGAGTGAAGACACATCAGATTAATATTTGATCATGCAGAAGGGCCCTTAATCAGATTTGCTTATTCCCTTAGCTGAGTGCTCTGCAGCAATTATCATAATTGTTGCGCTAAACATGCTTGTCTTTACGGCTGGTGGTTGGACGTGAATGTGTGCCGGGAGAGGGGGATTCCAGCACCAAACCCAATTAATGCAGGATGGGTGGCTGGGCCTACTGAGGGAGAAGGAGGATATAGTGAAGGGAAGGGGGGAGGGGGGGGTCACTGGGCAGGGATGCTGGTCCAACCCACAGCCAGTGACATAGCCCCGGGCAGAAAACTCAACTCCAGCCACCTGGAGCTCCTCAGGACAGGCTCTCCCCGTGCTGTAATCCCCCACCCCCACCCTCAGTCATGCCACCAGCTCCAGCTGATATAAGGGAAGTCAAAAGCAATTCATAGATTTCCTGGGCTTGTAGATACCAGGGTTTTCTAGTTCAATCATATTTTATAATAATGCTGAAAAGTGTGAAATACTCAAGGGTAAATGTACTGCAAGTTTTAGCCTAGTTAACTAATTCAATAGTGTATTTTTCTTTATTCATTAAAGGTTTAATTTGTATTTGATTGAAATAAATCCCAGTGCTAATGTATATCTATTTATTTGGACCCTGGAGAGAATTATTTGCTTATGTAAGCATACAGTAGGTTTAAATAGAAAAATCAGGAAAATTCATAGTTGACTCTTATTAATAGTATATAGTCTAACAAAATTCACAAGAACAATGTGATCAAATTGGGATTTAATATATTATATATAGCTATTTAGATGAAAATGGTTCACCTTGAGATTAATCAATGTAACTGCATCGTTTCTGAAAAGACACATTGCTGAGTTTGTTGGGGATTTTTTTTCAAAATAAATGCTTTCATGCTCTGACGACCAAACCAAAAAACACAACTTTTACTTGCTAGGATTAAGTGAAACGTGGAAATTTATTTATTTTTGGAAATTTGTGTTAAATGTAAACAATTAAGCAAACGTGTGACTATATGCATTTGGCAGTTCTGCCGAGGGACACACAGCTCAAAGTTTCTACTGTATACACACACACACACACACACACACACACACACACACACACACACACACACACACACACACACAGTTACCCTCATACATGGGGCAAGTTGTCGAAGCCAAATTCTTGATTTACGTCCTTAATCTTACACTTTCAAAGTTTTATTCTGTAATATATATTAAGAAGAACAAAACTTGAAATTCGATTGATTTCACAAAACCACTTGAAACCAGTGACTGTATTATTAAGATAACTGTACAGTGCACATGTTTTGGAAAAATAAGATTTTAAAACTCCCTGTATTTTAAATATTTAGAATTTCAATTTATTTGATAACATGGACACAATAGTCTACAATAGTTATGTTAAAGCCTTTATCCACAACACTATTGTTGGAGGACAAAAGATGAATATGATTTTTAATTTAAAAAAAAAACATTTTGGATGGAAACATTTGTGATTCAAATCCTGTTAATATGTCAAACCTAAACAATAAAATTACCAAAGAAACTCTGCGCTGTGTCATTTTGATTGCTCTCTGATGAGTATGTTTTCAGTTAACCAGTTTGTCATAAGCATGTCTATTAAATACATGAGCCTGTGGACCTGTTCTGTCTGTATGAAAGTCATCCATCCTGCTGGAGGCATGGCACTGCGCAAAGAAACACAAGGAGAGATGGTTCCCCATTAATCTACGTTGACTGGCTGGAAATTGCATCTTTGTAATGAGTATTAGGTGTGCATCTACATGAATTAAAGCTGAATGAGCTTCTGATTGATCACCTCCTCCCAAATGTCTCCTTCCATGATCATTATTGTTTAAAAGTGACTAAATCATATCGGGATGATTAAAAGTCTCGGCTCTGAGGGGAGGGAAGATAAAGTCAAGACACACTGACTGAGAAATTGTGCTTCTATATCCCCAAATTCTGTTTATATTGTTGTGATGTATTCCTCTTGATGTTGTGGATGTGTGGTCAAACGGGACTTGTATTTTTGAATCAATCAATTTAATTACAACAGAAGTAGAGGAATTTAACATTAGTGTGCATTGCCCATTTTCAGAATTGTACAACACACCAAGGACACCAATTATAAGTACAATATATGATGTAAAGAGAGACAAATGTGTAGTCAGTAGATATACTGTATATTGACACATCAGCTTTCAGTATCTCAAGCTCTAACTAAACAGTCCCTCCAGGATTTTGCGCCTTTTTTTGAGATTGTTGCGGCCCAAAATGCCTGATTTTGCGGGAGCTTTTGTAAAAAATTGCGATAAAAGTTGTGATATCTTTTTTTGTTCTTTAAAAATAAAAAGGAAACTTGTTTTGGAAAGAATAAAACTAGTCTGGGTTGAGTTTTCCTAGTAACCTTAACAAAAAGGCCCAGGATGCTGCAAATGTTGGTATAATATGAAAATGGCTGGTGGATTTAAGACAAAAAATAATAATTTATAGAATGACTCAAATTAGAAAATATGTGTCAGTAGCTTGTTGATCTTTACATTTTTAATTTCCTATACTGGCCTGGGACACACATTCATACAGTTTGATAAAGTACTTATTGGACTTTAACTTATCATTGCACTTACAATAACGAGCGTAGCTGTCCTCAATTTAGGTCATCGTGTCGTCTCATCTCTGGTTTTTCCTGCATCCGCCGTGTGTGTTTGTGTGTGCCCGTTTGTGTGCGGGGTGAACTGTATGAGCAGCAGCACCGCCCCCCGTACATTGATGTTAAAATGTATACAGGTTGGCAGGACGGTCTGAAATGTTTTGCACGGTCTTTCAGTGTACGTTTTGTTGGTAAATGTGAGATGTTCGAGTCTCGTCTTCATATCGGAATTTCCGAAACAAACTCTCTCTTACTCCCGCTTGGTCAGTGGCACTCAGAGTCACATTATACTGACGTAAAGTCTGTCACGTGAGACTGCTGGGATTGGTTGAAGTCGCGGGGAACTCCGGTTATTGGTCAAATTTGCGTAAAAGTTGCGGTGATTGGTCAAAATTGCGAGTCGCACCAAAGTCACGACGGTAATTGGTTGAATTTGTGTAAATTGGTGCGATCGGGAAATCCTGGAGGGACTGACTAAAGCATATTCATAATAAATACCAATGGGGTTTGTCTGTGAATAACACTATGGGTTTTATGCGAGACATCCTGTGTGAGCTGTAGTTTGCGCTTTTGTTTCAAGTGTTTTTTAGCTATTGTTTTTTTTTTTTTTTTTTCAGTTCCTCCCCACACAACTGTGTATAAACAACAATAAAACACTATAACCTCAACTGGGCTCAAGGATTGACCTGCATCCACACATCTGCAAGTAGTGTACATATAACAACTCCATACTTGCTTGTAGACGCCACACATTCAGCTATGATGGAATGATGAGATTATTTATTTATTTAAAAAATAAAAAAACTTGACCACATGAAAAGGGTAAATAGAGTGCAAAGGCAATGTTTGAAGTTGGGGCCAAAACGTCCAGGTGTTTTTACAGGCATTGTGGCATTTATGTGGTCTAACTATATGTCTGGAGTCGCCTACACAAACGTGCTAAACATCCCTGCCAGGTATTCACTTACTTCATAAAGTATGTTCAACTGTGAGCAGCTGATTTGCTTCAGTTTGAGTCTCAGCTATAAAATCTTGATTGTTTGAACTCCCATTTGACTCCGCACACCACATCGCAAAATTCAAAATGTTCACACGCAGCTATTTTGCAGTTTCACATTTTAAATCTTCAAGATGTAAGCATGTAGCATTATCAGGGAACCTGTTATAATATCAAGAATAGGCTAAATTGTTACTGTACTTTTCCTGGGAGGAGTCTTGCACATGTGGGAAAAATAACAGCTTGTTTAGAAAAGGTCCAGCTTCAGAAAAAGAGCAGACCTCGTCACCTTGTATCTTGACATATTTACTGTACCTGGACACACTAATGTTCCTCTGTAATGTCTTTCTGGTAATTATACTGCCAAGCACCCTGTTGGGGTAATTATACTAAAAACACCCTCATTAGCAGCATCAAGATGTAAACCCCTAGAAGCCTCGCTATCTTTCCCCTCGTGCACACTTGGAAGGCAAGTTATTTGGCCAACTCCACTTCATACTTAACTTTGTGCTTGTTTCAGTATCTAATCACTGCTTTTCAATGTGGCTAAATTAAGATTGTTGCATGATATTGAAGTTACATTTAGTAATTTTTGTAAAGTGATATTGTCCCTTAAACTGGCTTGAAACTCATTATGCTTGTTAGCTGGTGGCTATCTGTAGCGATTGGTAAATGAAGAATGCTAGCAATGCTTACAAGATGTTTACCATTTAACTTCAAGAGTTTAAACTGAACCACTCGCAACTCATCGCGCGCACACACACACACACACACACACACACACACACACACACACACACACACACACACACACACACACACACACACACACACACTGGTTGGGGTAGGAAGTATTGGTAGAATTAAAAATGTCATAACTGTTTTCAATGATGTGATTTAATTGAAATGTAATACTATAAACACTGAGTGGAAGTTCTGCAGACATATTGCACAGTAAATATGAGTTTCAGCAGATATTTCTTCCACAATGTGATGTTCTGTTTCACTTAACCACAAAGGCTTTACTGAAATTTGTACGGAGACATTGCTTAAGTGTGTCAGCCCAACCGTTAAGGGCAAAAGACATAAAGCATGGAAACATGTAGTGGTGAGTTTTGCTCTGCTCATGCAAAATGGACATACTACTAACCATAACAAACCAGCAAAGAAATTACAACAGTCCCAGGCGTTGCATTGTCTGGCAATTTGCTCTCTTTAAATTATTCAGAGGCAAGGCTTTTTTTATGTCAGCAACTTTGTGTTTTCCATTGACAAAGCTAGCCTCACCTAATAGTTTCACTGCGTCTGCCGTTTTATGACTGACATAGCAATAAGCAGATTGTCCAGATATTTATGCCATCTGCAGCTAGGAGAGATAATTAAAGTATATAAATTAATCAAGTGCAATTAATTAGAGGCTTTATGTTCACAGCAGTACATCTTTGCATGTATAATTTATATTTATTGATTTGTTTGGTTTCATTAGCCTATAAGACAGTGCAAATGCATTAGAGGGGAAAATGCACAATTAGCATGCAGTAAGGGCTGCTGGTAATTGATAGATCAGCGAGCACTCCCTGCAGATATAAAGCTGTGTAAACTGTCATAAGCAGTTACAATCGATGACTGATATTTCGCTCCATATCTCTCGCTTGATTGATGATGTTTTTGAAAGCTGCCCCCCCACCTAATGGGACCCTGATAGGCATGCAGAATTTACTGTTTAATCAGGGGAAAGAATTTATTGCGGTCCAGAACCTGTGTCGTTGCTGGTGGAAATGTATGATTGGTCTCTGTAAGTGCTATGCTGATGTTATTTGCTCCCGTCAGCAGCCAATATGGCTGAGCATTAAGAGCTTTGTGCTTCCCAGTTGATTTTTCATTGACTGTGCTGCCATCGTTCATCACTGGCTGGTTTCCCTCCGTTCTGCAGAGCTGAGAGGAAAGCAAGCTGGGTAGTCAATAGCAGCCAATGTGTTCACAGCATTCCAGCGCTTCCTGCAGTGTTAACGGTGTGTAAACTTCGTTCAAAATGAAAGACACTTACTTATTTCCCTGGTAATGAGGCTATATCCTTGTTGAATCACATAATAGAAAGTTAATTTTTTGGTATTTCGTGTAATTAGAAATGTTTGTTGCATATCCTGCTGACATGCACGTACATGTAGTTACTTTGCCAGAGGGGTGAAAGCACACGAACATCAAGGAGTAGTGCCATTTAAGGTGGTGGGAGTGCATGTCTAGTAGGTATTTGGCAGGCAGATACATACATACATCGATAACTCTTTCAACTTTTTACTTACGTCACTCATACTCCTCAGTTGTAATTTCAGCTCTCACTAACCCTGTAATGGAAACTGGAGTCCTCTAAATCGGTAGCTCCTGTTTGGTGTGGCTGACATATTTTGAAGATGTTGTCACTACGTGTTGCGTCATTGATAACTCATGTGGCTGTTGCAATATAATTACTCTAAAGAGGATGTGGGGTTTATGGGCACCACATGTTGTTGTTTGGGAACAGCTTCTGTGTATTTTCACTCTTGTTGAGGTGGACCACTTTCTCTTATCATGCTTCTTAAGTTCAGTCTCTGATGATATGTTCACTCTACGTACCGTACTCTCGGGAGTAGGGTTGGGTACCAAAACCCGGTTCCTACGCAAACTGTAGTATTCGGACCGGATTAGAACGCAAATTTCGGTTCCTCATTTTGGTTCAGACTGAAATATTTTCCCTCTGTCACTACGGACAGCGGCAGACTCTTTTTTTCTTTTTCCCTTTTCTGCCCAGTGGCGCACGTGCCCGCTCGCGGTGTAATGCGCGTGACCGTGCTATTCTTGGACATGCACTCTACAATCACTGCTGATAGACAGCTTTTTGTACACACTCCAAAACGGATGTAAAAAAATAACACTTTCTCTGTAGTCTACCGTTAGCTAGCTACCGTAAATGTAGGCTACTTTTAAAATGGCATATTTTCCCTCTGGGTTCACCAAAACGGAAGTAAAAGCATATTAACCATTCACTGAACGTGATCGCTAGTAAACATATTACATTTGCTCTGCTAGTCTATTGTTCAGGACAAGACTGTGTAGCCTGGTGGTGGGGGAGGCAGGACATTGTCTGCCCTTTCAAACTCATACCTGTGTGTACAGACCTCTTGGACACCGTCTGAGAGAGTTTTCTCCTGTGCAGGACATGCCATAAGGAGGTGTAGTATCTTGCCAGAGAAGGCAAATATGGTAATTTTTCTGCAAAAGAACTGCTAAAGTTTGAAGCTGGTTGGCATACCAACTCAACATTTATTTTGTTGTTACTTGTTAATAGTGTAACTGTTGTTAATAATTTGTTAAATTATTGTAGTTATGTGTTAGTTGACTTAGGTTTACTTATTATATATTTAAGTACTTTAAAACGTTAATATATTGTTCAATTTAAATAATTTTGAAAATTCCATAAAAAAGCCTTTCTTTTTAGTTTTTCAAGAATCGGTTTAGGAATTGGTTAGGAATCGAAATCGTTTTTAAAAGTACCGGTTCGGCATCGGAATCGTAAAAATCCAAACGGTACCCAACCCTACTCAGGAGATGAGAGGCACAGGTGTGTGGTTTAAAACGGTGTTAAATTAGCCAGACCTTTTTGGTATATAGTGTGGTATACAGTATGGCAGATAGTATGTTTCAGGAGCTTCGTCCTCCAGCTGGGTGCCAGACGTACATACATTTTTGCCCTGTGTCTCAGGCAATTTCCTCCCCTTATGTCGCTGTAAATGCTTACAGAGACACCACCCCTGTTTAAGGTTGCAGATATGCAGTTGTAGAAGAGGAAAAAGTCATTTGCCTTCTGGTGATGTGCTCAAAATTGGGATCTTACTTTACACCTGCTAGTATCTACTCATATTCCCACCCTCAGGGCAGCTCCTGAGATATTATTGAAGACGGATCTTTGGCAAATTCACTGAAAAGTTTACTGCCTGTATGTTTCTTCTTACCGTATTTTGATTTAGCCAGCTTATAAATGGATGACTGATCATGTTGTCTTGTCGGCCTCTAAAGCAAGGGGTTGGAAAATGGCTATATTTGAAAAATGAGGAAGGTGGGTTACTGTGAATAATGCAAATGATAGGTCTGTTGTCCATGAAGAAAACGTAACAGAAACCCTTTGACCTTCCTCCCATCTCCGCTGCTCGTCCCTGTGCCCAGAGCTGAGATAACAGCTGGAGATGTTTGAGGCTTGGTCCTCTCATCTTGCTGTAGGACCTGGTAGAGAGGTGGCGTCGCCTGATAGCATGGCCATATTGACCCTGCTGGACCTCCGCCGCCCTTAAAACCCACAACAGGCTATCTGATTTCCTTCCAAGAGATCCCCAGAGAGTCCGAGCTTCCATTTTTTTTAAACTTGCGTATAAGTAAACTGCTGGACCTGGCTGGGAGGTCAAATCAATCTCTGCTATTTATTACATAGAAATGTGACACTCCATCTTAAATGCTCCTGTCCCTGGTGATTTAGCCTTGTGTCTGCGTTATGTCTGCTGTGTGTGTGTGTGTGTGTGTGTGTGTGTGTGTGTGTGTGTGTGTGTGTGTGTGTGGGCGTGTGTGTGTGTGTGTGTGTGCATGCCAGCGAGGTGGGGAGCGACGCATTTTACGACCATTGTGCCAAATTGTCTTTTTCTCCGTCTTGTCTCTTATAAACAAAGATGGGTTAATATGCTCTTTGAAGACAGTTTTATGTAAAGCTTTTAGCCCTGGTGTATGTATCACATTTACTGTAAGTACACTTCAAACACAAGGGCAGCCTAATGCAACGAGAATGAGTAAGGATCGTAGTCATGCACAGGTCAAATCTTGAACACAGCGCCTAAATATGATCAGTATCTCATGCTAGTTGAGCACGCTTTGATGCTCGTTCAGGTTATGTCTGTATTTAGTTGTTCAGACAGTGCAGGGAAATAGGACAGTGACACAATCATTAGCCCCTTAAGGGGGATGCAGCTCTTTTTCTGTGGGAAGCAAAGCTCTGTTTACTGCGTGACAATGTGATATTGTGCGGCTCATGCTGTCTTAATTGGAAACAGTCTCACCCCACAAAAGGTGCATAAGACCCCTGATTTTGTGAGGCAATCTCACCCCTCCCCTTTCCCACCCCATCACCCTCCTCCTCCTTCCCTCTGAAGAGCAGCAAAAACCCCCAAAGCATTTCCTTAATCCTCCGGAAGATCATGCTCTCCCACTAAATATGGTACCTGTGGACAAACAATGGATTTCTCCATAATAATACGTTGAAGATTTCATTATGAGTGGCTAATGGATGGAGGGGTCTAGGCCTGAGCAGATACACAGCGAAGCTTCCTTTTGATCAGCAGCATAGGGTTAATCCATGGTAAGAAATAATGGAGCTTTAGAGAGGGGGGAGGGGGGGAGCAGTATTGAGCTGGGCTGAATTTACAGCCGAGAGGGCTCAGTAAAAGGATGATTTTTAGAGCCTCTCGCTGCGTATTGAAGGGAAGACTGTCTGACAAGTCATCAATGAGGCCTGGCGCTGTACTAAACTAATGAAAGCTGCATTTGATCTTCTTCGAAGAGGTTCAATACCACTCCTGCTATTATTTAAGTCCTCAGCTTCACCCAAACCTGTTTTCAGATCCACAAAAATCATTAAATTGCACAGTGAAGTAAACTGTGTTTGTAAGTATTGGATGAGGAGGAAATATCTAAACTGCTTATAATGTATCCCTGTTGATTGCATCTAATAGACACTTCCTGACTTGTTTAGTGCCTGTCTAAGTCTTTCTGCTGGTCTAAGTTCAGTTTACAGTAACATCTGTGCACTGAAGTGTGAGATTCATGTTATTTATATTTCAATTACAAATGTAATAGCTGTGCACAGACAGATTTGTCATGCACTTAGACTTTTCTGTTTTTGTTATTGCTTTGTTTGGCCATCTTGTGTGGTCTGATCATTTTAGTCCTTGTCACACTCCATTTCCATTGGGCTTGAATGGGAACTAGTCTATAGGACAGTCCTTAATGCATTTTTATGTGTATTTTGACCATGTCTATATTCTGATTCCATTCTGATCTCAAAGGAGGCCACCTGAATTCAAACCTTGGTAACCAAATACCACATATTATCTTCTGCTCATAGATTGAACTAAAACACTGAGGTCTGCTGCAGGCTATATTATTTTCTCATTGAACCAAAATAAAAAATAAAGCCTGGTTGTTGAATTTATATTCAATGCTCAAATTGTAAGGGCCACCCCGACCACACTTGAGAGGCAAGCAGGATGAAAGATTTGGTCTGAGCCTGTGCCAAAGAACAGGGCATGCGTCATCTGCTAACATCAATGATGGGCTGCACCGCAAGCAAAACAGCCCATCCTCGCACTTGAACTGCAGTGATTCAAGGTTATGTTAACTGAAACATGTTGAAGTAATAATATAAACACTGTGATAAACCAGCAGTTTGGAAGATTTCAGTAATAAATCTGGCCAGAGGGGGCCTGACTGAAATTTGTGATGACATCAAGTGGTTGTTAGTGTTAAAGTCTCCCATTATGCATCTGTTCTGCATCCATTTGGCGTTCATCCTGCAGCAGCTCTAGTGGTATATTTTTACTGAATGTTGTAAATGAATAAATAAATAGGTAATTAATACTGTAAGTTAATGATAAAATCAATATAATACACCCACACATTTCTCAGATTGAAGTCCCTTTACTTGTACCCATCAAAGTGCTCCTGCAACAAAACAAAACAAAAACAAATGTTTCAGAAAGTATATAAAATTGTTTACATAAACACAAAAATAATATCAAAGTAAGGTTAATGTAAGGTTAGGTTAAAATATAAAGATATATTAAAACATATTCCAGTAGCTGACCAGCAGGATGAAAAACCAAGTTTAATGTCTGTTATTATGTCTTCTTCAATACCCTTTGTAATAATTCAGAGCACAGAGAACTTTTTTCAGGTTTCATGTAAGACTTCCAAACGATGTTGGCAGACTCTTTTGGCTCCTGAAGACGAAACACAGGTGACAGTTTGCATTATCCACGTTTTACTTCAACAACAAACAAAACATAAACAGAGGACTTTCTATTTTGACACAATGATAGGCCTTTTACATCTTTTGGTCTAAAATGGAACCAAATCCAAACAGAAACAGACTTCTGAAAAATCTTTTGTGACTTTATTTTATTAACGATATAACTCGGATGCAATTTGAGTTAGTTTTTTTTTATTACACACATTATTGGATATCATTTTTAGATAGAATCAAGCAGAAGTTCAAGAATCATATTTTTTTGTGTGGAAGGCCTACAAGTGGCCATAAAGTGTCACCTCAATCACAGAAGGCATGCCCTGTGCATTTGCTAAAAGCCCATTTCATCACTAATCAGAAGTAGTGTTGGGTAGGTTGAAAGATAAGTCATAAATGTCGAGAGAGAGAGAGAGCGAGAGAGAGAGAAAGAGAGAGAATGTGAGAGAAGAGAGAGAATGTGAGAGAAGGCAATAGAGCTAAATTCTCCCCAGGCAGACGGGGTATAGGAATATAGAGTAGAGAGAGAGAGATGCATGGTAAAAAGGAGAGCCGCTGGGCCATGCAGGGGCTAGGCCTGCTAATCCTCACATATATATTCTCCTAATTAATCCTGATTACCACTTTTTAATCGGCCTGTTCAGGCTTCCCTGGAATAAAGTGACACTTCCTAATGAATTAAACCTGCAATTTACAATTGGTGCACTATTCCCTCTGCTGGTTTTTTCAGCCTTTAATATTGGTCCCGTGTGGGAGCCTCCAGTCTGTCAGTAGCGTGTGGTCTCACTCCACACTAGTTAACTGCTAAATGCTTGGGTCACACCTGCGCCCTTTTATGGGGTCTGGCAAATCAGTGGGGCTAGTGTTGTGAGGGGAGTGATCAGTCTACTCGCCACTGCTGTTAAAGGCCCAGACACACCAACCCGATGGCCGACCGTCGGCAGAAAAGCCAGGCGGACTGGCATACCCGAGGTCTAAAAAGTGCCTCGGAACACATCGAAGCGATACCGACTTGATTGTACATTCTGTGCATGCGCGAGACATAATACATCTCCATAACAGCAGGCGGCGCTAATCTGTAATGTTGCCCAAAAAATGAAAACCGGAAATGACGAACGTGTCACGTGGGTCTGTCTGCTCTCGGATTTCAAACCCAAACAAAAATGGCGGCTGTTCGGAATGCAATCTTGGATTTTACGAAAATAGTTCACCGAAACGTGTTTCTGAAAACATTTTAAGCAAGAAATAGGCCATGCAGTTGCTGAATATGTCAGTTTTCTTTTTTTTTTTTTTTTTTTTTTTTTTTTATCAAAAATGTATTGAAAGATTTTCGTCAAATTTTGAGAGGCGTTAGTCAGGCCCATCCTGCGTGTCATTTCCAGTAAGTGTTGTAACATAAGTGCACTGATTCGCTAGTCAAGGGCTAGCGCTCCACCAATCAGATTGGCCATTGAGTCCGACTGCCTGCCTCCCGATTCAACATGTCAAATCGGCCAAAATGAAGGACGACTGCCCCTCCGACGGACGGTGGCACAGAACACACCAAAGAGACTCGAGTCACTGACCTCACCAGACTGTCCGACGGCCGATCATCAAGTTGGTGTGTCAGGGCCTTTAGGATATGCAAGACACAGACATGTATATTGAGTGAGTGCCTGCTGTGTATATGCACGTGGTTTTATGGACATTACAGACAAAAGCAAGCTGATGACGGCACATTGTGTAGTCCTGTGCAGTGTTCAGCTCCCACTGAATGTAAAAAGATCTCATGAGAATGACCCTGGCTCTCACTTTGCTGCCTCCCAAAAGCACAGTGTGATCAACCTCGACCCCTTGGTCAGTCTAGTGTCTAATCCGATGAAATGCGTTTAGGTGCGGAAAAGATAAACCGATAGATTGCTGACCCTGCTTTTACTTCCGGGTCAACAGCACCCGGTGGCCGAGCGGTTTGAGACCACAGTGGTAATGAACTCTGTCCCCCTGCGGTCGGGCCCTCGGCCTCCATCATTTGAGTGGGTTCTTCCCTGGGAGATGGGATCCTGTGAAGCAGTGATTGTTTCCACGATTAGGTGGGAAGAGTAGTGGAGCTGTGCTTGTGGATCCCTACCATGGATTTGCTCCCTCAACATAGACCAGGCTGAAAAACAATAGCCAGCTGCCGCCCGCTGGCTGATGTGCCTTTGATCAGCCAAATGAAGGCTGCTGGCATTTCTTATGGAGTGGAGATTGCTTATCGATCTATATCAAAATATTCATGCTAATCCCGGGCAGCGGAGACTATTTTCAAGCCGGGTTAGCAATCAGAGCTGCCGTCCTGTCTAGAGCAATTGGCTGAGCTGGGAAGTCTAATCAGCTCAGGGTCCTGCAGTCAAATGCACTTTGCTGTTTAAATTTGGACCCCTGACATTGATGGAGGAGTCCAGAGAAAGGTGTTGACAAACCAAATTGTTTGTTCCAGCACTATTTTGCTAGAGATCAAGTCCAGAGTAATGTGCAGTGAATTTGTTCATTACTAGTCGGGGTTGGAGAGGATAGGGCTGAGGTTTGAGCCACTCTCCACTGCAGGAGGACTAGTGTTTCAGGCTTGGGGGATTGAAGGGTTGGGGGGACAGCTTGATGGTGGTGGTGAGTGTATTCATGTGTTTGTGGTGGGTGTGTGCGGAGCTGTGGGGGATTGGTAGCTGTGATGTGTGTGTGAATTGTTTGGCAGGGGGGATGTGGTTGTGACAGTGGTTTCATGGTGCCTATATAAGTGTGTCGCAGGGTCAGATTTGGGAATGTTGCGTATCCACGAGGTTGAAGGCCTTTTTGGGAACAGTCGACTGGCTCTACTGGATATTCAGGGACTAATCCGTTTGGCTTTGCCTTTGAAAAGTGCCAGGGGATCCTCGGCTGCCTGGATGAATTATAGACTTATTTGACACATTTCTCAACGAATAATTTTAGCGCTGAAACGATTTAACTCGAGTAATTTGATTACTAAAAAAACCTTGATGCAAAATGATTTGCCTCAAAGCTTCGTTTAATCAATGTTACCGACGTTGTATCGCTCACGTTGTTTCCGCACGGAGGATTATTATTGTCGCACACCGGGCTGACGCTGCTGGCGGCCCGACACATGCCATGAAACTGACGGCGCAGTTTACAAAATGAAGAAAGAGCGCAAATAGTGAGGGGCTAAGAGAAGAGACAGGCTGGAGAAAATGACAGTTTGGAATCAGTTCAAACGTAATTAAAATGAAAACTCTGTACAGTGTGTCTACTGCAAAATCAAACTAGCTTACCACAATAATAGCACGACGTCAATGCTACCACTACCAAAAACAAAGACAAGAAAATATGTAGTGGTGACCACAATTTGATCTAAAGAGACGATTTGTTGACTGTCCCTTCGGAAAAACAGCTGATTGTTGCGCAACATTTTCTCTCACTCTTTCTCTTCACGGAGAAACAGCTGATAAATGATCTACTAGCATAAGTGCAACAGAGCTGTGTGACATTGTAATCAAATATATAAATGAAAATAGGTTAAGTATAACATAAATATACTTATAAGCCTATATACAGATCAGTCTCAGGTTGAAACTTGTAGTTCTGCAAGTTAAGTTGCACAACTTAAGGTAATGTGTATGTACAGTACAGGCCAAAAGTTTGGACACACCTTCTCATTCAATGTGTTTCTTTATTTTCATGACTATTTCCATTGTAGATTCTCACTGAAGGCATCAAAAATATGAATGAACACATATGGAATTATGTACTTAACAAAAAGTGTTAAATAACTGAAAACATGTCTTATATTTTAGATTCCTCAAAGCAGCCACCCTTTGCTTTTTTTGATAACTCTGCAAACCCTTGGTGTTCTCTCAATGAGCTTCATGAGGTAGTCACCTGAAATGGTTTTCACTTCACAGGTGTGCTTTGTCAGGGTTAATTAGTGGAATTCTTTTCCCTTATTAATAAAAAAGCAAAGGGTGGCTACTTTGAAGAATCTAAAATATAAGACATGTTTTCAATTATTTCACACTTTTTTGTTAAGTACATAATTCCATATGTGTTCATTCATAGTTTTGATGCCTTCAGTGAGAATCTACAATGTAAATAGTCATGAAAATAAAAAGGAAACGCATTGAAAGAGAAAGTGTGTCCAAACTTTTGGCCTGTACTGTATGGTTAATGTATGCCTTAGTTTGAGGTTGTTATTGCATTTCAGAAAATGTTTTCTTTAAAAACAATGTAATATGGCACTTAAATGCACTAAAAATGTTTAGTTGTTTGAGAGATGATATTGTAAGCAATGTAGGCAATACAAATATTGCTTTTTATGAAAATTAAACCAAACTATTCTATATTATTGCTCTTCAATAAAACAAAAGTATTTCTTATCGGATTACTTGATAAATCGATGGAATAATCAATAGAATACTCTATTAAAATAATCGATAGCTGCAGCCCTACATCATTTGTATAAAGAGATACTATAGATTGTACTTTCCTTGATATGAAGATTATCACCTTTAGTTGCTTAATATTTGTTAAAGTACAACATACTTTTTATCTTCATAATAAGGGTAAACAAATCAAACATTAAAGCGAATACCGTAACTCTTCTACAGGGTGTGGGCATGGCTTCCTTGATCACAGATTATCTTTCCTTACTTCCTCTGGCAAAAGCCCCTGCTCTGTCCAATGACGCAGGGCGTTCTAAATCTGTCCCAATACGTTAATACTGTCATGCAATTATTGTGCAAAGAAATCTGTGAAGAAAAGCATTGCCAGAATGGAGAGATTATCCTGCTGGAGGGTTGAAGGGCTAATGTCTTGCCATATGGCTCAGATTGTAATGTGCAGTGTCCTGCTTCAGGGTCAATCATACATCAAGTATTAGTGTCAGGTGGGGATTAATGCCTAATGTTCCCTCACCTCCGACATAGCACACTGTACACTACCTGGCTCTGGTTACTGCCCTGACATGATGGATCTCTCATGTTAGGTAATAGTTTGGGGGTAATGGTGGAGTTTTCTTCCATGATGACTATTTCATAATATGAAATTCAAATAAGCAGAAGAGCACAATGACAAAGATAATTTATTATCATATAGGACAAGAGGTTATTATTGGAGTACAATATAGTTATGCAGCATTTGGGGAAAACAGCACAGTGCTCTTCTTTGTCTTTTGCCTGTTTAGCAGCCTGTCACCTTTGAAAAACTCCTCCTATTTGTGTTCCTGTTGCTGCAGAAACCACCAATTAGTGAGATTATTGCTATTGTTGACTGACCTGCGGGGCCATACATTTTCACAGAGGGTGATTTACCGCACACTTATGGCGTAATGCTCGGCTTATACACACTGCAGCCAGGGATGTTTCCGTGTACATAATCAAGATTTATTTTTCAGTTTCCACTCTGATATTTAGTTTATATGGATTGTTATAATTCATCCAATATAGTGCACTCTGATATGTACGCCAAAAAAAATAATGTGAATGTAATTTGATGCAGAGTAGCGCACGTTATGCATAACCGTATATTATTTGATTATTGCCGCTGTTAAAAGCATCTTATTTTTTCCTCAAGGCATTTCTCTGTCACTTTATAAGGAATGTGTATACAGTATTTCTACGAGGTAGTAATTGCTTTGGATCTTGCGGTTGCCTTAAATGGCCGAGTGTACCCAGCCAGCCTTTGTCACCTGGTAGAGTTTTAAGCCAAGTCCTGGCTAAGGCATTAACCTAAATGACTATGTAAGTAATTAACCTCATAATCCCTTTTTGACTGAATAGAATTGATAGGTTCTTGCTCAATTCACACGAGTGCCTCTCCATATGAATCCTCTCAAAACGAAATGGTAAACACAAATGTCAAGGGGGCCGAAACATATTGTGTATTGTAACCTTGAGAAATGTGGTGATGGAGAGGGTGGGGTATGGGGAGGGTGCGACATGGCAAGGTAAGATGTGAGATGTTTGTGTGTGTGTGTGTGTGTGTGTGTGTGTGTGTGTGTGTTACACATATGTCAGACGGCAGGATGTAAGGTGCAGGTGTCGCCAGGCTTGGGTGCTGCCTGTCACCTTGTGAATAAACAGCCGTTGTTCGTTGGGGAAGGCGGGGACTGATTCATGTGAGATTGGCGGAACATGGCAGATGGATGTACTTTTTCATATGTGTAAATAGTCGCAGCTAGCTATTAACATACCTCCGTGCAGATGGCAAACTGTAATAAAGTACAGGCGATAAAACAAGCCTCCTCGTCGATGGCTGACGCCCAGCCGATGTTTGTTCATTTTTACATACAGTGCAATATGTTCTGTAGCACAAGGGCACAATAACTAGTGGGGATATTTAGGAGTGGTTGTTGTTCCTGAATAGTAAACAGTTTTAATGTTGCAGTAAAAGCAGTTTGATCTGGTTTGGCTTCACAAAACAGAAGTTGAAAACTTAATTTTGTATTCTAACTACACTTACTTGTTTACATCATATTTGATCCAGTGAAAGACTTCACACAAATGCTGAAAACATTGTTTTCGTTTTATTTGACACTCTTAACATGAGGTTCCCTGATGTGAATAGCATGCCAGAGCTAGCTGGTGTAGGAGCAGCAGCGGGAGCGGCTACACGTTGGATCACGGGTGTAAGCTGACGTCGAAGCCACTCTGGCCCACAGCTGGTTCCCCTCCAACTAGATGATCTGCTCCTTCCTGACTCCAGAGACCAGAGGAAGAGGCTAAAAAAAAACAGACAGAGAGTGAGAGCTGCAAAGACAGACGGGTAGACGGGTAGAAGGGGGTGGAGGAACCGTGGAGGGGGGAGTGTAAGTGAGAGAAAAAAAAATGTGTGTGTGTGTGTGGGGGGGGGCGTGGCGTCAGCATCCAGATGCATCACAGCCACTCGCCGCAGCAATGTGTCTGTTTGTGGAGGGCGTGCATGCATTTGTGGAGCCCAAGGACTCGTCGTCTGTCTGCTGCTGGTTGTGGCAGCCAGCTGTCAGGGGAGCTCAGGGAGAGAGAGGAGGCCAGGTGAAAGGAGGGCCAGCGGCAGACGAGGACTGGAGCCAGCACTCGCTCACTCCAAATGAATGGTGACAAGAGTGCGAGAGCCATTGATCCACTGGTCAAAGCAGCCCTAAGGCTGCAACCTAATGTGCTGAAAAAAGAAACATCAGCCCCAGTTGGGGCTCTGGGATGGAGACAATCCTCATCGGATGAAACACACCTTCCACACAACAAGAAGGAGATCAATAGAGGTGGAGGTGGTCATCCAATACATTTACATCCATTATGAACAAAATCATATGAAGAATGATATTCTGACATACTGTAGTGAGTTCCCAAAGTTAAACGACTGAATACGGATGACAGAATAGCAGGCTCTTCATCACTTAAAACACACATGATTTAGCTCATGTTAAGTATTTACATTTCTAAGCACGTGTCAGCCTACAGTAGATAAAGCAGCTTTTAGATCCCGACACTTCTGTTTTAAAACAATTAAATATATTACAACTCAGGCGATAAGCCAACTGCTGTGTAAAAATTATCTCAGAGAAGTGTTATTCATTAAATGTGTAACGTTGATAGTAATTTTCTAGTGAGCTGCTGAGAAGATTTTTTTTGTATTTCTTTTATTCCTCACTGATAACATTTGAGGTGAAACTTACCTTACCAGAGTTCCTCACACATATCTCTGAATTATACCCATTTCCTAAGAATTTCCAGAGACATTGTTTGAATAATGCCTCAGAGCTACAGTACATGTGTTCGGAGTTAACAAGCAAATATGCACCGACAATGCATGTAAGATGCAACGGAGGAAGTAGCCAGAAACCCTCTGCAAACAGCACGCAACCATAGAACATTACATTACCACTACATTGTTAGATGAGTGTAATTCTGATCAGTATGGATAATTACCTGCTGTGGTCCACCTGGCTCTACATTATTCATTTTCCATGAAAAGAAGAAGGAAAAAAAAATGACATGACTATAAAGCATTCCCTAAAATTAGTTTTTAGCAAGAGCACATTAAAATTCATCAGCCACTCTTTGAATATTGAGTTCTGTCCTAAGTGCTCTGATACGGGTCTTACTTGGTGCTGTGACACTTGATTGGCCGGTGTAACCTGAGCCAGGCAGCAGGGCGCAGGAGGGCCCTCTGAGGGCGTAGCGCCGAGCTGATTGATTGGTGATGCGGGCTGAGGGAGATGATTGATTGATTGAGGTTGGTTAGGTGACAAACAATGCAGCGCCGAGCCCATCAAGGTGCAGCCCTGTCAGTAACAATAATCCCTGATTGCCTCTGCTCCTTGCTTCCCCTCCTCCTCTCACCCACTCTCCCTGTCCACCTCTCCATCCCATCCTTAGGGACTACACAAACAGTTGTATATGTACATGCACAAACACAAAGACACATACAAACCGATACGAACAAACAAAACGTGCATTACCCCGGTACTCACACTTGCAAATACTGATTTCAGAACTACAGAATTTGAATGTTCAAGTCTAAAAATTAGATTACGTCCTCTCCTCCACACTCTGGTCTCCCATCCAGCCATTCCCTAACTCACCCAAACTCTGGTAAATATCAACTATAAGCAAATAGCTATTTTTCCCAACTGCACACCTGGATGTGTGTTTGTGCATGCGTACGTGTGGGTGTTCTGCTCAATGTTGCCCTGCACACAATGTTCAGAGAAGAGCTACAATGGCCCTGGGCCTCTCACGCATATTATTCATATTACTGCTGATTCTAAAAAATTAGTCGCCAGGATATCCCTTTGAGATTGCAAAGATTATCAAGCTCAACTTCAAATACTTCCCAGATTGAGTTAGAACACCGCACAGCATCCATTAGCTGGCGAACTTTGTTTCAGGGCACCAATCAGGTGGTGTTTTCCGCTAGCCGAAGGGAAACATGGGTGTTTTGGTTTTCCTTTGCTTTCGATAGTTCCCTCAGCCAAAGCATGGATACTACTCCGTCCAACTACTATCCATAGATTTATCTGATAATATGAATTTCTATAATAATTTCATTAAGACCTCACAACATCCTGTGTTTCTGATTTAACTAATTCAAGATTTTAAGTTTGCTTTCTTGCATAATGTTTCCTACATGTCTGACAGCCTGCCCTGGAGCTATTCCGCTCGATGTGGGCCGGTTGGCAGGTCTGCTCTGCACATTTGGTTCATGTCCCACACATTTCCTATCTGGTGGGCATCACAGGCATTTTGCTTTAATTGCTAGGCGTTCTCTGACTGAATACAGCTTATTTGTATGTTTGTTTGCCTCCCTGCCTGAGCTATTGGTAATCTATTCTCCCTTCTTAGCAGGAGGAAACTCAGGCAGCCAGTGTCTGGATTCATTGAACTGGCAACAGGGTTAGTGCATTATCATGCTGGGTTAGATGTGGAGACATACTTGGCTGGCTTTCCTTGATTGCAACTAAAGACCAAATAGCTCAACTTTTCAGAGTAGTTTGAGTCGTGGTAGATTTCCGTAAGATTTGGAGGGATTGTAAAAAAAAAAAAAAAGCTCAGAGTAAGTAAAGGAAATAAAGAAAGGATCCTTCTCATAATTTAAATGTGTTTCAATCATTACTTAATACAGGGCTGCGATACATACCGTTTTCCTTTGCAGCAGTGTTATTGAGAGATTAGGATTTCTTATCCTTTGGAGGGAAATACATGGATAATCTGTGAGGAGATCAAGTGCACAAAAAGCAGATTTTGTTGATAATCCATCTCTGAATAACAGATCTACAAGTCAACAACACTAATTGTGGTTGTCTAAGAATTATTTTCTTGTTCTGTCTTTTGTTTTTGTTTTTCAACCCAAATATTGATGAAAACAACGTCTTTTATCCTATAAGGGTAGATAAGAGGCACTACACATCCAACCGCTGTGATAACATTGTTTATTATAAATAATACCATGCAGGAACTTGGATGAAAGCTGTTTTTCTAAGATAAAAAAGACCTTGAGGAGAGGGACATGGAATTTGTTCAAGGAGCAATAATACAATAATTTAGATATAAACAAAACTGAAACATTTAATCAATTAAATTCCAGCATCTTACTGTATCTTTGAAAGATAATAAATGTTTATGAGTTAATACTGTGTCCTTGGTGTTCTTTAAAAATACACTTACTGGAATAGAAAAGCATATACATACCGAGACATAAACAAGCTCTTCAATCTTATCCTTATTTTTACTCTCATTTTTTTGCATTTGCGGACGGAATACAGAAATAGCTTTATAAAGCGAATTTTAGAAATAGGACTCTCTAACCTAGATTAAAAGCAAAGCATGTTTCCTGCTGACTACAGACCTCTGCTGTGTTGGATGATAGGTATTTTCTGATTAATCATCAAAATCAAAATGACCATTCTAGTGTCTGTAATGTATTCTGGATCTGTTGATGTCTATATCACTTGGTTAAACCCCCAAATGGCTCAAAACACAATTGTGATGGGAGCATTTCACCTTGCCTTAACATGTGGGTAAATCCAGCGCAAAACCTAGTAATCTTTTGCACTAAAAGTGCTCTGCGTTGCTTGACCATTTCTGGCACAAAGCGTACTGTGACTCTCCTTCCTATTAAGCTCAACACACTTCACAGTGAATCACTAAAAATAACAAAGTGACAGAAAAACTTGTCTGACAAAAATTGCGTCACACTCATGACATAATAACCGGCACAAATCCCTTGCTTAATAGTGTATGTGCAGCATGATATACATCTGGTTCTACGTATTCTCAGATTCACATTTCTGAGGACCAGTCTCACAGTTTATATTGTTACAGCAGCAGTGAGATACAATGAGTATGCTGAGCAATTTAGTAATGCTTGAACCTCCTTAACCCGGCTTTCTGATACTTGTTCTGTATATCATAATTAAGCATAGACCCAAGCAGATTGTGGCAGTATTATAGATCACAACCATAGCACATTGCCATTAGATTAATACCGCTGTATACTAAGGTCTTGACATACCGCCAGCACAGACAAGTGTGAAATATGTTTAGTAAGTGTATAAGTATGACATCTGTTACCCTCCACGGTAGCTCTTAGCACAATATTAACTGAAGAAATAACAGGTTTAAGTACAGTATGTCTTAACGCTATGATAGCATGTTTAATTGAAATATGACTGGGGCGTAATGAAGATTAAATTAAACCCAGAGATAATCGTCTGACACAAAGATAATTGAGTTGCAATCCTCGGGCAATGAAGAATAGCTCAGGGAGAAGAAAGAAATAATCACGGCCCTTTGCTAGAGAGGAATAAGCTTATTTCTCTGTGATGGGAGACATATAAATTCAGCACTCAGATTAAAGAGTGATTAATCAAAGCAGTAATCCACAATTTGAGTGGAATCAGAATGACATATGTCTGCTTTATGTAATTTACTTTTCCTCGCTCTCCCAGGGAGACTGAGCGGGACTGATTGTGCTATGAGCGCAAGTGTGTATTTTTTTTCTCCCTTCGGAGATCTCTCATCTACCCTCGCAGGATGACTTGATGACTGATCCGATTGCGTGGGGAAGAGAGGCTGGCAAAATGTTTTCATCTCTCTTCCCCCGTAAAATAGCACAGGAGAGCTCTTGTGCCCTCCCAAACATATGGTCCCACGTCAGTGTCTGGGCTGGTTCAAAAGGGATTAGAGCCTGCGGGTCGAAGTGTTTCCGTGTCAGCGGTGGCACCCTGCTGCATTTCCAAGCCATGCATCGCCAAGCACCAAATAGTGCTCAGACATCCACATATGAGCTCACACACTGACACACTCATATACACCGCAGTGACCTTTAGTCTTACTTGTTTTGTCTTGGGAGAATTATCTTTCTTCTTGGGGTGTTACATCCAATTAATGTTATCGTTTCAATGCTTTTGCATTTTAGTAGTTCAAATTTAATATTTCTGTGTGTTCTCAAACGGCAGAATTGAGGTTATATGTTATACTGTGGCAACGCTTTATCTTGTTTTTGTCAAATAGTATACCAGTGTTTCCAGCCAGTTGTCCACCTAGAATTGTTTTACAGAATTACGTTTACACAGGGATTAAAGTGAAACAAATCTTTTGACTGAACTTTTTTTTCAGGCCAAGTCATAAGCTGTTCACATCTACCTATACAGATAGCACCCCTTTTGCGATCACGCCCTATTGGTTTTTAATGTACAAGATGCAAACAGCAAAGTAAAGGGGGTATTGCGAGTGTTCTCTTTTCCTGATGAACAAAACAATATTTTAGTACCATTCCACGACTAACCATTGCTGTTCTTTTCTACTGCAGCAATCATATTGTAGAAAGGCTTTACGGAAGGCACAGAGGCAAAATTACTTCAATTACTAATTACTTCAGGCCAAAAGTTTTTAAAGGGAGATTATTTTTATTGTTAATATGTAATTCAACACCAAGTCAAATCTATAAAATCAAGTTTGCAAGACTTCACTGTTTTTATTTAAGGGCTACTAATAATGAATCATATTATTTGTATATATATATATATATATATATATATATATATATATATATATAATTAAATTCAAACAAAAAAATGTTTTTACAATAACAATGAATAAACACTGTTTTATCTGTCTCAGACACCTCTGTTCCTTCCGTTAGCAACAACGCATCCATGACGGCTAGTGGCCTTGCCAAATAGTAGTTACCATTATAGACGCACACAAATCATGACGCTAATATGTGAGGAAACTGGTTCCGGCTTTTGTGTTATAAATTAATATTTTATAGCAAAGTTATAAGTTGTCTATTTTAATTGCATGATTATTTTATGTCAGCATACAGTCATAATTTACTGTCGTTAAAAGTGAAACCAAAATTGGCTATAAGGAGCACAAACACGATTGACCCTCTTACACAATGGTTCGCAATAATGACTAATAGTCTATTGCATGATTGTATTATTATTATTATTATTATTTTACGTTAACACGCTCCGTCAAAACCTTCCGTCGCGAATTGTGAAAGATTGTGGACATGTCTTAACAGACGGGATAATAAATTGCATTCGGTACGGTTTAACAGGGTACACCCCAGGATTCTTCAAGTTAAATTTAAGACTTTTTAATACCACGTAGGATGAAATTTAATGCCACCTTCACAGCCATATAATAATAGGCTTGAGAAAAGAATGATTTAACAGGTAATATCACCTGAATTTAAACATTTTATTATAATACTCAACAATCATATTTAGTTCACAATAGCTTTGTAAGGCGTGTTTGTACTCTAATAACATCAAATAATAAAGTATTTGATGCATGAATCGCTCTTATGCTATGAAACAAAAACAAAAAATAAATAAATAGGATGATAAAAAATAAAACGAGTGCATTATGGAGGTGTCCCAATTAGTTCCACCTTGGCTAGATAAGATAATATATAATGTAATATAATATGCCAATGTAAATGCCAATTGCTTCAGTGATTATTTCATCCCGTCCTGCTACGCGTCTAAAGGCTGCTTTTCTAACGTCGGCCATATAGCCCTCAGCCTCGTCCGCCAACTGGTCGGCCTCTCTGGCCAGACCTTCAGACACTTCGCCCATTCTAACCGACGAGCTAACGTTAGCTTGTTAGTAGCACAGTGCAAGACGTTTTGTTTTCTTTCTTGACAACTGATTGTTATAGCCTAGCTATAACCCCCGGTCAAGAGCGTAAAGAAAAACACTGACGTAAATATTACCTGTACTGTCGTATTACATCACAGTCACACAGAGTAAATTGTAAAGTCTCACACACACACACACACACACACACACACAAAGCATTTATTTAGTTACGGTATTTATTTCTTCCTACAAAAGGATAAGACCTTTATAAATGAAATGTACAACTTTATGAACGTTATTCAAGACTTTTAAGGCCTTATTTTTAGAATATTGAATTTAAGATGTTTTTTAAGACTTACGACCCCGTGGGAATGCTGTGCATTGCTTTACACGGGTGGCATAGCAGGCTATCTGTTAAAGCCATAGGTGGCACCCAAATGAATGACTTCCTCTGACAAGAGTTCGCAATAGTAAGAAATTGTATACATTAATGCACGGAAAGAACCTAGCCTACACTTCTTATGGCCTCGCACATAGAGTTCACAATTGATCATACCACAAAAAGTTCAACAGATTGGCCTACCTTATCAGCTGTCTCGATTGTGTCACTATAATCCAAAAACTAGTGTCTAGAGTCCAGTGCTACTTTGTGTCTTTTAGCTCATAGCTTTAGCGGCAGACTGTTGTCCGTCCCGGTGTTGGAATCCTCTACAGTGCAATACAGTCACACTTTTACACTGTTTAGCTGTCAGCATTTTAACTGTGTTTAATACAGTTACTACTGTAGCTAACTGTAGGCTAATGTTACCTGCTGTGTAATGTGTTATTAGTGTTTGCTAGCGTGACATGCAGCGATGCTTCTGTTGCCTCTAACGTCTGTTTCGTTGCATCAGAGAGCAGCGCAGACATTTCAGTGGCACCGTAATGAGGCACCAAAATCCACGTTGCTATTCTGTCTTGTAAATACCGGGCACCGGTGCCATATTAGCACTGGATTTTAACATGCGCCGTTAACGTGAACAGAAAATTGCATTGCCTGTATCTTTTCACGGCGAACGCGCAAGTGTGGAAAGCGGTCGCACAACAGCTGAAATGTTGTTTTGCACACAAAAGTAGTGTTTAAACTTTATCAGAGACAGCCAATGAAATATTGACTTCTTTTCCAGTTTTGATGTTTTTATATATACAGTACATACAGTGTGTGTATATATATATATATATATATATGGGTGGATGACGTGACATGGCATATATATATATATATATATATATATATATATATATATATATATATATATATATATATATATATATAAAAAATAGAACAGGTGTTTGTCAAAGGGGGCAACATTTTGTTCAACCATTCATGGTTCCCAGATGATGTATCCTAATAACTTTGGAGACCCCCTGAATATTTAGCTAGCGCCACCATTAGGGCTGGGTATTGTTCAAAAATGTTCGATACGGGTACCGATACCAAGGCTTTGTTACCAGTTCCTGAAAGATACTTTTTTCAATACCAATTTTATAAAATCCATTATAACAAAAAACAAAATTATTACATTACGTCAAAAATATTTTTATTTTTTAGCTGCTACTATGTGAGCCCAATCTTTGTGGGTTAAGTAGAGTTTTTCCTGCATGCCTCTACAATGTGTAATGTTAAACAGCCAATCAACAGCATTATTACATCTTGGTAGAAGCATGCAAATGAGATTTACATCTTAGGTATTGAAATTTGGTGTGGATGACGAGGCACTTTTTTGATACAAAGGAGGCGATTGGATCGGTGCCTAAAAATAATTTAATACTTGGCCTTAGTCACCATGATGTTCACCTTTGTGACTTTGGTAATAATGTTGGTGATCCTCTGACTATTGCCCTTCCCCCACCAGCAGATTAAATGCTTTGGCTTTTAGTGAAATGTCTTGACAATACTGGATGGCCAACCATGGATAGGTACAGATGTCCATGGTGCCCTCCGTCCACAGAGAATGAGTAAGGAGTTCAGAGCCCGCATGGGGCTCTTAATGGTGACAACAAGGTTCTGTGTTCACATGCCCTTCTGCTTCACCTTCTCCTAAATGTCAGGAATTCCACAAAATTGAAAAATGTAGATTTGTGTTTCCAAAGGACCCGAGTCGTGCAGGTTAGAGGTCAGCTAACCTGGCTTTGTGCACCCACAGGCCTATTTTAGAGAGGTGAATAATTCAAACTGTGCTCAGAGGGGTGGTGCAGCATTACAACACAAGGAGAATGGGGATTTAAAAAAAGCAAATTTCCAAGGGCAAAGGTCACGAGTAGGAATCATCCCTAATTAGTGGTTACCATGGAGAACGGTCCAGTACAGAGTGAAAAAAAGATGGGCGAAGCAACTGTCAACCAACTAAAGATGAGCACAAAGAACATATGTATCACACCATTCAGCAGGAAATGAATGAACTGATTTGACTTGTACTGTAATTAATTGGACTGGGTTTGTCACAGATAGAAAGGTAAAATATGGATACTTGTCCAATCGTTCACTGGTTTCATCCTGAGAGATACACATCAGATCCAAATGTCAGCAGCATTGTGACTGGATTCCTTTGTGTGTAGGCATTACTCTTCATTCTTAGTTTGACATCATGACATCGTTATATTGCCTCACATTCATCGATTGAGTCAATGGTAGCCATGGTGTACTCTGGGCAGATCATTTCAACTCACCTGTTTGCACCAGCTGCCTTGTGTGCAGTTCTCATGAATTACAGTAATGAAACATAGAGTTCTAGGCACATCTTCAAGGACTAAAATCATAAACAATCACAACACCAAGGTCATAACCTCAACGTCAACATGGTTAATCTCCGTGCTGATGATAACAGCTCAATGAAAAGGAAAAACGATGTTATCCGTGAATCGACTGTCTGCTATTGATGTTGGTGTCATTATCTCCAGATTGGCTCTGAATTAGAACAATGGCCATTTTAAGTACAATTTCCTCTTCCAGCCTGCTGCATGTGTTAGACATTAGGCAACTTGCCATTGGCCAAATATCTTTATTTCTATCTTGATTCATGCCCTCTGTGTTGGACAGATTTATGATAACTTGGCATTGAATGATTGAAGTTAGTTTTGTTTTGCAAGTTTTTCCACACTGTTACTTATTGCTGACAAATTTAACAGATCAGATCACTCATATCATCTTAATGTTTGGCAATTTGTCTTTTTTTTTTTTTTTTTTTTTTTCAATTCTGAAGATTTTTTTAAATCACACGTTACCGTGATTAGTGTAAAATGTAAGGTAGGTTTTGGCAAACTGAAAAAAATGCTCCAAATCAACAAAAATATTTCCCTATATATTATGTTATTTATAGTAGTTAGGTTACTTGTGGTGGTCCTGTCAGCTTCACATTATAAATTAGCAGAAAAGAGAAAAGCAAGAAAAGGGTTTGGTTTGTTTAGTTAATCTTTATAAAACAATGTAAAAATATGAAGTTTGGATGGGAATTTAAAGTCCAACTTCTGTTAGTATAGGTCGCCATTGGTTTCAGTACAAAAACCAGAAGGAGCTGGGAGGTGGCAGACAGTGAGCTGCTACATACTACAGCTCACTGGATCATAGGAGGAGCCAGCAGGACAGAGAGTGTTGTTCCCAGAAGTCAACTACAGTGAGGCGGGGCGTAAGCCAAAACACCAGCGACCTGCCTTCGCTCTGCTCCCAGCTGCTGGGAAAGATGGAGATACCAGCAAATCTGTGTTTGTTCAGCCACTCCACAAATATCCCCTCTCTAGATTGCGTCTGGCCTAGGAAACGGCACTTGACTGGGATTCTGAAATGATTATTGGTGGCAGTGTCCTTCTGGGGCTGCTTTTATAAATGTGCCAATAAATTTCACATGTCCAGCTTTGTTTTGCTTTCATTAGGCCTCTAATCTCCGTCCCAGGGCCAGGCCGATCCTGCCATGAGTGAACTCGCTGTTTTCTCTAGAGCCAGTGATTAATGACTGGACAGCATCATTACCAATGCTCTGCTCTGAGTTACATATCTGCCTCTATTGACACAATGCCACAAACAGAGCAGCACTCCGCCCAATGCATTTGTGAATATAAGTGTATACATGTTATATACTGTATGTTTGTATGAGTACAGCCTGCACGTGGTATGTGAATATGAGCTGTTCATTTGTAATTACAGGCATACTTTCTATGGTTAAAATGTTTGTCAGGTATCATTTATTCAGATTTTACCAAGTATTTTTAATGTTTGATTTATCCTCTTGGAGTACTTACTTTTGAATCAGCTATTTGTTCCAAGCCTCGGTTCAGACAATGACAGTTATCATACAGTTTGCTAATGGACTCAAGGAATCTGACCTGCCAACAACCCCACCTCTTTTACAACGCGGGCATTGTTCATCTTTTCCTTTTAAAACTCATATGCCCATAGCAGCTAGCTATTAACTTGACATTTACAGTACTTTTATCGACTCTTGAGTGCATTGATTCATAACAGTCATGTAAGTACTCATCTCCCCGGGATATTAGTCACCCATCCCCCCGATGTTGTAATATCATATTTTGGCTCTTTGTTTCAACTCTCTGCCCCAGGCACGGAGACATATGCATGGCCCGACAAACCATAGCGCCATAAAAGCCGCCTCTGTGCTGCATTATACATCCGGCTAAGCTGAATGTGAATGTGAATGTGTTTCCACATGACTTATAGATGATGCATGCTGTCTGCCAGGCCAGGTTTTTCCTTCTAGTTGAAGGCCAGACAGTGTGCGGTTGGAACAGGAGACCCAAGTTTTTTTTGTTTTTTTGTGAGGTCAAAAAAAGACAGAGTCACCTGTAGATTGGAGTCAGCAGGTGCTCTGCCTCTCAGGTCTCAACACCTTTACTGTCTTGGGAGTAATTATTCTGCCTGCAAACTGGCTGTTAGAAGGGAGATAGAGATGGGGAGGTAGATTTCTCTAAGCAATTGAGCTTCTCTATGTATATACCTATGGGATTATTTTTGTGTCTTTAATTCCAAGCAAAACTTCTCAAGTATCAAACAAAAAACATCTTGCGTGGGTGCGTCCCCATTGGCTAATGAGATTTTGGAGTGCATTTGAGTGACAGCTCAGTGAGTGCAGCAAACATTAGACTCTGGAGGACACACAAACCACTCCACAGGGCATTCCTACAAGATTAATAAAGTGTAAGTATTGATCATATATATTGTCTGTGATCTACGTTGCAAGCATGGTTACTAGATGTTTGTTGTTTCGTTGTTACTAGCTAGTAAAGCTGTGTAAGTTAGCATTTAATATTAGCTAACTGCTGTTTGCAAGTTTTAAGTTTTACCTTTGAGGTGACAGTTTTTTTGCTTGAGTTAGTGTTTTTTTTTGATACTTGAGAAGTTTTGCTTCGAATTAAGGCACAAAAATAATCCCGTATATACCCAGGATGCGATTTGTGAAAAAAAGCAGAGGGTGGGATGTTTTAAACAAAACAAAACATGCAAGAATTAAATCCCCCTTTCAATACCATGGATACAGTGCCACTCGGCCAGCCATGCCGAAACACTTATTTATGAACTTTAATATCCAATGGAAAATAATCTCATAATCACAACGTGGTGTCAATTTAAAACACAGCGCTTTACTTAGTTTAACATACTTATATTTTTGGTATATAATATATATATATATATATATATATATATATATATATATATATATATATATATATATATATATATATATATATATATAAATAACTCTGCAGAGGCAGGGATCTGTAGACCAGGAAGGCAGAAATCCCACGCATTCACCCCTGCAAATCGCACCCTGTATGTACCTGTAAAATGTGTTAATACATCCAGTATAGATACCGTTCTAAATACACATGAATGTTGTTTTCTAATAACTATATTAAATACAGCTTGTTAGTGGACCACTTTGCCTCGTGCCCTAGATCCAGCAACACCACTCAGAGTAGAAAACCCTTAAAACATGTCCATCTCTGCTTTGATGAATGATATTTTCTCAGCAATGAAGCGTCCATTGTTTATTCTTCCTCTTTCTCAATGTTATTCTTTTCATACCAGGTTGAGTATTTCCCCGGCAAGTGAATAAGCTTGTCATTCCCATATTAAACACAACGCTTGTCCAATAAATGGACACCACCTGTTTAAACGGTCAGTGCCATGTTAGGGTCAAGCAGGGTCCTGTTTGATTGGCCACATCGAATGGTCGGAACACGCCGCATGCCCTCTATGGTAACTTTAAAAAATGTTCAGGAAGTTTGGTTCACCCTTTACAGCCTAGGACATTTCCTACTACAGGAGTTAAGCACTCAGGACAGGAAACCATTTGCTGTGGCTGTAAGATCCCTTTAATGACTGTCTAACTAGAAACAGGCCGGCCTAATTCAGTGCCTGGAGCCAGCAGGAATGGCCTTGCATCTAGACGTTGTTAGAATATTTACTGCTTCTTCGATGGGAGTCTTTTTGACACTGCTGCAATAAAATTTACAAGGAATCCCTTTTTAGCGTGATGCGAGGCAGTGTGGTCAAGAGGGGAAAAAACATGCTTGAAAAAGTAGCAGGCCATTAAAGTTATCATTTGTCTTTGTTTATGTGAACCGGGAACTACGGATGGCTGACATTTAAACAGCATTTGATCGGCTTTGTCCCCGGTTACCTCAGTATGCTATGTTAATGGTTGATGGTCAGCATCATCTGACTTTGCAGAATGTCAGAGGACTGTGTTGAATTGCAGGACCGTAGTTTTAGTATATGTGAAATAGTCAGTGTTGTCCTTGGGAAACAAAGCTGCTGATTCAAACATATTGAGCTTTTAATGTCCTCTCACTTTCTCTTGACTCCTGTCAAATGCTATTATACTTACTATACAAATCAAAGCTGTCCTCTTCTCACGAGAGCTGCAGGTCAACCATATGTACCTTGAAGCTCAGCATTGAACAAGTTAGTGCCTTTGTAACTGTGGGAGTGGTTATGGATTAGGAGTGTTTGTGTACATGTTCATGTGTTACATGCCTATGTGGGTGTCCGTGCACCACCGTACACAGTGTGTCAGTGCTCCCGCTGACTGAGGAAATGAGCTGGGACCACCAGAGGTGATTGTGCATGTGCAAGGAGAGACCAGGATTGGCTTGTTCCAGTCACTGACTGACTAGGCCTGTTCTGTGGCACACCAAGCCTCATCCCCCCAACCTTTGTTTAATAAGCCCAAGGAGTGGTAGCCCTTTTTTCTAAAGTGCCACCGTGTCTGGACAAACTGACACACTTCAGTTTCACTGCAACCCCTCCACCCTCCTTTCTCTTTCTTCCACTGTGGATTTAAACAAATGCAGTCAAACCCAATTAGGGGAGAGTGAGAGCAGCACAGGAGAGGCGCTGGTAATAGTAACTTTGTTCAGCTGGTTCCTGCTGTGACCAGCCCTCATTTAAATGAGCCGCTTGATAACCCTCGGAAATACGATCCCAGTGAGAGAGGGAATGAGGCAGTCTCTCCACTTTCCTCATTCCCAGTGGAGCGTCTTTTAACAGGTCTGTCACCTCTCTGTATCAAAGGGCACCACAGTGACACAGATGAGCCAGTTGGGACAAAGGAAAGGAAATTCATGCTTTGTAATAACATGTAATGGTTAATATTTGACATGTCAAAATACTGTAATTATAAGTAAATCAACAATAATTACTAAAGTAGGAAAAAGTGATACCTTTACAATATTTTGCCCACTGATCATGTACTTGATTGATACATTTCTCTAGACCAAAGCCTCATAATGTCTAATTTAACTGAATAATTAAGTTTCCCATTTGAGGAACTACAGATAAACAGTCAAACAAATCTGAAGTAGACATAGAAAATTCAACTTAGTACCCTGGTTGTTGTAAAATACTCGACCCATCTGGGGCTCTGAGTGGGCTGAGTAGGATAAAACAAATGCTTAAAACAACTCCAATTTGACCTAGGTTTCCTGACAGATCCTGAGCAAACTTTGAAGTGTTCTTATCATTGATTTTGTGTTTCTTGTCTAACGTGTCTCCCAGACAGACCCAAGCTGACATGAGTGTTAAAATACTGTTATCCACATCATTGCATGTGAGGTAATGGAACAATTGATAAGGTGCCCTACTACCTACTGGGTAAACAATGCATTAGAAAAATTCGGTCATCATTCCTCACTCTCCCAAAGCTATATTTGTGCCAAATGGGTGATTTGGTTTCTGAGGCCGAGGTGGTCTATTACACAACATTGTTTAGGAGGGAAACCAAGTATCTTGGAAAAACAACCTATATCTTATTGTTTGTGGATAAATTGTTTTCTAAGACACGATTCAATTTCTGTTATAGATGTTTAAATGTTTTTGTGGCTCCAAAGATCTGAAAACACACTGCACACATGAATAACAATGTCAAATGTAAAACGGTGTAAGAAAAGAACAGAACAATTACTAGTATCCATGGGTACTTATGATATTAAGAAACCACACAGTTAGTTTTGACTTTATGATCACAGTGAGCAAAGATTAAGGGATTATGTTCCACCTTGAACTAAATAAGTTTTGCACAAAAAGAAAGCAAATGGAGAAATATTCTGAAATATGTAATGGATGTATTGCTGGGCTTCGCTAAGGGATAGCGAGCGTTAAATCTTCTTGAACTGGAGCTTGATGGGGGGAGTCAAAGAGCTTTGATCTGTACCCCAGTATGTTTCACAGCTGATCTTGGAGCTCGACTGGAGAGCTGCTGTAGGCAGATGGCCCTTTTGTCACTGTGAAAATAAAAATCCAATAAACATGGTAATTGTATAAAATGCAGGGCACTGTTGACAGGATCTAGCAATGGGCTACTCTTTTTCTTTTCTTCTGGTCCTGAGAATGGCAAATACGATTTATGAGAGATTTTGTACCATACACACCAACTGAAAACACCAAGCCCACCTGGAATTAGTTATGACAAATTAAATACAAATTCAGGAATTACAGCTTAAAATTACTGTTGTTACTTTCAGTTAATTACACATGCATATTTTACCAGACACTAACACTGAACATTAAAATATACAACTTGGTAATTAACTTTGTACCAAGGCCGGAAATGTTGGCCAGTTTGCTCAGAGAATTGCCTGTGATTGAATGTCTCCCCATTACACTGATAGCAGATCAGAGAGGGGAGCCTGTTGGGTCTTTGATAGGAAGTTAATGGTCCATGAGGCATTGGGAAGAGATATCTCTGAGAATCCACAGGTCTCATTGCCCTTATTCCCCTCACCTCCCCTCACTGCACTAATCAAGCTTTAACACCAGCCTGTTTCCATTGGCACTTTAAGGGACATTATTTACAGGACCATAAGGTTGATTTCAGCTCCAGAAAGATGACAAACAATAAAAACAGGCGGGATAGCACTCTAACAGCCACAGAACAATGGTGTGTCACTCATGGCACAGCAGAGATACATTTTAATGTCCTCAATTCTCACAAGTTCTTTTGTGGGAAATAAAAACGTTCACTTATACTTAACACCAATGTCATGAAGAATGCTTGTGGTCTTTTTGTGAAATCATTTTCCAACCAGTATATCAGTTAAGAGGATGGGGTGAGGTTAAGTGTTTGGCAGTGTAAGGCCAAGTGCATGGCACTGTTACATTAATAACACAGATGTGAGGGTGGGCTGGGGTGGAGGGGTTACATGGTCAGGCCCTATTATACGGCACACTGAGGAAGCCTTTGTGGGTGCCGGGGCCACACTTTAAGTGTGTCTTTATTTTGGCTCTCATTACATGCTCCAATCCCACAGCAGATACTGTTGTATGTGTGCGCAAGGGACTTGAATGTAAAGCAGAAGTCCCTCTGTGGAAGCCAGTGTCGCTAACCAAACATTACTTTTTTGCTGGCCTCGTTGGGCTCAGTGAAGCCCCTCAAGAGTCCTGCTGGAGCACCAGTGGAAGCACAATCCCAGATGATGATTTATGCAGGCTCTTTTATTTGACAATATTGTCAAGCGTGATTACAATTATGTATATCAGAGTCTTTTTTGTTGTTGATTGTTGCAGGGTGTTATAATCAGTTTAGTGGAATATGCCACAAAGGCAGACACAGCTGTTTGAGAGGCTACAGGCATCTGTTTGGGAAAAAAATAATAAAAGCTGAGGTGGACTGAGATGGTGACTTTTTTTTAGTGGCGGTTGTACACAGCCAACTTGAACTCATGTGCAATTCTGTCTCAGGACAACAATGTTTGTCCTGAGGTGGCGCTAGAAGAATGTTAAGGGAGTCAAATTAAATGGGTTTACATCCTCAGGAGCATGAATTTATTTTGCAAAATGCAGGTCAATCTGACCATTATAGAATTTCATTTTTGGTGTAAAGTAGCTCCTGAAGTCTCCAAAGTAGTGGTCCAAAGTTTAGAAGTTATATAAATAATTTGAAATCAGATTTCATGGTAATGTGGCATGTGGTAGTTGAGATCTCTCTGGACAGACAGACTGCTGAAATGATCAACTACCCAACATCCTTGGGCATTTTGTTCATCACCATGCCTCAACAAAATACACCAATGATAATAAAATGTCTTGCCATTGTGTTTTTAAGATTTGACGCAAATTCAACCACAGTTATTATTCTCTGCCATTTTTGAATTTCTCTGAACTTATTTTTGCTAAAACCCTTCATCTAATTCTGTCCATTCAACACGAAGGAGCAGTGGCCATAATCAGAGCTCCTTCCGGATATCTGAGCACCTAACCTCAGACACGCTATGAAGGAAGCTCCGCAATCTCATTCTTTCGGTCACTACCCAAAGGTCATGACCATGGGGGCGATTTGGACCGTAAATCAACTGGTAAATCGAGAGATTCACCTTAAGGCTCAGTTAGGTCTTCACAATTACAATCAGGTACAACACCTGCTTAACTTCGTACACTGCACAAATCTTGCTGTCAATCTCATGCTCAATTTTACGATCCCCAGACTCAACGTTATCAGAATAATTTGGACACATAAAGTTTTGCCTCTCCGATGCTCATGAAAGTTAACACCTCATCAAGTCATAAAGTGAATACAAGTCAAAGCCATAAAAATAGAGTACAAGAAAGCATCATTAATATGGTTGCAAGTGTAAGTAATGCCCATTACAAGTCTGGCCAACATAATTGACCCTGTTAATGTGCTGATTTCACTCAACTGTGCTGTAGTATGCACAACAAAAAAAGAGCTTACTTTTACTGTGACTTGTAAATATGGTGTCAGTCTCAAACACTGACAGGATACCATAGTAGCAGTGTTAAGCTGCTGTCAGTCACACACTCATTCTCGCGAACCCTTAGGCAAACATTTAAATGTGCGAGAAGTGCGTGGTGCATTATTTTTAGACACAAAAGTGGCAGCACACTTGTAAACACTGACTGCATTTTTCCTTCCGAAGTGTGCTCAGAAGATGTTTGACCTGGTGACAGTGAATGTTAAAAGCATGTCGAGTTAATTTTCTATTTCACCATTTAAATATAAGAATTAAGTTTGAATCACAAACCCTGGATACTTCTGATTGGGCTTATGAAATTAAATTAATATGGGTAGACAGATCATTTTTTATTTTGGATCCATGTGACCGTTTAGGAAAACTGCTGCACCGGCCCCAAGAATGGTCAAATTAAAATGGTTAAGTGGTTAATTAGCGCACAGGGCCGCAGATTAAGACTAAAATGGTTGATTCATGTCTGACTAATAACAATGGTCTTCTTCAAACCCTGGTTTGGTCAGTAAGTCATTATCAAGCAGGCACAGCAGATGGGCCCTTCGGATTCTCCTCATGACTTGTCAGAAACATTGTGGGTGTGTTTAGGGAGAGAAGAAGAGAAAGGGCAAACTAGGAAGTAGCAGGACGCAGCTGCTGAGCCTCGCCTGTCAGTTCACATGATGAATGAATCAGTTTCACATGAATCTGATGCTGAGCAGCTATAATTGGATTATTTACACAGAACAGAGGCATATGGGGTCTGACCATCCTAACCCCAGGTGGGCGCTGGACTCCTGCTCTCAGGACATGGACTCTTGACCCACAGTCAATATCCTTCTGCTCTGCTGGTTATCACCAGCTCACCACTTAACACTACTAAAATCTAATATTTGTACCACATTTGTGTTTGGCGTTGTGCTGATGCTTTTTTTCAGAGAAAAGTGCAATGTGTCGGACTTGCTCTCCTATAAATCGTAGGACCTTAGAATGATTGTGTCAAGACTTAAAAAATAAAGTTATTTTAATAAAGCTAAAGGAATTTTTAATTTAGGGGAAGAGTTCTGTTTCACAATGAAAGCCGAAGTCAACAATGGCTAGCCCAACAGCTGTAGGGGTTCTTGAACATTACTTTTTTTTTTTTTTACTTTACACATTTATTTCACACGTCATCAATGTATCATTAAACACAATTTCATAAGGTACAATGATCATATATAAGCCGCGTGAAATGGGAAAACCAAAATAAGCTACTAAAAGCTTTTCGGAGGGGGCCCGATAACAACAAACAACAACAGATAATATACAAACCAACACTACACTACTACTACACTACTTATCAGAAGGCAAGCTAATAAATTATTGAAATAAGATACAATACTGGACATTATTAATTGATTATTGCAAATGGGTAGCTCCTCATCTTTTATCTCTGCAGTTATAATTTAAACTGTGACTTCTCAGACAAACACACCACAGTTGGTCTAAATTCCGGTTCCAGAGTTCCACACTCCCACTCTTCTTGCCATAGAACTGGGAAAAAATATACATATCGAAAATACTATCGGCATATTTCTCAAGGAAACCAATTGGCACTTTAGAAAACCCCTTAAAAACCATCACAGGGAAACCCAAATGTACAGGTACTGTAACAACATTTAAATCTGCTTAAATAAATATTAATTAAATAAAGTGTATTTTTACAAGAAATGCTGAGCAAAAGAACCAAAATGCTACCCCTCTCTCCACTCATTTGATGTCCATTTGTTTATTTTAATAATGGATTATAGTCAGTTGGTCCATCATTCATTTTGTCTTCTTGGTTCAATGTGTAAATTATCAAAGTGGTTGCAGGTCATGTGAAATTGAGGGTTTAGTTCAAATAACACACCTTCCAAACTTACTTCCTGGAGTCCTGTCATCACCATGAAGTTGCCAGGTAACCACTGAAGCCTCCAGTAAGTCACTAAGTCATTGTTTTTTTATCATTGCGTTTTTGTACCGATTGAACAAACAAAATAGAACTAGTAATATAATGAGTGAACGTTAGAGGTGATGGTAGGTGGACTTTGTTAGCTTTAGGTAGAGCAAATGCTAGTTATTTCTCTCTGCTTCAGTGTTCATGCTAAGCTAAGCTAGTCTAGACTTGCTGGCTCTAGCTTTATAGTTAACATGCAGACGTGAGAGTGGTATCAAACTTCTCATCTGACTCTTGGCCGGGAAGAAAATAAGCTAATTATTTGCCAAAAAGTTAAGCATCAAACATGCTGTCACAAACCAGGAGAAGGCTATAACTAGAAAGAAACATTTGTTTAAAATCTACTTATTTACAGTTTTTAATTCTTTTTTGCAACTGACGTTTTAATTTCATACTAATAATTGATTTTAAATAATTTCCTTTTTAGTATCCTTCCCTCTCAGCAATACATTTTGATTTTCTCTTTAAAAGTTTGAGTTCCTGTAGGAGCAGCTGTGGGATATTTCTTTATCTTCCAGACTAAATTCAGTGTCAACCTCCTGCTGATTTGTAACTCAAACTGCATGTGGAGGATGTTTAAGTGACTCTATTTACAGCAGGAGATAGTTTTCTTGCTCCCTGGCAACAACAGACGGCACCAGGATCGAGAGTGACTGTTGGGATCCGTGGTGGGAGATGTTGCTTTACAGCAGCGGTGCCGACATTACAGCTTTCCATGCTGGGGACACTGTGAATTTATGCCTATAGAAAATCAGCTTCCTCAGAACAAAGTCTTGGCAGAGGACAGAATCATTTTGTCATGAAGTATTTTCAGTTTTATTTTAGCCAGTAAAAGTTTTAATAGAGGAGGATTTTTAACATTGGATTAATATGTAAATTTCTACGAGGGCTCTCTTCGGTTATTGCTTATATGATGCTTTTATGAGTTTGATTTTGAAAATGAATAGAGCTATTGCAGATGAAATGTAATGTATTACCTGGACAAAGATTTGAGTGTGACCTCTAAAGAACGAAAATCAAACAAAGTGCAAATGGCATTAATCATTTCACCCCACGTTGCATCGGTTTATCTTCTGCTTTTTGTTGCAAGGCGTCACAGTATCCTGTGCAGTAGTATGATGCATTTTTACACTCTGTTCCACTATAGTATGTATCCCATATATATATTTTGTGTAGTAAATTGAGTGCAGAATTCACCAAAATCATGCAGTTCAACAACTTTCCTGTCTCATTTATTTATTCATTTTCTTTGAAAACCATTCAGATTATTGTGTGGGAGGCACTGCACTACAGAGCTCCCAACTTCAATAATACTCAGTACACCCAGGCTTTCTCATCACTTCCATGCTACTGTCAACAAAATGGATTCTCAAAACAGCAATGCATGCTGTCCAATGAACAAAGTACATCTTTTTGTATACTGCATAAATTCTCTGGAAAATTCCGCAGGATTGTTTTTTATTAGGGTAAAGTTCCCAGGAGCTGCACAGCCAATAAAAAGCCAACAAGATAAAAGAGCAGTGAGGATTAGGAAGGGATGAAAGCTGTAACATTTTCCATATTATCTTGTGAAAAGCCATGTTCTCTGCTCTCTCTTATTACATTTACCTTAATTACTCTGAAGGACAAAGCCAAAGTGGGAACAATTTGAACTTTCAGCAAGTCATCCCCAACACACTCAGTACTACTTTAGATGCTTTTGTCTTTAGTGTTTTGACATACATTTATTTTCCTCAGGGCAAGAAAATGGCCATGGACTTGATCATAAATTAAGAACATTGTTGTGCAAAGACAACCTGACTCACCCCCTCCTTTTGCCCTCTGCGTTGCGTGTCTAAGAATCGCACCACAAGTCGCGGAGACTCATAAAAGGGGAGGCGAAGAGACATTGAAATATCTGAACCTTGCAAAGATAAACAAACTGAGGTATTCATTGCACAGTTTACAGGCTGACCAAAGAATTCTGTCCTCTCAGGACTTCTGACTCTTTAGTGCTGCAGATCAATTTGCACAATCAAAAGCACACATACGATCCTCCCATGTATAAAAGCAACTGCATCTGCATTTATACACTTATACAGGCCCAGACACACACACACACACACACACACACACACACACACACACACACACACACACACACACACACACACACACACAATAAATAAATAGTTAAATAATTGGGCTTTACTTTACCCAGTTCATGGCTCAGTTTTCACTGTTTAGTTCTAAGAACCATCTGGGTCTCTCCTTTCACTCTGCTCTGTGGAGCACAGATGCTCCTTTTGTGGTGAGCTCCAAATCTTAATAAGCAGTTAAAATATTTACCGAGGTGGGTTTTTTTTTCCCCCACCAACCCCATTTTCCACTCCTGTTTCTTTTTTTAATTATCATTATTATTATTTACACCTTTTCACTGGCAAAAAATGGAGATGTCCACTAAATGTGATTGATTGGGCTTAAAAATGGCCATTATTACCGTTAAGCTCCACATGTCAGCTGCTGCTTTTGTGCCGGCTGTATTTCTAAGCTAACCAGTGATCCATGAGCACAGACAGGAGGGGGAAGAATGTAATGCTCTGAAAGAAATGCCCATTTCTCTCTGGATCCTTCACTTGATTAAAAATACAGCTGCAGACACTAGCATACAAGAGGCAGAGGGAGTCAAAGAAAGAGGAATGAGAAGAAGGGAGAAAGTGAGACAGAGAGCAAAGGGGAAAACCGTGATGTCATAAGAAAAAGGAACTCTCTCTGAATTGGAGAAATAACTTTTTTCAACGGCAGAAAAGAAGAACAATGGCATAGTGGGGGCAAAGATGTACATCTTTAAGAGTGTGCACATGTAATTATGTGGCAAAGAGCTGAAACTGAGTTTCCAGCGCACATGGGAATCAAAACTTGTGGAATGTGAAGAGGGGGTTGGTGTGAATATGTTTAATGTTGGTGTTACTAAACAGCAAGTTGTTAGCCTACTGCATGCATTCTCGCCATCTAATGAAAATATGTGAGGAAAAACAACCATTAAAACCACGTTGATTGGATACCTGAAGTGTATTTTACAGTCTCTTTGTCTTTTACAGAAGTGTTTTTTTTTTTTAGTATTTCATTTCACATTTGGCAGGATTCATTTAATTGATTTAGACCTAACACTTGAAAATAATATAAAAAGACCGATAAGAATATGAAAAAAAACAGAAGAAGAAAACAAAATTTTCAAAGAAGAAATCTTCCTTCAATCTGTCTATCGTGAAATTGTGTGCGATTCATTTAGAAATAATGTGAATGCAAGATTGTAGATGTCATGATTGGGCCCGGCTGGCATCATACTTATGTGTTTAGATGATATGAGTAAAGCATGACCTCATGGGGGATATAAACAGCATAGCCTCATAGTTGTGTGATTTAGTGAGTCATCACAGTCACACAGTGGTGTTTGGACTTGACTTCCTGTAAATTAAAAACATTTAAAGGCGTTTGCACGTACTATAAGTGGACTAATAAGGGTATTTAAGATACCCTAAGGCTGAGGCCTTCCTGCCCACATAACTTCAGAAATATGTTTTGGGGCATTGTTAAAAGCAGGAAATAGCAATTTCGCCATGCTCTTCCTGTTCAGAGGTTTCCACAACAGCTTTATTCCCCTTACATAAGGAAGGAGGAGAAAAGACACCTAAAAAAATGATTGCTAAATGATTCCGCAATTCATCTTTTCATATTATTTGTTGCGTTTTTAACAGATTCATTTGGATGCGTATTCATTAAATTAATGCAGTACAGTAAATAATTTGCATTGCTTACCGGTGGTTAATTTGGAGCAAAGTTTGTAATCAGATAACTGATTGGATCCCGCAGTCTGTGAAGCATCATAGTGTCAACTTTATCTATGTAACACAGAGGTGATTCCTTGGTGCCAGATGACATGATCCAGTGACTCAGACCCACAAGAGACCCTAAAGTGACAGTGGCAGTATGGCTTCTGAGCTCTCTACAGAAGACATCAGTCATCAATGCTCAGCAGCTCTGGCCATTAATTCACTGTGTGGGAGGCGACTGTCCGCCTCTAAATCCTATTGACTTTTTATGAGTGACAAACACGGCCAACACATTGCAGGCATTTTATCTCACAAGTGACCAACCTGTACAGTGTCAGTGACATGTTTTCTTTCATTGTTCGCTCGACGGCACAGGATATGCTTCATTCTGCCTTGCTATATTTTCATAACTGCAGAGTCCTGTTGATACAGTGTGCTGGGGAGGACAAAAAACACGAGAACATTCGCGGGGTCTGGAAAACATGACCTCACACGCGTTTTAGAGAGGGAAGATTCCCAGAGGTCAAAGCACTGTTGTTCCTCAGAGGGGAAGTGCCCAAGGGTCCCCGAGGCCATTGGGTGACCTCACTGGGCGATATATCAAGCAGAGGGTAATCTGCTCAAGACGCCCACCAGCAGCCCAGCGTTAACGCAGCAGCTGGAAATAGGACGCAAAGGCAGTGCTCAATCCAGAACAGAATCTAGTGTACATGCCTGCAGGGTTTTATCCCAGTACAACACTGAAGCACACAATTTCACTGATTAGGTCCTCATCTCTGGTTGAACGTGTGCTGTGAAATCAACTGGTGTTGTGTTAGGTTGTAATGAACACCAGGACAAACCAGTGGCCTATGAAAGTAGACAACAGTTATGCTGTATTCTGGTGTTTTACCGTGGATGGCTAGTTATATGCAATGCAACATAGGTTTCTTACATGGTAACATGATTTCCTAGGTTTGTGTCATGGGCGTCTTTATTTAGTTCACTTTATGAACCAAATTGATGAAGCAACCTTATGAATTTAAATGGAAACAAGTCTTTGGTTGTTTCATCTTGCACGTCACACCATCGTAATTTGTGCGAATGGCACAGATCTGTAATGTATTTTTGAACAATGATTGTGACAGGTGCAGCTTTAATGTTTCATAACCAGGTAGTTCATAGCCCCACTTGTACCGAAACCAGTAATTTCTGATAGCCAATTTGGCGTATCTATGTCACGCCAATTTGTATTCCGTTTTTGCGTGTTATCAAGACGCATAATCGCATTTTTGCGTGTATATCAACGCAAATCGGCTGCCATTGACCTACATTGCGAGTCAATTTCCTCCATAGCGAGTAGTATAAAGGAACAGGGGATTGAGTAGGTTGGGGTGGCGGATGGGTAAAACACAGGACTTTCACCCGGGAGAGCAGGGTTCGCGTCCTGCGTTCTCGCGAGGCGAGGCCACTTGGTGGGTATGTTTACATCAGCTGTATACAGCGTAGGCATACATGTGGATAGCTGAAAATGCGTACAATAACACGCCATTTTGCTTTATGAAAGGGGCGTGTATATTTACGCAAAGTCATGATGCCATGTTGCAATTTTAAATGTTTGATTAGTCAATGCTTTGTACTTTGTGATTAAATCTCTTTTTAATTTACTGTTTAATGATTTTAGAGCATCACACTGGCCGCAAACTCTAGTTGACGTTGCACATCAATGATGTTCACCCCACCATCCCTGACCGTCAATCCGTTTCACCACTCTAAAAGAGCTCTGTCTTTGGGCTCCTTTGAAATAAGTCATCTCTTTTGCTTCCTTTATCTCTTCCTTACCATCCCTCTCTTCCTCTCTTTAGCCATCACATACTTCCTATTCTTAGTGATGGTGCATTTGTTCTGTGAAGCAGACGCCACGTGGGCCCCCTTTTAAAGCTCTGCACCGTTTGTTTTATTTATCTGACAGGCGTCCCCCTGTATTGTCCCAGGTTATCAGCTCTCTCCTGCAGATCGCGTTACTGCCTGTGTGAGGCTCTGACCCATCTCAGGGTTCACCTTTAAATCAGATTCTTATCATTACCTCAGTGATAAATAGGCAAGGCTTAGGAGGAGATTATTCTGCTGGTCCCGTTCCCTTTTTCCCACTGTCGACAGTGCTCTCCATCCAGCCCTGAGCTGTCATCCCAGTCTCAATTAGGAGGAAGGCAAATACTCAACTCTGTTCCTCTAAAGATTTGGTGACTTTAGAAAAAATAAATAAAAAGGGCTACCGCTGTTCCCATGTGAATGGTCTCTTATCTCCAGTGGGCGTCCTTAAAACCCTCTTCCCACTCTGCTTCACTCCTGCGAGAGTTAGTCAGCACACCGTCATACTGACAACTGAGCTCCCCCATCGATTTTTCACACGGTTCTTATCTGGGGCAATAGTTTCAGAAAGTTTATTTTTTTTTACCAATAAAAGTGGTGTCATTTCAGATGTAATGCTTATATCTGCCATTTCCTCTCTCTCTCTCTCTCTCTCTCTCTCTCTCTCTCTCTCTCTCTCTCTCTCTCTCTCTCTCTCTCTCTCTCTCTCTCTCTCTATAACAGGTCTCTCTCTGGTCTTGTTTTCTCATGATTTTTTTGTGTGCAGTTTTTTCTGCCATTCTGTCTAATGCAACAGTGTGCATGATTTCCAACCTTTTAAGTCTGCGTCACAATGTGTCATCCCATCTAATTAAGATATTGTTGTTTTTGCACTATATGCTCAAACTAAATTCTGTTGTCAAGTATCGATTATCTGCTTCAGTAAACATCATCCTGTTTGTGGTTTACTGACATCCCATGATTGCTGGGCATTGGCATTCACCATTTTCAAACATGTATCTCTTGCTGTTGAGTCAACAGTGTTCAAAGTTGGCTCATCTCAAAGGGAGATAGAGATAATAGTTCCCTTTTTCTTTTTCCTGGTTCTATCTCTTTACATTATGAACAAACATTAATGTGTAAATTATAGTGAGCACGGCCATTTTAGCATTTATATAGACTACTAAATTGCATTAAATCATGTATTTCCGGTGTATGGTACGGCTTTGCTCGACTCAGCAATTTTTTTTGGTATCAGTACTTTTCTTTTTCCTTTTTCCACTGCGTTTGGTACACTTTCAATGTAGGCAGGATTTTCAGCTGATTGTCATAGCAACACCGCATTTAACTGCTGTGACATCATGTTCAACGTCACACTTACTAAACACTTATCCTTTCATCAGCAACCAAACACAGGAATGTCTGCACTTCGTCAATTCTACGGCGTATTGCATAGTTTTGCGGGCTGCCATTTTTTTAAAATCTCGGTGAGTGAATACAAAAATTTCAGTTCTTAGTGATGGTAGATTGGCTATTTAAAAATCATGGGTTTGGGCAGGATGTCCCAATTCTCTCGTACCAATCAGTGGTCTGCAGTGTTTTAACTCTACCTTTTAGGATCAGCTCAGCTTGCATGGAACCTCGATTGAGGTGGTACCAAAAAAAAGTCTTGTACTTGTGTTTATGTGTGTCCATATGTTTCCTCATTATCTCTTTCTTTAGGCAGTGGAAACTATGTGTGACTCAGTAGTCAGTCATGTGACCATTCAGCTCCATTGGCTTTGATTGATAGTCACTAACAGCCAATCCTGCCGTCACCATAGGGAAATATGGAATTCATTATTTAGTTTCCCATGTGGGGTCAAAGGTTAAACTGAAACAATGATAAAATGGGGGAATCGTTTGCTTTGGACCACGAATGGGGGAAGAAAGACCTCACGCTAACATTAGCAGCTGGCTTCTCTCACCTATATCATGCGGACAGTTTTAATAGCAGTAAGCTGAAAGAAGTGCATGACCGGGTGATGGAGGACACTAATGTTAGTCCTGGGTCGCAATATCTAACCCGGGTTCACAATCTTTAAGTAAACATTTCCGAGGATGCATACATTTGACCGTATTCATCAGTGTGAGAAATCACAGCTGTTGTCATGCAACCTGAAAAAAAGCTGAAGTATGGTCATCACACTGGTGGTCTTTGTGCAGTAAAGTCAGATGGCAGATGGTTCTTGTATATTGTTTTAGAAATTATGCATTTATCCATCACATTATGGAATTATATGTCTTAGACTTAACGTCACTCACCATTGGATGATGCATTACTAACTTAAAAATGCTAATCATCCATTTTCACAATCTCAGATATCAAATCTAGCATATGAGGCTGACCTTGTGACCTCTTTGGCATTTTCCTATTTGGCCCAATTATTAGATGAAATGACAAATTTGATCTCCTTTCAAAAGCAGCCAATTCAAAAGACCTCCATTCTTTCTCCATCATGTTTGGGCAGCCGGTTAACAAGAGCAGACTGGTGCATTAATGATGATAGATTCCACACCCAAGGCCTTTGGAGGACAATCACTCCCAGAATACCATGCAAGAGGCTGACCTTGTGACCTGTCTTAGGCCACACAGCAAAGGAAATCTATAAGCAGATTTGGGGGCAGAAGTGACCAGTGGCCAGAGTGGCTGGCCAGTAAGTGCAGGAGCCTGTTTGCTGCACAAACATGCTAAGGCATACAAGCCCGACAGCTGGAGAATAATCCCATTGGAGGCCTTTTAAATATCCGGACCATGTAAAATAGAGGAGCTGTAAGATATGCAAATCTTTTTAAAACCTAATGAAGCATGATCTTATTTCACAACAAGCTGAATTTTGTTCCAAAGAGATAGAGAAAGACAAGTTGAATTGAGTCCCTTGGTGTTTCTCTGTGGGAAACTTGTCATCTTTGAACTCTGAGGGGGTTTTATCCAACCTCAGCAACCACTGTTACTGTGAAACTGGCCCTCTTCTTAGTGGTTCTTCTTTTAGTCTTTTAAGTCAGGGAGAATCCTATTCACCATCACGCTACTGTACTCAATCTCATTTACTTCAAGTAGATATTCAGGATAGTCAAGATATACGTCCTGGTCCTTTCTTTCAAGCCTCAGCATAAATGCCTATTGTTCAATGCTACACAAGCAGCTCTGTGAAGCTAGCATGGTGCTTTGAGCTAAATACTGTTGTCAACATGCTAACATACAATGATAATATTAGCATGCTGATGTTTAGCAGTTATTTGTTTTTACAATGTACACCATCTTTGTTTAGATTTTTAAGCATGCTAATATTTGTTAGCACCAAATACAGTGTCCAGCTGAGGCAGATGGGAATATCCATAAAAATGTCTTTTTTTGTCAAAACCCAAAATATTGGAGAGGTAACGCTAACCCTAACCCATCTTGACACATTTCACTCAAAGCCATGAATATTAATCTCATGGTAGCACTAGAGGTCAAGACATTTCACAATAAAAATAAAACTAGACAGATGTAGCGGTTGGCCGATATTATTGGCCAATATTGGCCTATCGCAGACATATCAGTGTCTATTGGTATCTGCATATAGGTTTTTTGATATGCGCTGATATTAAAACCTTTTTGCAGAGCAAATAATACCGAAAACGTTGCCTCAGGATATTCAGAAAAAGTGTCATATAGCTATTTATTTTATCTGTATTTCTTTTTCATTTTAATGCAGATTTGACTGATACTTAAAATAATGTTTATTTAGCTATTTATTTTATTTTTATGTATTTTTTATTTACTCAGTGTTCTTTTCTAGAATTAACTGAAAATGTATACATTGTTTGTATGATGTATAATATTGTTACATTTTCTTTAACAAAGATATTTGTTGAGGAAAGCAGCCTTGAGTACCTTGGCATAGATATGTCTGTGCAAAATTGGTACATAATCTACATAGAAAAGGTCTATTTTCATTCTTGCTCAAAATTTCACTATATAGGCCACCATATCGGTAATCAGTGAATCTTTCCCCTCTGAAATTGGTATCAGCCTCAAAAAGCCCATATCGTTTGGACCCTATAAAAAACAGAAATGTGAACTTTGTAGTGGCGCTATAGGACAACTCAAGGGATAACCAGAATTATGTCATCCTCGGGCAACCATGAATATCTGTACAAACTTTTATGGCAATTCATCCAAAGATTATTGAGATATTTCAGTCTTGGACCAAGGTGGTTGACTGATCGACCATCTGCCACTCCAACATTGTCAATTCTAGAGCAATGCCACTAATGTGGCTAAGTATACAGATTTGTTTGTTTAAAGAATCACCTTGTATAGTGTATAATAAAGATCACAACCACATGCTAAGCCAGTACACTGTATACAGTGGATCATTATGAGTAAAGCAAGCCTCGCTGATCCACAGTATAACTAACAAAGCAGAGGTCCCTAACAGATCACCCATTCTGTGTGCAGCAGCTGTAATTTTCCCAAACACCTGCCTTGACTTAACTATCAGCTGTGGTTCCTGTCGCATTTTACACTTTGCCCAAATAGGTTGGCAGGCTTTACAAGCAGGGTGATAATCCCACCTTTTATTGCTTCTAAGAAGGCCACCTCCACTGGCTTTTGCAGGAATAAACGGCCATGCCAATGCCTCAAGCTAAGGGCCAAGTGTAAACATTATTTCCCTTATTTTTGATGCCATTTGCAAATATCCGTGATAAAGCAGCCATATGATGAAATATATTCCGATAAATATGTATTATACGTATTTGTTATTCCAATTAAAATTGATGTTTCTGAGAAGAAAAGGAATGCCCTCTCTGGCAACAACCTTGTTATTCACTGCAGATTATATCCTGCTGACATTAACCAGACATAAACATGCACTCTGACACATTATTGTTAAGGATGTTTTTGAAAAACAAAATATTGGTGACACAACTTTGTCAATAGAACCTTTGGAGATCAAATTGCATGTTTAAATCATTCATTGTGTGGCCTTGAAGTTGTGGCTGGTTGGATGACAACAAGTCACTGTGTGTGTGTGTGTGTGTGTGTGTCTGTGTTTCTGTAAGGTTACATATTGATTCATCTCCCGTCCTTATCTCTCACTAAGGGGAGGTGGCGGGGGGGATTCATGTGAAATCGTAAATGGGACCTTTCATAAAAGTCCATGGGTACAAACATTGTGCATTCAAGGACAAATTGTTTTCCATGAAAAACTGATAGAACGATCTGTTCATCACTGAACAAACTTTAGTCATTATTTGCATTCAGAAGAAAAATTCCATCAAGGGGCAGCTCACTGATGTCTGGGGCATTTGGCTCTTCCTCAGTCAAATGGTGAAAGTTGATTAATTTGTCCCCAGTAGCAGCAAAGTAGTTTGTTAACCTCACTAGTAGATTATTTCATAGCTTCCAAGGTTGATGCCCACTGAAACAATTAGGGGCATAGTAGTCTACTGGGAGTAAATTCCCACAATGATTGTGCTCACTTCCTGAAATGATGTCATACCTGAAAAAGAACCATGAAATTCTTCAATCTGACAGAAAGGAGTTACTGTGCTGTGTGTGGCCAACAATGACACATAATACAACTCTGTAAATTGAATAAGGACAAAGTATTAATCACTTAAATGAACTGGTGGAGTAGTCTTTTGGTTGGAATATATACCGTACAACACTTCAACCCCATTTCAAATTGCAACTCAAAACACATCTGTTTAAAACTGCCTATTCCACTCGATGTCAATTGCTCTGCCTCTTTCTGTTGTTTTATTGCTGTTGTATTCTTTATTTTTTTCTTCTTTTAATGTCTTTTGTATCCGTGTACCGTGTCCTTGAGTGTTGAGAAAGGCGCCTTTAAATAAAATGTATTATTATTCTTATAACACCAAAGAGCTACCAGTTTCCATCTTGTGTTGTAATGGCAGGCTATGAGTAGATGAATGGGATCAATTTAGAATAATCACCATAATACACCATAATTAAAGGTATATAGGGCATACACAAAAAACACAATATATTATATATTATGCTTGTACTGGTTTCTAGTTTTATTATGTTGTTGATGACTGGTTCAACTTCTGGGAAAGTCCTGTGGATTTGTCATCCTGAATAAAACGTATGACCGGCATAATTGGAGTGACTCATGAAAATATGATTTCATTCATTCATGTTTCATGTTTATATAGTGAGTCACTGCTGAAAGTCTTTACCCTTTATTTTATGATATTAGAGAGTCATGTGGCAGCAAACTGTGAAGAGACAACTTTAATACAGACAGATTCTTTGCTGGTTCTTTGTTGTTGCCGAATGTGGATCTATACCATCTTGTTTCTATCAATGTCAGATAGCAGCTTGGTGTCCATTCAGTGACGGCATTCCTGCTGGGTAGGACTTAGTGATTAAAGCAGACAGGTGTTCTTAGTCCTTGGAGAAATAAAGAAAGGAAACCATCAATGGCAACATGTGGCCATCATGGAGGAACATCCATAAAATAGATCATAGCAAGGAGAAAATGGATAAGAGCTTGAGGCAAGGAAGATCAAATCCATTAGGTATGGAATTGTTGCTGGCTGCTAAACCAAAGTCCACTATGTGTGGGAATGTTTTAGTATGTCTTTGGAGACACTGGCCACTCAAACATTCTTTAAAGGCCAATGCTATTTTCAGCATGTATTTGGGATATATATGTATGTATATGTGTGTGTGTAAATATAAGTCATTAAAGGTTGGAATCCACAACTCCACAATCCCAACAACTACAGTACATTAATTGTTAAAGCAGACAATGGGCAATATTAAAAGGAACAGTTTTGGGGTGTTCATCCATGTTTTCATTGGGCCTATGGGACCAAACTCACCACTGGCTGCACCGATAAAGCACATGCCCACAAAACAAAATATTCTTTAAGTCCCAAAATGTCCCGAAAGGCTAGGAGCCTTTCTGACATCGCAGTTGGGGAGGTTGCATATTTTTAACTTTCAGAATCTGATAAAAAATCTGACATTTACATCCACTCATTGCAGCTATTCCCCGGGTGTGTGGAGGTGAGAGTAAGCAGGGTTTCAACTTTGCTCTTAAACTTTCTTTTTTTTTTCCTTTTTTTACAAAACTACGTTGACTGCCTTGGAAACTGGATCAATCAGCATTCTTTGTTTTCATCTCACTGATGTGTCACCGTAGGCCAACATTAGTCAACCATTAATTCCTTGATTAAAGGCTGTTATCAAATGGCCTTCAAATAATTTTGGTTGGCTTTATTTATTACCGGTGTTCCTAAGCTACGATGTGCAAAGCAAAATAAATGTGCTGGTATGCAAGGTAGCATACAGTATAGCAGTGTTAAAAAGGATAAATAGTTATGTTTGCCAAAAGTAAACACACATCTGTGTTTAACATTATGCATCCAATGGTGTAAAGTAGAAGGCAGATAAAACTGAATGCAGTGAATAAACTGCCAGCTTGGAATTAGCATGTTGCTGTATGATTCTTGGCAGTCGTGTCCCACGGGGCTCAGATTGAGTCAGATGTGTTTGTGTATAATTTCATCATATTACAGCGTGTCATCCTGACAGCAGAGCAGTGTCATCGTGGGAAAGCTAATTGGATTTGCTGGCTGAGTGTGCTGCAGCGCAACCACTGTTAGTCTGTCAGGATGGTGATGACACATCATGCTGGACTGTAGCGTGTCGGCAGCAGTGAGGAAAAAGCCAGAGCCCGCAAATATCATAGGACTGGTGAATTTGTCACCCTCGCATTACACCGCAGTGCCCACAACTGGATAAGCTGAATGCTTGATTTATATCACCCCGCTTTTTAAGAGCGCAGTTTATCCACATTTTCTATCTGCTTCAACGTGATTACTTTGTTTTGTTAAAATTGACACAATGGACAGAGGAAGCATTGTATATTTAGAGCTTATTTAAAAACTTGACACAAGATTGGACCCACCATGCCGCTGTAAATAGATGAAGTCTTTGGGGGCACTGGCCTTTGGTGAAAGCAGCTCTGGCAGAACTAAAGAGTGATTTACTGTATTCACCACTTGGCCTGTTCTTTTCACTAAGAAATAGGCTAAACTCAAAGAGGTATAAATGTTGCTGAAGTTTTCCCAAGCATTGCTCAGATTCATTATGTGCATAACTTACTTAATAGCATTCCTTCATTGTACACTTCACGCCATGCCTACCCACCATGCACTGCAAAGGCTTTACATGCTCCCAGTGCTACGGAAAGGCTCAGAGATGGAAGGGTCGGTACGAGGTGGTGTTGGAGCGAGTAAAACATTTCTTTTTTAACCTGACATTAGGACAGTTTGAATTTTCTGGGTGGTTTTGCACTCACAGTTGACAAGAATAACTAGTGCGAAAGACAAATGCACTTTAGGGAAATTCACTCTTCACAGGATAGAGAACACAGGAAACATAGTGTTTTTTTGGAACATAAGCTTTTGGTGAGAAAGATTTCTGTAATAAAGAGTCCCCAGGGCAAACAGAGCTGATTAATTCAGCCCTCCAACCCCCACCCCTGAAAATGATTCCCCCCACAGCACAGGAGTACTTGGGCATGTTTAGCGCAAATGTAATTACGGCCTCGGTAAGCGGCCAGCTTTTTAAAGAACCCCTTCTCCTCCTCTCTCACTTCAATACCTGATGATGTCATGGCCCTTTGTGGGGTCGTAGAAACTCCTCAAATCAACTGCCACTCATGACCTTTTCATTCAATTTTTTTTTCTCTCCCCCTTTGCTTGATTCTTTCTTTCTCCTTTTCTTTCTCTGGTTCATAACTGAGGTTCCCTTTATTGGTTGATCAAGCAACCCCCTCCCATTGGCTCGCTCTTCTTTTGGAGCCACTTTATGAGAAATGCATGCCCCTGTTTAAATGTATTGATAGTCCTCACAGACGTCTCAGTCTTTTGTCCTCCTGGCCTGCTGAAGTCTAAAAAGTTCCAGAACATGGAAAAAGGACTCTGCATACGTGCATTGTGCTGACAGTCCCACCTCTAAACATATTTGACTACACACATATTGCACTTTGAGAGACCAGAGCAACGCTACTTGGAGAATTTCACCCATTTTATTGCCACTCGCAGTGGCAGAAAGGAATGTAATCTGGCAAACAAATGTTGTGACAGACAGCTTGTCTGGAGGATTTTATGGCCCGTCTGCACTGTTGGTACAGCGTTACACCGGCCCCCCTTAAAAGTTAATGCTGCACGGAAAGGTGCATTTAGTTTTCTCATATGCATTTCTTTTTTTTCTTTTACTATTTTCTTCCATCTAGCTCTTCAGGGTTTGTGAATCTAATTAAACATCTAGCAGTGCACAATTTGAAAAGGACTATGCTAATAATGGCCCGGCACTAATCCCTGACTCACACACCACAAACCACATGATCACCAAATTACTGTAAATGTGTTCATATTCTTTAGAGATGAGCAACCAAAGGTGCCCAATTTGTGCATTGTCAACAAGCTTTTGGAATTGGCCTTTCAACAGCAGATCTGCACTTTTTCAGTTTCACATGACAAGTCCCAAATATTTAAGAACTTAATGGAAATGCTTTGTAACTTTTATTAAACTATGATTTTGCTTGGAGAATCGTTGTGCAGTTGAAATTATGCCTTACCCTCTTTATTTTTCTTCCAAAATAGTTTTAGTGCATGTGATCACCATATAGATGCAATTAGACCGTCTCACATTTGGTATGTACACCATGTTTATGACACATTTCTATTGTGGCTTTGCTACATTTTGTTTCATGCAGTGAAGTAACATTAATGGTCAACATGTAAGCAATAAAAAATAAACCAACAATGCACTTATAAAATGTCCCCAAATGACTTTAAACACCAGTGGTTGCTTTATGCTAATTGTTTGAAGAAGGGTACTCCTCTACTTTTTATCCTGTGGCTAGCAGAAAAACTAACTATACTAAAACAACTGTATTTTAACAGTAATAACTATTTAGAGTAGTGCTGTGAGCATTAAAGCATTTTGACATGAGAAATGATGACACACGGTAAAGCATGAACAAATGCACTAGTGTTATTCTGGTCAACTTTCCTTGATTCCTTCAAAATTGTGTTTCACCTGGATCGTGTACCATGTTGGCTACAATATGTTCAGCTTCTGGGAAAATCCTGCATCTATTCAACACGGCCACTTTTTTAACCATTATCATTGTTGAACATTAAATATGTACATAACCAGCAAATTCATCTTTATGGAAGCTAACTACAATCTTTGACTGTTTGAAACTGCAAATTGATGCACTCTAAGTTGGAGAGATTACTGATAAAAACAGCTTACTTTTCTTGATTTCTTGTTCTCTCGTATTAACTGTCACAGCTGTAACCTACTCATGAGCTCAACATCCCTTCACCAAGGTTTGATATATTATAGGATTTCCTACCTTGAGAGTATTGATGGATAGCAAAACAATTTTTTTTTTTTTATTGGTTAATTTAAAGCCAGACCAGTACAATGGAATGAATAGCAGGGGAAAGAGCCATACAATGGGCTAGTCTTGTTACAAATCCAAATGTCAGGAGAAAGTGAATGGCATAGGCATGTGGTGCTTAATGCTGGGAAAAAAAAACACTGAGTTCACAGCAAATTTAAAATGTTGAAATTGCTTGAAAATGACGCGCCTCTACATCGCCTGTCAACAGAGATTAAGTTCATATACGAAAACATCAGTTTTGGGATTGTCATAATACAACATGGTTTAGTATATGTGAGGGAACAATACAACGTCTTTACTACTTGTTTATGTATTCCTTTCATATTATTTTCACGGGGCATGGTTTCTCATACAGCTTTTCTGTACTATGGTTGCTATGCAGCGTCCATCACTCCATTTCTTTTTGCCTCGTTTCACCTGTCATACGGACCTCTTGGACAACATAAAATAAATAAATCAGGGCAGAAGCAGTGAAAATAATAAATACATACAGGTTTTCTGCCCCAGTGGGGACTTTTCCAGGCCATACATACAGTTTATCTCTAATTATGGTTGTCAGTGTGGGAGAGAAATAGGGCAGGCATTCATTTGTCCTGTGGCCTGATTTTCTATCTCCTCAATGCTCCTCTCTTCAACTCTCCCCGTCCAAGTGATTACAGCACACTTAGATGCCTAATTGGCTTTACTCCTTATTAGCAATACAATTATCCAGGCCTTGGGATTCTCATGTGTGCAGCCATCTGTAGAGAGGAGACACCATTCAGATCTATCCATAATTCAAACCATAGTTATTCTTCCACTGGCAAGCCTGGGCCTTTGTGAGGGCTGTATGGTTCTTATCCTGGCTTGCACGCCCCTCTCTCTGCTGTCTTTTGATCATTTCTTCACCTTTGTCCTTAATAAATAGAAAGCTTACAGATAACACAAACCATTATTATTCATCCGTTGCCAGTGTGTTTCTGGTGGTAAATGTAGGTGGAATTCAAACTGTATTTTTACAAGGATAGAAAGAAGATGTTTGCCATTAATCATATATTTAATTTGTTAAACTTGCATCACATCATATGTACAGCTTAATTGCCATTTTTAACTCACAGTAAGGTAATAGAAACAATGTGTGTACAATTATGAATAGCATACATACACATAAAAGCTGTATAGTGCAACAATACAAGGCCAATACTTATTTATACATCATCTTTGATTACTTATTTCCTTCATGCCATTTGTTTAATTGAATATTTAGCGAAATAAATATAATAAATAAAAACTTTATTAAACTAATATCTCAGAAACAACCATTTCCGACCTTCCTGCCAGGAAGTACAGCTGTCACCTCGACAGTAGGAAGTTCATGTGATCTGAGGGAGCTCACTGAACTTTGGCACATGTGATGGATGGATTAACTCAGCCAGGTATATTAGAGAACACCGTTGTGGAGCTTCATTATCTGTGGCCATATCTGCACGCAGAGGAACCCGTCTGTCTGCCTGGGGTCTTCCTCCGCTGTAATAAGACAGCTCTGATAGTATCTAATGACAAGGCAGACACCCCAGTTCCTGAGGCCATTATCAAAAGTGGCCTCATCAATCAGACGGCAGTGTGACAGGGGATGTGTGTGTGTGTGATGACAGGAAAGATCGGTGATGAGAGGCTGTCGTGGAGGAGAAGGGTGGGATGAAGGCATGATGGGTGGACTGAGGGGTGTTGGGAGTGCAGGCAGGAAAAGGCGGGGAGTATGTGGCTGTAATAAGGCGGCCCACCTTTTACTCCCGCCCACTCGGTAAGAGATGGTCTCATTGGGGGCATTGCAGAGAGCAGAAGAACAGCCCCCTCAGTCAGTTTACGTGGTCCGATAAATCACTTCCAATCCGTCCATCCACAGACGCCCATTTAATGTGGCCACTTTATTTGGCTTCTGACATCATCTCTAGTCTACAAAACTGTGTTGAACAAAAGAGTTATGGATTGTCATGTTCTCAACATAACATTTCATAACAATTGAAAGTTTACATTTTTACACAACAGGTGTCATTTTGTTTTATGAAATCAAGGGCAGCATTGAAAAAGAGGAGTTAGTAAATTGTACATGCATGACTTGTTTGATTTGAATTGCGTAACTCCATAATCACTATTCTACTTTCAGTTTAAAGACATATTGCATCCTAACTCAAAGGCACACTTGTGTTGCTCAAGCACAGGAAATTTCCAACATGCTGAATGAACTCTCAAGCACTGTGGAGGAAGGGGCTGAGTTTACGCTCACACGGATTAACATGTTTGGAAATTCTAACTCTCTCCATCTGACATCTTTGTGTGAGAAGAAAAGCAGAGAGACCTTTGACAACGACATTTTTCACATGATCAGGGCCTGATGAAAAAGTGCCTTTTGAAAGGCAGTGAAGCCCAGGGAAATTGTTTGTTGACCACACAACAACCATCGTATTGCGGCTGTCAGGCCTGCGTGGCGTGAGGAATTCCTTTGGGAAACAGATTAATAGTTCATTTTCATGGCAGTTGCACTGAGAATGACAGAGAGAAAGAAAATAGAAAGAGAGACATGAGAGCAAAACTTTTTTTTAAATGGACTTGTTATTGGTAACATTTATGAGCATTCTTTTCCCCCCATTTTTGTAGATTGGCGTTTTAAATAAATAGTAAAAGAATATTCATGTTCAATGTATAGCCATATGCAAATGCTTTGCTTTTAGACAAACACTCTGCATTTCCACTGGAGTTGCTTCAAATAGACGTTTTTTGTTTTTACAACTTGACTACAATGTCAACCGGAACGCGTTCTCAGCAACAAGGACGTTTAGGAGGACTGCCGCCCCATTCTCTCTTTCCCATAATCTCCTGTTTTATTTTATCAGGGAATTGCTGCAGAAACAATGGTCTTCCTTTTCAGAAATATTTTGCATACCTTTCCTGAATATATCTGAATTAGCATGGATATAAAAACATGTCTGTGCCTGCGCCAAAATGACCCATGAGAATTTAACAAGTTCATTGTCGTTCTCTGATTGTGTTAAACTGTGGAAAAATACAAGACATTAGATTATTACAATGTGAATATTTACAAATGAATAATAACAATAATACTTTGAAAAAATAAATTGTTTTAAAGAATACTGGATAATTTCATTAAATGAGGAGTTAGGTGGTGTGTTTTCTTTAATCTGAAATGGATTTAGGAATAGCACCAAATAATTGTTGATAATCTGTGTGGTTGTGAAAGGGCAGGGACAGCACATTCTTTTACAGGTTGTGCTAAGTATTCATTTGGAACTGGAACATTAGTCCTTATTTGTTGCCTGTGTCACACTTTATAGCCTTGGGAACACACTCAACAAACACTAACAAATCACTTTCCCGGGCCACAGTAGGTAACCTTACGGTAAGTAGCGCAAACTTTTGTCTTTTGCCAAAGTTTTTATTCTAGTAATTGTTCTAAGTGCAGGTATCAATCAGAGCCTTTGCCATTTACAGTACATTATCTCCTACATTAGAACTGTTGAATTATGTGTGAGTGCAGCTGGAGACATAGTAAACACTAGCTCTGTGAGAGTTTATGTACGTGTGTGTTAAGGAGTAGGCGTGCATGCATGTGCATACACCTTGTTAGCTTGTATCTATGCACGCCCATAGCTTTAGAGCCAGACAGAGGTTTGCTCCTCAATAGATCAAGGCCTTACTAATGGCATATGATGCTGCGGCGGCCTCAAAATGAGCTGTGTAAAAGAGTGACATTATCGATCGTGCCCGGTGAGTCGTGTGGCCTCCAAACACCTGTGATTTTAATGGCACGCTTACTTTTTCATGGTCTCGGGAATAAATCACAACGTAGCTGTGCCGGATCAGGGGGCCCCAGCAGTGGGGCAGAGCGCTCCATCACATTTTATATTGTGTTAATAATGTCAGATGTATGTGGGGGAGAGAGGGCCCTGCATGCATTCATCACTGGCTCGGAGGTGTACGGGGAAAGGACCGGACAGGGTGTCGGGCTGGGAGACAGACGCCTCCATTGAGCTTTCTGTCATTCCTCCACAGACTCAGACAGAGTCTGCGAGGATCTATATAAGCTCCGTGCGACACAGCATACAATGTGTCTGCTGGGCAGCTCTCAATAGTACTAAATTTGAGCCCAGCAAACATTCGTCAGGACATATGCTTTTATTCTTGACATCGGAGAGGTTAATGGGATTAATTCACAATTTCAATCACTCTGAAATGTAGCTATAAATAATTCATGGTCTCACTGGAAAGCAAGACTTTTGTCCATTCATTCTTTTAAATTATTTCCACTCCGTTTCTGTTTGATAAATGATGTGCACACAAAAAAAAATGGAAGAAAAAATTAAGCTGCTGTCATTTTGGTTTGTGGCCAGCCAGTAGGAGTGTTACTTCTGCTCCTCTCACGGTTTAATGCTCTGTTGAAGAAGACGGAGCATGATCATCTTAGGAAACGCCTTCTGCCAAAGCTATTCCAGCACACCTTCCAGGAAATGCACTAAATCCTGTAAGCATTACCAAGAAGAATTTACTTATGCATTGATCCTGTTGACATCAAACCAATTCTTACACATCATTTTACATTTGAGAGATTTATTTTCTTTTATTTTTCAAGTCACCTGGAAAAATGCACATTTGTTTCCACTATCGTTCTCCCTTATCTGTGCTTACCGGCAGCCGTTTCGCTCCTCAGACCCAAATAACAATGAAGGCTATTTTCGAAAAAAACAACAGTACAATGTGAATAATCATAGATGAACAACAGGTAGTGAGCAAGCAGCACTGTTCAATTATTACAACCATTTGGAGCGATAACATGTAATCCACAAGTACCCATGCCTGCAGGCACTTAAAGACTTTGACCCTTTGCACTCACTTGCAATGTGGTTAATGCAGATTACAATGGTCTGACTACTAAGAGCCGTCCTCACAGCTGCTCCCACCTCTCCCGGTCAGCAAGGCTGTAATTTAGCAGGCTGGGCCACTAGCTTCCCCCTGGAAGCTTTGAAGCAAAGTCAATAGAAATTGGACGGAAACTTTGTTAAGATGGAATAAAAATAATAATTAACAACAATACAGCCCGTTAGAAGCCATGTGTCTCAGGGTGAGATGGAGAAGACAGGAGTGCAAATGCACTGAAAGGAATCAAACAGGCAGCTCACTTTGTCAGACAGGAGTTGGCAACTTCACACTTCCGTCTCTCTCGCTGCCAGTGGTCTCATTTGAGCTTAAGCAGGATCAACCTACATAAAAAAATGAACGATAACCACTTGGCATGTTACAGTTTATGATTTAAGTTCTTTTAAATCTAAGAGTTACATTGAAGCAAAGCATAGTTGTTACATTAACCTTTCATCAGTAAAGGTTGTTTTTTTGGGTACCCTAAAGGGGCAGAATAGCAGCAAAAGGTTATTTTGGACAGTCTCCAAGCCATGGGATTTATTATGCATTGTCAGTGAATTGCTCTGTGTATTGAATATATTCACTCTAAACTAATTGACCAGTACGGTGAGAGGCGCTGAATTAGGCAAATGGGCCCAGGATGTGAAGTTGGACTTGATTTATTACTTTGAATGCAACTCAAATCAATGGCTCAGCTTCCCAAAACCATTGCATTTCCCAGCTGAAATCATTGTTATGCTTAAGAAAAGAGAGATTATGCGGGCTTAATGAGTTTCAGTGGTTGAATGTGTTTGCGCGCCATTCAGGGGCAAAATCATATTTAATGGCTGACACTCAGTTCATGGCAGGTCCTCCTTTTTCTCAGTGGCAGGTCACCTTCGTCACTGCAAAGCCCCCTTTCAGAGGGGAGGGCCAAAGATAGGGTCCTACATTCATGAAAAGAGGAGCGCAAACGCTGTGCATGAGAAATGAAATGGGAGAAAAGCAGTTGATTTGCACACAGCACTGCAGCTCAGCTTAGGGTTGGCTATAGGCCTCAGCCTGCTGACCTCACTGTGCCAGACTGGGACCTCACTTGCTTTAGGAGACACTTTTGTTTCTCCTGCTCAAGAAGAGCACTAATTTCATTTCAGTCTCGACACACCAGTTGCCTTGGCTTCTAGGTGAAAAATGTCGCAGATCGCTAATAAATTAAGATGTTCTCTTTCTTCTGTCTCAGAGTTGTTTGTCCCAATGTCTCAATCTAAGCCCACAGTTATATTTTCACAACTGAAAACGCATTCATTTGCAAATCGACCCCTTACAATTAATTCTAAGAGGCTGATGAAGAAAGCAGAGGACAGCTATAATTTGGCTTTGGCCAGACAGCATTGCCCTAAATCCTCTCTTTTTGTTACAGGTTGGAGTTTTTAAGCCATTGCTCACAGTAACTAACTATGTCCTTGCGGAAATCTTTGTCAATATATGACTTCACACTGGATCCGTTTTCATGGTAACCGGTTGGAGAAAATTGTGCCAAAGTAACCTAAACGATCTATAAAATACCAAGATTATTGTTTTGGGTTTGCAATGACTTGAAATGCACTTGGTTAAATGGGTATGATTTAGCCAGAACTTCAGAACAGTTGGCCTTGATTGCTGTTGCACAAACATCTACAGATCCATACACTAATCAATTCAACTGCTGTAATTTGACCCGTTGACAATAGTAATATGCCCCTATTAGGAACAATGCATTACCATGACCAGTTATGAGATTAACAGTCATTGGTTTACAAATGAAAAAAAGGCCATCCCATCTTATTTCAGTTTAATAACTTCCAGATCCACTTTATTGATTATGCACTGCTAGTATGCAGTAGCTACAATCAATAGGCAGTCCAGTTCTCATTTCAATGTAAGTCCCATTATTGCTATTGCTAAAGCTGAAGAAATTAGTGGGGAAATGGATCGCCATTTCATATTAATTTGCCCATACGTAATGGCCTCAACACCAGCCTTGTTCAGTATATTCATAACATTTAGAGAGTAAGTAATATCTTGCACATTTATACTCTCACACTTGTGACCTCAAACTGACCTGATACATTATGTTGTTATTGTGATTTATTGCTTAACATAAGTTATGTTATTTGTTCACTTGTTTGGGCTTTGGTGCATGTCATTAGTTGATGAAGTAAATATGACTATGAATAAACTTTTTAATTTAATTGTGGATGTGCTCTGAATCTGACAGCAACTCACTGAAAGCGAGCAGAAATATGCTTCTGCATTCCTCAGTTGACTTTGGTTAAATCCCCCTTAAATCTCTCTAATCACCTGGTTACACATAAGGCTGTTTGGTTTTTCAAATCATCTCTAGTTAGAGGGAGCAGTAAGGGAGACCGAGAGAGACATCATTACTCTGTAATAAAGCATCCATATGGTGTAAATGTTGAGCTGGTGCAAATCCCTGCAGCTTAGCTGCAGAGCACCCCGGCAGGCAAGGTCGGGAGTAAATGCGTCTGATTTAAGCATATGTTTCTTCTTCTGCCATTTACATTTCTGGGTTGATGGCATGCATGGGAGATGAAAGGTACATTGGTTGGTGGTAGGACTATATAGAAAGACCATAACCCTGTGCTGTGAAAAACCCTGTGCTGTGAAAAACAGCTACTGCTGTACATCTCTGTTGGCAAAGTAATCAGTTTTAGTAGTGGAAGTACAAATAGTTAGGGGTGTCATGCAGCCTTTTTTACTTCTAGTCTAACAGTTCCATGGCAGTAACATCTCTCAACTCAGAATTTACTTGCAAATATGATCATTTAGATCAGATCAAAAGAATGGAGCAATTTGAAGCTGAGGTCCTAGGAACAAATAAAAAATAAAAAAAGGACTGTAAAAAGACCCAGTAGCTTAGTGGACACCATCTTGTACCCAGGATGAAGGTTTTTACCAGAATTGGTATAAGCAGGCTTAAGCCATTAACCTTGCTGCGTAACTTTCCCGTGTAAGGTTAAATATGTAAGCCTCCCTGAAATAGAATGGAGGGTATACATTTTAACCCCAGGACTAACACAAGCAGGCCACCCATATACTCAAATTTTCACCTTGTATCATTCATATGAATTTGACCACTGGTCCATATTTATTCACCTAAAACATTCAATGTACCAACTGTACAGACATAAGTTGTAAGCTAGCTGACAACAGGCTTATCATACTCAAGCACCGACTGTTCCTTTGGGAGTGTACCTCCATGTTTGTTCAGCTCAGCCTCTGACTGAACTCGGAGCTCACTCAGAAACTCCAGCTCTTTCTGTCATTTGCTTCCAGTCTCTTCAAGTTGCTTGAAACATTTACAACTTGTGCAGATGCATATTTGTGTCACTTCTCTTTTTTCATTTTTAAAAGTTTATTCTAAAAGTGTGCACCGTTATTCCCATTTGTACGTTTCAACTGTGTAAAGTGCTAAGTCTCTGTTTGAAGGGCTGGAACATTCAGACAGACAGGGCTCCACAAGTGGGTGGAACAACGTAAGGTAGTCCTTAGCTCTAACCTCATTTATTATGCTAACATACACATGCACAGAGCACACTAGTGCTGGACTGGGGTAAAAAAATCAGCCCTGGACATTTGAGACCCAGACCAGCCCATCAAAATCGGCCGGACACCAACCATCCTTGCACTCCCCTTCTACACATATACATACTGGCAGGGGTCAACATTGGTAGAATGGTAGATTTGCATGACTCAGCAGCCAAAAAAAAAAAAAGATGTTAATGTTGAACCCTGTATACCAGCCCCTAATATTCTCACTTAGCTGAGTGGTTAGTAAGAGAGTATGATAATGTACTCACTGAGTCAAAAATAATCATCTCTTTTATAGATCGCCAAATAAAGAGCTAATGGGGCCAAATAAATGTTACTTGATCCTTTATAAACCATTTATTAATCATTACCTTATTATTATAAGGATTAGTTGCAACTTTATAATAGCCATTCAAATAATGTTTATAGACAGTTTACAAAACAAGTATTAACCCCTGACAAAGTATTACCTCTATACCTCTACCATCTATCTGAAGTTATAAACGTATTATTGTATATGACACTAAACTAATGATAAAATAATAACTAATAAAAACATAACTAAAAATGAGTAAACATTATAAATCATCATTTCATTGTCTTTTAACAGTAAAATATCTATTAACTAAAGATGAATGAACTATCAATTTACCAGTTATTAGTGATCGTTATTATAAAGTGTTACCCCGGCACTTTTTGGTGCTATTTTCGCCGCCAATGGGGCGGGACTTAAATGCGCTCTGTCTCTATTATAGGATGGAAGTGGGCCATAGTGGGATGTGATTGGCCAGTGTTCAGATGAGAGAAAAACCAGTTGGCCAATCATGTGATCTCTCTCCTCTCTGTGGGCCGGTCAGTCATATTCCAAGGATTTGAATGGCCAGTGTTCATATGAGAGACACACAAGTGGGCCAATGATATGATCTCTCTTCTCTTTATGGGCCGATCAAAAAAAAAATTCAATCAAAGCAGCAGCAGCCCATTCAGCCCACACAAATAGACCGGCCCACCTGGAAATCTCCTGGTACTCCCAATGGCCAATCCATGCCTGGAGCACACAAACACACACTCAGAGTTCACTCAGACATAACTCAGGCAATATGTCACTAATCCTACTACCTCTCACTGATTAGTGCACAGTGTACAGTCAAGTCTACAGCTAATAATACCTTCCTTCATAAAGTCCATCACTCAAAGTGACTGGGTGTTTGATCACACTCCTAAGCAGCTTCCTGTGCACCTATTGATTTGAATAATGTTTAAAAACCTTGCCAGGTGTTATTTAAACATTGAACTACAATTTGATAGTAAGGGTCCAAACGTGTAACTTTAGCTGAATCTATACTGTTTTTGACCCCACAATAACGATGTTTAATACAGCTTGTGTGTTAGATTCGTTTGTGGACGGCAATTTAATCACTAAGACTGTTAAGCCCAGCGATTGAGTAAAATAAAACAGCAAAATAGGAATGCTGTACTTTTTCCCCATCCCCCAGTGTACTTTGCCAAACCCTTTTAAAGTAGACAGTAGTCACCTTGGTCCTGAAGGCTCTGCCCCTAATTACAGAGCAGCTGTAATTACAGAACCTGGATGGAGCGAGAAAGAGCGGAAAACCTAAATCCAGCCGTTGTAAATTTAGATGACTGCCTTCTGAGGATACCTGTTTTTTCTGCATTGAGAGGTGCAAATAATCCCATCAAAGTGAACAATGGCTACGCACCTGCCGCCTACATTTCTGTCAAATTACATGCAGCTCAAACCTGCCTGCGTCCTCGCTCTCGACATTGACCTTACATTATTTGCACACTAAAGGCACTTCAAATTATGAGGTTCTGTAACTACTCTGCTCCTAATAAGAAATGCTAAGATAGACCTGCAAAAATCAGCTGCTGTGTCTTGTGTTTTATTTTTGAATACCCGGCAGTACAGCACAAGACAATATTTACGTAACGATCCATGATACGATAGATTTAACATAATAATAATAATAATACACCTCTAGCTACTTCATAAAAGTTTTTTTTGACTTCACTTACTATTTGCTGTTCTAAACATCTCCTGTCACACAACAATTTTGGGAGGAAAATTTTGTGTTGCACGGAATTTATTTTATACATTCTGGTTGTAGTTGATAATGGTTTGCGTGAGTATCAACTGTTGCTTTCCAAACTGTTTCAATCCTGTGATCTCGTAACAGTTGCAAGCGAAAGCTAAAACTGTTCAAACACACTTTATATTTAGAGCATCTGTAACAAATGATCAGCACAACCCAAAACCTGAGATTCTTGTTGTGGTCAGTTTAAAACAAAAACAGGCCAAACTTCAAACAACTTATTAAATGTTGTAAAATTTAAAGTGGCAGCGTCTTATCAATCATGCATAAAGTCTCTGGGTCATATTATGCAAAAAGGTTGGTCATTTGCATCTCGTGGAGGAGTGTTAATGAGTTGGCCTCAGGGGTCAAAGGTTAAGCTCTCTTCCAGTTGAGTTGTCAGCGCAGCAGGGCCATTGTGTTTCGGAAGGCAGTTGGAGATGGAGCTCAGTGTGTGTGTGTCACAGAAAAAGAGACTTTGTTTATGTGCATGTGTGCTTATGTTTGGATATGTGTGAATGTTTGTGTGTGTGTGCTGAGGTGTGGGTCACCAAGACTAAATGTGCCACTTATAAAGATCCCTCGGGCCAGTGTGGCAGCATCCACCAAGTCAAGTGTTTCTCAGATCTCCCACCACGCCCACATCATTCTCACACAAAAACATTTATTACACCTCAGTTACTTCATCCTATGGTCAGAAATGTTGAGGATAAAACATTAATCCACTCAATCATTTGCATTTCCCAGTTTTTCAAATAATCTGTTGTTTACATCCTCCAAGTCTTCCTACCTTTCTTTAAGCATGTTTTCCTATGGTACCTGTACTATTTCATGCTGGCTAGTGTTCTCCCTCAGCCAATAGTTTATCTATTTGTTTTGTCTCTAAACGACTCAGCTTTTTTAACGATTTCCTCAGTGCCATTTTCCTTCATAGGTCATAGTGGAAATAAAAACATAATCGGTCACCTTAAAGATATTCTGAATTTCAGTGTAAGTAAATGAATTTGTTTAAAAATGGCGATTCTAGTGATTTTCAGTGACATTCTAAAGCCTCCAGCAACTGCTGTAAATGATCTATTTTAATCTGTCGTAATATTGTCAGCCATGGACCAATTTTACTGCATGTTATTGTTAATTTCTTTCATGTAGGAAAATAATTTTTCTTTGTTTTCTCAAATGGCGTCATTTTTTTTTTTTTTCGTTCTTTTAAAAAAAATTATATTTCAATTTCTATCATTTTTTTGAAGCCCAATTTCATGGCTGCAGTCCTGTGTGCAGCCCCCTTTCCCTCTGAACCATTACCCACAGGCCATTAGGACCCGCTTAGAGTTTAGGTTTGTTTTTATTGAATGCTCTTTTACGCCTCTGCGTTTGAAGTGAGCTCTGCTCGGCTGTCATTTTCCTGCTCTGAGTGCTTGCCGCTCACAACGTGTGTAATTAAGCACTGTGCTGAGCGTCCCATAGAGTGGCCAGCCACACTACTGATGTTTAATACCCACAACCAGACACAACGCCTCATTGACAGTGCTATGGTTCACTGCCTGTACAATCATCCTGCAGTAGATACTTCACATCACCTTCACCACCGCTACAAAGTGCATCTGCCCACTTTGCTTCATACCAGCCTTGCTTCAGTTCATTTATCAAAGGCTGCTGCAGAGGCACATTTGATCGTTGAGGACAGGTGGACTCGGTTGTATTGTCGACCATTTTGCTGTCTGACAAAAAGGAGCTGCAAAGTTTAGTGTTCTAATTATCGTCCATTTAGTTTCTCAACAAGAAAACTTTTTGTGCGGTCCCTGAACGTGACAAAAAATGCATGCATTAAATTTTAAGCATCTGCCATATAAAGTCATAGTATACTATGCCATAAAAAAGTCATAGTATAATATGTCATTAAAAAAGTCATAGTATACTATGCCATAAAACAGTCATAGTATAGTAGGTCATTAAAAAAGTCATAGTATACTATGCCATAAAAAAGTCATAGTATAGTATGTCATTAAAAAAGTCGTAAAGTGTTCACCTGTTAGACTGAAAGCTTAATAAAGTGAAAGACTGTGCCGATATCTCTTTAACGAGTTTATGCTTCCAGCACCTCAGATAAAGCCGGCTGAAGCGGGGGCCATCTGGCATAAACAACAATATCATGAAAATGTCTATAGTATAAAAAAAATCTTCTCAGATCAACTCTGGACAATGTCCGGAGAATCAGGTCGGGACGTTTTCGGGAGTTGTCCTTTTAAACATTTAGCACACAACAGGAGATTGTCCACGTCAGACACGTTCTCAATCAAAATATTCATTTAGTTCAGGCGAGTGGTGGCCGGTTTGTAATTTGGTCATAAATAACCGAGTCTCTTGCCATTTCTTGAATTTGACGATTTCATTGTTGGCCCTTATCGACAGAAGTTCCCAAATCTTGTCGTCTCTCCAGTTAGACATTTTCGTTAGCGTCTTCTTGTAAATCACCCTTCTTCTTCATATTATAGGATGTCATTGAAAAAAGCAGTGTTGTGTGTTGTAAAGAAGTAGAAATACTTTGTTACCGTACTGTACTTTACTTTGTTATTTATATTTCTAAAACTTTTACTCCACTACATATCTTAAATAAAAATGTATTCTTTTACTCTGATACATTTCCCCTAAGCTTCTTCGTTACTCTTTACTACAAAATTAAAATCAGAAGAAATGTGTTGGACTGCAAAAAAGCAGGTTTGGTGAATCATTGCTCCTAGATTGCAACTTGATGCCCGCTCCATTCCAGTTGGTGATGGTTTGTTGCCGAGTGCCAAAACTTTAGAAGGACTTTTTACTTCTTTTTTTTTTTTCAAAGAAGAAGAGGTGGAAGCATAATAATGGAAGTGTGCGTCCAGTGCCGCTGCTAGCCATTTTGGTGCCCTAAGCATAATTCCTTTATGATGATGATGATATGATATGATAAAATGATGAAAAAACTTGTTTTTCCCAGTTTAATCTTTTATTACCAAACATATAACTCAATACCAATAACACAATAGCAGCATCACAATGAAACACCTAAGAACAATAAAACGAAAAAGGAAAATCAACTTTGTAAACACAGTACACAGAAAAGCCAAAACATACATACACACAAGTATTGGGTGTCATGGCTTCAGAGAATGAGTTGGACCCAAATGCAAAGAGGGACAGGTAGTGTAGGGTTGCCAGAGGATTTAATAAATAAATCACAGTCCACACCAAACAAAAGGTGTCCTGATACAGCAGGCAGAGTTCAAAGCAGTAACAGGCAGAATCCCAAAAACAGGAATAACAAAATACCAAGAACACAGAGACCAAAAGGGGTAGACGCCACACTAACACAGAAAACCATACACAGTAAAATGACCTGACACAGAGACTACATACAAGAGGTAACAAGCAAACAAAGGACAGGTGATACAACAGGTGAAACACATAAGACACAGGGGCGGGAAAATGAAAGACAGGAAGTAAAACTAGACAAGACAAGGGAGAAAACAGAGACTTCAAAATAAAACAGGAAACTGAAACATACAACCATGACATCGGGATGTGCAAGCTCTTCATAGAAATTAAATAATCATCCATAAATACAAACTCAAAAGCACAAGTATACAAGTAAGCTTCAACAAAGCAATGATTTAGAAGCAGAAAAGTCACACAATTTGACTTTACTTTGTAAAAACACTATGTAGAACAGCTAAAACACACATATTCAAGTATTGAGAAGTGCATACAATTACCAAAATAAACCAAAGATTTTTGCTGTGTATCTGTCCCTAAACTGCTGGTTGAGGGTGGTTGACCAGGGCTTGGTACTGTTGTAGAGTCTACAGAGCTGCTTGCCGGCTGGGGTTGATGTGTGCCTGAACTGCTTGTATATGGTTGCTCCTCATCTGTATCTTCCTCTTGGCCACATGCTTCTCCTTGTACGTATCTCAGCATTGACCCTGCATTAATTGAGAAATAAAAAGAAAAAGGATCAGTATAGAAAGAGACAAAATATTTAAACAAAGAATCTTATACTGAAAAAAAATTATAAACATTTATAACTGAAATCATGCACCCAAGGAGCTCTCCCCCTTTATTACTTATGTATCAACTATCTGATAAATCTAATCTAAACTTATATAAAAGCATAATAGAATGAGTTGCAATATTGCACACAATTCAACAATAATGTTTGCTTTATATCATTCATAATGACATTTTATATTTATATCTTACCTACAGGAATAAAAGCAAAATTATACACCTTACACAAGACTACATTTCTGAATCTTATTACATTATTTTACCATTTAATTGAATACAACTTAAATATGGTTACGAGAGCATTTTGTCTACTACAAAAGGTTTTTCTATTTCACCGGCAGATGTCGTCCATGCCTTTGCATCCCGACATAAATGCAGTCAAAATGCCAGTTAAGTTTGTCATGTAGCTTCTGTCACATTCAGATGTAGCTAAGCTAGCTGTAGCAGTAACACTAAAAGTCTGACTTCTTAAGACTTCACATCATCAAGAGCCATTTTCTGTCCCACTACACATCCGACACCTCACCTAATTTGTGTGAGAGACTGTAGCCTACATACAGTCTACATTCTGCTGAATTCTACTGAATGACAATCCTAAAGATGGCCGTGGGTTTATTATGCATTGCAAACGCCAAAATATGCGTTCTCAAATGACAATTGCTAGGTAAACTTTGCTAAATGCCTGGCTAAAGACTATTAATCACACGCTACATGGTAATAAATGGTCTGAAGCAAGAGCAATTGTTAGCCTACCTTGTGCCATGACTGCTAACTTTTACTGAGAAAATATTGACCGCCGTCACGTCAAAATAAACCATAAATTATTACTCAATATCTAAAGTAAAGTACAGTTACTTGTAAAATGCATAGATAATGTTTAACAATAAAACCTCAACTTAGCTTGCACCTAAGTTATAACATATTTGAGTTTGCTAACATTAGCAATAACGTCAGCTAGTTCGAGGTGTATGCATGGGCTAACCATTACATTAGCAGCACATTTCCCGTATTTAAGAATGATTAAACATGGACTTACCTGCAAGTGATGCACGGGCATTGTTTCGCAGTTTCTTCTTTTTTCTTTTCTCTGATCCTGACTCCTGCTGTCTTTTTGAGGCTGTTTCCAAAAAAGTTGACTTAGCCTACTGTCAAACTTTGTCAGGCGCAATCCAACAGACCACTGAGATAGGGAAGGGCACCCATGGGGAGCTTGGTGTGTGTGTGTGTGTGTGTGTGTGCGCGTGTGTGCGTGTCATGGATGTATTAAAAGAACGGTGTGTGTTTTGGGGTGGGGGTGGGGCACCATCGTTACTTTCTTGAGCAATTAAATATATCTCTTGTTCTGCCTGTTTTGTGATATACATGCCTAAAAAGTGCCTAATATTTCTATACTGAAATAATTTCGGCATTGTAATTATTATGACTATGATCATTTTTCATTAGGCATTTTTTGGTGCCCCTAAAGATGCGCATGGTGGGAGCGGCGGCACTGTATGCGTCATATGGTGAATGGGGTGGAGATAAAGATAACGTTAGACACCTGTGGCCATATTTGCAAGAAATGTTTTTGTATTTCGGAGTGAAAGATTCTTCCTAAAGAAAAAAAATGACAATTCTGTTTCTGTTTTTTTCTTTGTTCATGTGAGACTTTGAAGGTGGAAAGCCTGAATATTATGCATGTACTATAAGGAAGCCACAATAAAGTTCATAATCCAAGTTATTTTATTTTAATGTTTAAGTACATTCAATATCAGAAAATTACTTTTCATACTTAGTACAGTGCTCAAGTAAAAGGTGACTTTAATTTCTACCAAAGTTAATATCTGGTAAGATACTTGTACTTATATTGTATTGCTTTCAAGTACTTTTTACAAGACTGAAAAAAGTCATAAACATCAACAAGTATAGGATGTCATTTAAAGTATTTATTTTTTTAATATACTGTACTACTCAAACAGGTTAGAAATGACAACTTGGAGAAAGTTAATGATTGCATAGCAACTTCCGGCACCACGCAAGTGTCACAGGAAATACCTTCTATCTTCAATGCTAGTTCTGTTAGCTAAAGTAAGCAATTCTGGTGGACAGCTCGGCAGTTTAATGTGGAAGTGAGATGGAACAGATATTTAGTTTTATGTGTGCACTTTTTCTGTCCCGCCCTCAATCATATGCAGGCTCTCTAAATTGGCACAAAGTTATCAAAACGTTGAGAACCCCTAGCATAGGCTGTGCTGATCCCTTTGAACACAGATGTGTTAGCCGTGCTTGCACCCCTGCAATACCTTCTCCATTTCACAACAGAGAGGATGTTGATAGGCGGAACACAGTTAATATCGAGGGCAGTCATTACACAACTGCGCTATTACAAAAGAAAAAGGAAAATAAAACATGACTGGGTAACCTGTCTTTTCCTTTCTCTGGTTGTGATTAATGAAAGACTAGATGGGCTCTCTGGCACATTAATTTCATAGCTCTATGAATTTACTGCCGAGGCCTCAGGCTGAAAGAGACTTTTCAAACAAAGGTCAAAGTAGAGGACTTAAGTAGGTCTGGGTTTTGTGTCACAGCTGGAAAAAAGGCCCTGGGATTTTTAGTACTTTATGGGCCCATTGTGAGGCTGATAATGTGCAATGTGGGAGAATATTCCACTGAGGAGGAGTTTAAAGACTATGGCAGAAGTTAAGGGGTTTGGCCTTCATGTAAAGGTCTTCAATGGTGGAGCAAATTATTCTGATTATTACAAACAAACAAGACAAAATATCAAAGTAATGGAGTAATCACCGTGGAGTAAAGCGTCTTCAACTGGAAAACAGTTTATTGTTTCATTAGGGGCACATATATTTGATAAGTGTGTATATTTGCTTATTGTTGCATGCAAAAACCTATAAACGTGCACCTACTCACATTCATGCAAACAAGGCCATAGTGTTTCCTAGGTTTACCACTGTATTGTTTCTGTGTCAGCCAGAAGCCAGTGTGTAACTGTTTCTGTCATGGCTGACAATTTGATAGTTTTTCACACTTTGGTTTGCCAAGGCTTCCCCATTTCTCTCCACTCCCCATTTCCGCACTAAAGCCAACTGAGGTTTACAAATATTGAGCCTTAATCCTTGGGCCTCAGACAGCAAGGCCTGCTGTGTGGTGCTCAACAAATGACTGAGTGTTCATGAGTGAAATTAGTTCAGGGAGGCCTCTGTTTCCTCTCTATGTTGATATAGGGGCAAATAAAAAGCTGCGTAAACGCGGAGCCCCAGTTTCTGAGTACCTCAGTGAGTTGAACAGCCACTGATATAAAGCTGAAGGTCCAATGTAATTTCAGAATAAATTTTACATGTATTTAATGTACTTCATAAGGGCCTGTTATGATTGAATAGTAGTCCCTGGACTGAGTAGAGAAACCTGTAGAGGAAAAAAGACAAAGAAATCCAACTATGGTCCTTGAGCAAGGCACACCTTGCTTTAGAGCTGCTAGATGTGGGCTGTGATTATGCAGAAGGGCTCTCAGTTTTAGGGAAAAGTTGTAATCCTTAAGATTCAACAGATAACCTACATGTATTTACTTCTTACAAATGTCTTTTGAAAACGAAAGTAGAACTTTGTCTCTGATGTTTGTCTCTGATGTCTGGTATTTCTTTGACATATTGTAATATATGCTCAACACACACACTCACATAGTTAAACAGAAATTTAAATTTTTCAAAGTGTAGTTTACAGACACAAAATACGCTTAAATCATATCTGTTTTTAAGAAAATGTACCACACAGGTGCATGGACACACAGTCTAACATGTGTACATACACTACAATCTTGCATTGGGCTTTAACGGATGTTTCTGTGATACCCGGTTCCTCTGTTGCACTCCCCCATGTGAAACCATCTGTGGATTTTTTTTATTTTGTTATTTGTTTGATTCAGGCATGGGATTCAGTGCAAGGTTGCACACAGGGAGTTATGATGTTTTTCGTCTTCTGATACTGTATGTCCTGAACAATGTGTGCTCCGAAAATAAATATTAATCTATGCACAGACTTTGTTCCCAGCCAGGCGCACTGTGTGTATGTGTCTGCGTGTTCTGGTGCACAGTGTGTTTCTGGATCAGGCCCAACTCCAGCCCTATTATCTCCCTGTGTCTTTGTATGTGCTGATTTATTTCAACAGTTCTCTTTTGGCCAAGCGCTGGGTGCCTCCTCTTTGTCAGCTCCTGTGTGAACGCAGAAGCCTTTGACCACCTTTGACAGTGTGAATATTTTAGCTCCTTTTAATATGCAGCCTGAACTTTTATGTAAAGATGAGGAGTGGGGGGGTGTTAATGAGGGGTGGGGGGGGATGAGGGGGTAATGGGTGTTGTGAGTAATGTTCCTGGAATTTGACATTGATGGTGTCAAGCAGCAGTGTGACCAAAGAGTGATTTATTTATTATATTTTTTGTTTTTAAATTGTTAAATAAACTCTGTTTATCTAAAGTGTAACTTGACTACATATAGAGTCACATGCACAAAGCCCTTTCACAATGCATGACTATGTTACAGTCTATTGTCTGCACTAAGTTTTGTCTTCAAATGTGACAGAATTCACAACGAGCCAAACTTTGTCTTTCATGTTTTTTTTTCTTGGTATTTGTAATGAATTCCTCCAGTGGTACACGCAGACCTGTTGACTGTACACTCTCTTCTTTGGCCTGAATAACACAAAACTTCCCAGAGCTAGCAGGTGTTCTGGGCAAATTTGGTATGCTTTAATACAAAATGGTCAGGATGTTAATTTTGCAGTGTCCTGTTATTGAATTTCAACAAAATTCCAATGGAAATGGGACCTAAAATATTATATTGAATGTGATCTTGGATAGGTTAGTCTCCAGAAGCCGTATTTATGTCTCCATCAGGATGAAGGCAAAATAAAATAGGTCTAGCAGAACTTACAGTATAGGCTAAAGTAATTTATTGAAATATTAAAACAAACAACGTAAAAGCTTTGCTGTACAACTCTGCTCAGCCTGATTTTGGTAGTATTTTTTTGCTTTGGTTTTCATATTTTAGAAATGCTGGTGTGTATTGAGTGTAAAACAATCAAATGAATTCAGGGAGTTATTTGTTTTTACACAATGTATTTATTTAGCTTGCATGATATTGGAAATGGAAATAATTTCCCAGAATTTTATATTTGTCCATTCTCGTGCACATTATTCAAAGCAGAAGAAAACCATCCTGAGGGTGTTTTGTCAGAGCTTTGACCTCACAAATACACATACATGGTACCCTTCTGAGAGGAATCAAAGTTCAGCAATTGGGTCTTTGATTTCTAGGAAGCAGCAGTTGGAGTGCTAGTCCAGCCTGTCGCTGAGCGGCTGTTTGGGGCCAACAGCAGCACTCATCTCCTCAGTTATTATTCTGACAGTGTTTGCTCAGCCTTGCGGACATATGTTTCTCAACTTGAGACGGTTCTGTTTTAATCTGCCCAACACTTTAAGATGTGGACACAGTCACTGGTTGGATTTATTAATCCAGCTGGTGTTTTTTGATGAGAACCCCTCCCCACCTCCCTCATTGTCCTCTTCTCTTCTTCCCTTCCCCTCCCCTGCCTTTCTGTCCTTAACATTGGCACTTTAGCGTCAAACTTTTTTCCCATTTAAAGGCCACTCTTAACCGTAGCCCAGGTAGCAGAAATAAATGCTCTTCATTCAGATATGATTTGAATCAAGATTTGATTTGAGTGTTAATAAATGTTCGTTAGAATCTGGAGCCCTGATGCAAGCACTTTGCCCCAGTTTCTTCAGTGAGTATGCAAACATGAACTGGTGTGACTGTTGGCAGACTTGTCGGCCTGCCAGTCCACTACTATAATGGATATATCCACAACAGGACAAACAATAACACAGACAGATACACTGGAGATTATAGAGATAGACAGAAGACCCCTCCAACCAGACGAGATGGACATGGGAGGGAGTGAGTAGCAGATTTGTATGAGAAGTGGAGGGGGGAGCGCTTGTGTCATGGCAGGGGTAGGCCAATGGAGCGGAGAGGCCCTCATGCCCCCGCTGATCACAACAGGGGATTAATTATGTCAGCATAATAAGTACAAATGGTGATCTGAACGTGGAATTAGCCCCCTGAGCAGAGGCTGCTGCGGCGCGCAATGGAGAGGAAGAGTGGGTGGTAATGTAGGGGTGGATTGTCCCAATTTGTCCCACTCTGTCTGTGCAGGCACAGGGGTGGAACCTCGGGTGGGGTAGCTTGTTGTCTGTCGGGCTGGCAGGCTGACTGGCTGGCAGGCAGGCTGACATGACTGCCTGGGTGGGTGGTGGGGTGACCTGATCTGTCATTTCTGTTATGATTTGCATGGATGTCAGTCTCAGTGGCGGCAAGACAAGGCTCTAGCTGTTCAAAGTCCCAATTTATTTCCCAACATCCTCTATCTCAGCATGTGTCCAGTTTGTAGCCTGGGACTAAAAATGGAGCTCTGTCTACGTCAGCCACTTTTTGTAGTAATAACTGCCACAGTGTTTCCCATACAGAGGTTATACTTGGGCGCTCAGGTAGATTGATACACGCCCAGGTAGATAAAATCCGTTTTATATTTTTTTCCAATCAACAATGTATTTTTATAGCGCACAGACCAGCGGCCTCCAGCGCCTCCCCCTCGTGAACTTGCCCGCGGCGTGGGTGACCGTGTCAACAGTTCAGTTCAGGCCGGGCTCAGAGCCAGGCTTACGTTAGTAGCACGTAAGCAGTAGCAAAGATCCTCTATACTAGCACACTGCTTGTGATGTTGTGGCTTCCCGTGGGATTACTGTACTGATAAACCGTAAAAACGCTGTGAAAGCTCCCGGAACGTCATTTACACAGTCTGGTTGTTCACCCTCTCCGCGGCAGTGTTTTCCGCTTAAGCTGATCTATATTTGGAGTTAACTGGAGCTAACCACTAAACGGAGCCAATCGTTGCTAACCGAGCCTTCAGGTAACGTTCTCTCCGTACCCGTACCCATTAACTGTAACTTTATTTATGCACTCAAGCCCAAATAAAACCAGACATTTTATTTTTAGTGTGCTGTAAAAGTTTTAAACTATAATCCAGAGTTGTTTGAATGACAGAAATCTGTTCAGATGAGAGCTTAATGAATGCAACACGGACATGTACAGTATAGTAACGTTACAAAACAGCCTATTGAATGTTATTAGGATCTCCAAAACACGGATTAAAACACTTACTAATTAATGATTTATAACAGCCAGTGCTCGAAGTGGGCCGGTATTCACCGGTACACAGTACCGGCACTTCTACATTTTACTTTTAAGCGTACCCACACTTTTTCTTGCATACCGCTACTTCTTGCATGTAGCCGGTACTCTACCACTGATAGAGAAAGCATCAGTGTCAGAGAGATTGGTAATGACCCTAACGTTACATAAACTACACTACCCAGAGGGCACTACGTGACTTACCTCAGATCTTGACGAATCATGTAAAGGCAAGCAGTCGGCCCAGCCTATCGGAAGTTTGCTTCTATACGGACGCTAGTTCGAAAAAAGCTGTCTGATGCCTGCGTCCTGACTGTGACAGATTTTTCACTGCTGAAAACCTAGAAACTAAAAAGAAATGTGTTGAGTTTGTAAGTCGTTATGTTAGCCTGGCTTCAGAAAGGTACTAAAAGAACGTGTGTGCCAGAGCCAGACAGGTCAACAGAGGTCTAAGTCCAACCAGAAACATCTGATACGATTCATGAGCTTCAAACTAACGCTGATGTGAGTGGAACAGCTAGCATTAATGAGGAGTCTACAGCTACCAACCTTAATGTTACCTTAGTCAATGACACCGACGTCTACAATAACGTGAGTAACGAAACCCATGGCCTGACTGTTGGTCAAGGGACCAAATGATGTATTTTTGCTCCACAAACAGCTGGCTCATTTTTAAAGATAACAAACTGGGCTGCAAAACATGTAGCAGCATCCCGTCCTTGCTGGCCAGACAGAGAGGGGACTGAAACTGTCAAGAGAATGGAGGGAATGTTTAATTCAAGCCTTTGGTACAGACAAGGCGAAGCACAGCTGTCACTGCGCAAAAAATTGAAAGACCACAGAGATTCGAAAGCACACAATTATGTTTTTTTCATGCCAGAAATATATGCTACTTTCAAATATTCAATCAAATAATATAACTTAATTGTCTACTGTTTCTTTAGAATAGCCAATTTGGTTAATATCACAGCAGAATATCTCTAGGCTGAATTTACTGCCATCACGTGTAGCTACTCTCTAATTTTATGTCTGGCATAAACCCTGTTCCCCCTGTCTCTGTTGTGTGTGTGTGTGTGTGTGTGTGTGTGTGTGTGTGTGTGTGTGTGTGTGTGTGTGTGTGTGTCCCTAGGGATTGTACAGTTCCAATCTCAGCACCGTTGCAGACTTGGAGGAGTTCTGTTTTCACACACACACACACACACACACACACACACACACACACACACACACACACACACACACACGACTCGTTTAAATAAATACATACATTTATGTTGTTAATAAAAAACAATAAATTGTTGTTGTACCAGCAATATCTCCAAGTTTAGTTTTTCACTGTAGAAATCTCAAATGGCATAATGATTTGCCAATGTACTAATAGCAACCAAAATAAACATCCCACACCACCCACCACCACAAGTAAATTCTCAGCCTGTAGGAAACACTGTGCCATGTACTTTGATTTTACATTTCTTAACAGTATTTAGTAAACTTCTCCCCAGTAAACAACACAGCAAGTATTTCCTGTCTTGTTGTGGGTGAGCAGTCCAAGCTTTGGTTATAGTTGTTTCAGATCCAGGTCATGCTGCCCCAGGAATCAGCCCAGAGGCAACATGACCAGCAGTATACAGTGTTCATCCTCAGCCTCCCTGTTGTAATAGCTGTTGTCCCTGCTGGCTCTTTGCCTTCAGCACTTCCCTTGACCAGCTCTCTGTCAATGCCACACATTCTCAGTGAAAAATGCAAACACAGCATGCCGGGCCAGACTGGAAAACACAAGGGGAATACAACAGAGGCGAGGCAGATTTATTATTGTTTTAGATTTTGTTACAAAGACTAACACTGTGACAGTTAAACAGAAGTTGTACATGTAATTGCATGTGTGAAAGTTTATTTACATGTATAATGGTCACCAAACCTGATCTGTTGACCTGTATTTTGGGTTCTGATATGGTAACAAAATTAGAAAAGTTATAATAACAAAACGTAAACCCAGTTTTAAATGTATTTACAATCTGTAATAACATCCCTGGTTTTCATTGTTTGGACTGGATTTAAATTGTATTTACACGTAAAAGAGATTCACAGGAAGGATTGCAGCATGTTATCCAGTTTGTTTGTAATGTATCTCACTGATATCAGCCTTCCTGTTTGTTTTCACTTTCTACAGCTGTACTAAAGCGGTATTAAGTTGCTGCTAGTCTTACATTACATTACATTTCATTTAGGTGACACTATAATCCAATGCAACTTCCAATAAGTGTATTCAATCATGAGGTATAATCTCCAAACAATAGGAATAGGAAGTACATTAGCTTCAAACAAGCCAAACTACAAAGAGCCACATCTAAGTGCAATTGTTTTTGATAGCATTTTTTTTTATATAGCATCATCTTAGTTTTGCATTGCCACACATACTCCAGCGCTGACATGGTCTGGCTACACCCACCGCTTATTTATTCTGGGGTAGAGGAAAAGAAAGCTCTGGCTTGTTTTTATTTCTTTTGACAAATCACACGCTAAGCCCTGGATGCAGTGATGGTGTACTTGCAAAATAGAAAGCAGAGATAGTGGAAGGGGAGGTACTTCCGTCAGGCTTTATCCCAGCACTGTCCATCCTGTATGCCAAACTAAGTTACTGCTAACTGGACGGGATGGCTTTTATTGTAAACCAGTCATGCAAAGTATTTGTCACCAAGATTATTATTGACTCACATCCTTTTATAACAATTTGTCCATCCATCCATCCATCTTCGTCCGCTTATCCGGTGTCGGGTCGCGGGGGGAGCAGCTCCAGCAGGGGACCCCAAACTTCCCTTTCCCGAGCAACATTAACCAGCTCCGACTGGGGGATCCCGAGGCGTTCCCAGGCCAGGTTGGAGATATAATCCCTCCACCTAGTCCTGGGTCTTCCCCGAGGCCTCCTCCCAATTTGTATAACTTTTAATATGTTTGGCTGCACTTCGGTTGCTCTACTGTTGTATGCCCCCCATAATTATATATATATATACTGCTGGAGGGTTGTGGCTTTAAAAGATGCAAGGTTAGAATTCAAATATGTTTGACCTACAGTATATATATATATATATATATATATATATATATATATATATATATATATATATAGCCATACTCCAGCAGTGGAGTATGGAAAATATGACAAATGTTTTAATAAATAGTGAAAATTGTGAATATTCTTTCATCATCATTGGAAGTCAATGTGTGGCTCTGTTGCTAGACACACATGAGCATGAGGCTGTGTTTACTGGAGGAACAGACCCCAGAGCCAATTTGCTTTGAGTAAGTCTATGAAGCTTATAGTGGCTGGGGCTAGATCATGATTCCTCCTCTATGGCAGGGAGGCTGCTGGGAGGGGGTCATATGCAGACTCAGGCCCCATAAATCCCTGCTCTATGATGAGCACTCTGCGTATGACTTATGGAGCACAGAGGCGGCCAGTTAAGACAGCCACTCGTAAACATGTGGCATGACCGCCCTGACAGCGCTGTCAATTTTCATATTTCCTCGGTTATTGGGCTAGGAGTGCTGAGGTCTATCTCCAGCAGCCTCTCGTTAAGGAGGGCTCTTTAGATGCTCCTGTTGGCTCCTACTGCTGACAGATGGAGGGAGAGAGCAGGGAAATGAATCCACCTGATTATTTTTCAATTGTAAAGTAGAACATTATGAAGTTACTTCAATTAGTAAATAAGCTTTGTTTTTTTTTAAATAGGGAAAATATATTTATCTGTCTCATATGCTTAATTCATTCATCTTGGATTGCACTCTCTAGTAGAGGCACATATAATACTATGGTGTTTTCCAAATACTATAGTATAGTATTATGTTATTTATTCTAGTTTATTCCAAATGAATACTCTAACCCCCCCTGTGAATTCAGCTATAAAAGTGCTTTAGAGGATGTCTATAATATGTGGACACTATTCTATATTTTTGATAAGCAGCAACACCATACCTCTTATGATGTTTTTTTTTTCAAAACTATGGGAGTTGTTGAAGTGTGGTGGGACTTTGGCTCTGTAAATATTGGACAAAAGGTATAATTATGTTGGATGTTTTTACTGAGGATGCCGAAATAGGTACTTCAATATAATTGCAAACACACATAATATTGATGTAGTGTAAACAGCAAGGTATTGTGTTTGGGTTTGCAAAAGTTTAAAAACAAAACAGGTTTATATTTTTTTACATACATAGAAAACAGAAAACAGTGGGTGAAAAAACCCTGAAGTGAGAACATGATGGACTTTTGCTTCTTTCCAGCTAATTTAATTTCCTGACATGCATGTGTGTGTGTGTGTGTGTGTGTGTGTGTGTGTGTGTGTGTGTGTGTGTGTGTGTGTGTGCGTGTGTGCGCGTGTGTGTGTGCGTGTGTTTTAGATTTACACATTTTTACAGCTGCAACTAATGGTTATTTTCGTTATTAAATACGCTAATTCATTTCTCGATGATCCTGAAAAATAGTGAAAAATGAACGTCACAATTTCTCATATCCAAGATGACATCTTGAAGTTGCTTGTTTTGTTCGACCAACAGTCCATAACTCCAAAACATAAGACAAAATTGCAACGATTCCTCACATTTGAGAAACTGGAACCAGAGGATTTTGGCATTTGTGCTTGAACACTGACTTAAAACAGTTTAGGAATGTAACCTAATCTAACCTAAGCTTGCTTCTCCACTTTCTGCACCCAGCTGCATTTGTCAGGAGAGTTACAAAGAAAAAACTTTATTAGTACACCACAGAAACAGCACACTCCTCAAATGTGCCACTTCATTTTGCAACAAACCCCCCATCAGTGTTAGAGCAGTGTGCTGCTGAGTGCCTGTGCCTGGCTAGCCAGGAGTGATGATGCACACTGACTCACCCCCCTCCCCCCAGGTGAGTAAGACTCTGTGTCACTTACTGGAACACACTTTACAAAAACACAATGGAGGCCTCACACAAGTACACCCATGTAAATCATGCAGGCCCTCACTAATGACTCAAAGGGTTGTTGGGCTTCCTCTCTTCATCCTCATACCTCACCATCACCATCCTCTGAAATACAAAATAGCCTCCAGTGTGCATTGGACCAGGTGCTACTTAAACACAGTGAAGGATTAGAATAACACATGAACATTCATAGCCAAGGTTGTCATTGCTTTGATCAATAAGGAGGCTTTTGTATACACAGACATAAGACATGATGTCAGCTTTGCTACTATTCTATGACTACACTGTAGAAAATATATAATTTAATCTTGATGTAAGAAAATGAAACAATTGAAGTCATACCAGGGACTTTTTTCCTTTACTTTGTTTAAGATTGTTAAACACAATACATTGATTCATAAATTCCTCTGACAAATATCGTTGGGTGTTACAAACTCAAGTGGTGCCACATCTTTCCACTTGACGAGATGTTTTATATTATAATCTATTGTAGTTTATTTCATTTGAATACTTTAATCCAAGTGTGAATTCAGCTGTAATAGCACTTTAGAGGTGGATACAGTTCCGTAATGAGAATTAGATTAGATTTTATGCCAGCTCACTGAGACAAAAGTGGGGTATCAAAATGCCTCTTGGCGATCCACCTACAAAGGCACACATTGTGCCTCTGAGAGAAGAACATACAGTAAGGCCATTTCCTCTTATTGGCGCTCTTGGCAAGTCTAATATTTACAGAAATGTTATGGCTTGACAACCCTCAATTAAACTTGTCATAACAGAGCCCATCTAAAAGAGAGACAGGAAGGAGGGGATGCTAGGAATGATGTCAGCTTGGCGGAGAGGAAAGGGGGCACGGAGGCATGTTAACAGCTGTTCTTGGATTGTCTGCGGTTCAGCGGGATATTTAGCATGCCGTGTGTTTGTCATGTTATCACAATCCCAATGTGACTGAGTACAGTGGGTACACAAGAAATTTGACCTGGTTAATTGGTGCCTCTTATGTTAAAAGAAGATTACACAACACAGGATTGACACACTGAAACATGCCCTCACTTATGGAAGAGACATACTCTGTAAGCGCAGACTAAACAAACACAATGCCAGCTACAGTGTGGTAGCATTATAAGTTTTATCTCTGTTTCATACTGCGCTGTGCACCTTGAGTCTCTTTGCTGTTTAATAAAGCAGAAAGGTCTTTGTGGTTGAAATTGACTTATTTGGTGCCATTACATCTTCTAACTGTTGCAAAAAAGCGTCTGAGTGATCGGATCCGAAACTTAATCTCTTATGAAATAGCTTTTGTCGTCAGCTATCAATCTGTCCGTTTCACTGCTTTGAAGTTGATCCATGTTTGAAACAAAGCAGAGCTCACTGAAACAGAACGCGGGGGAGAGAGAGGGTAGAGAAAGAAATCTCTTTGCAATACATGTCTGAATTATTACAGGGATGTAAGCATGTAACCCTAGCCAAAGACGTGGAGTGCTTTTGGAGTCTGTGTAAATGGATCTCGTCGGAGGTGAAGAGAAAACAAGTCTGACCCCGTGCACTGTGCACCGGGGAGGTCAGCCTGACTGTTTGGTTTTCTAAGTCTGGACCATGGTCATGCTGAAGTTGTAAATTACATGGCAGGCATGGTTCGAGGAGCCGGCCAGTATGTGCGTGTCCATGTTTGCTCCTCAGTTTGTGCGTGCATGTGTAAATGCGTCTGTACGAGTATGTGATGGTGTATTTGGTCCCTCTGTGAACCTGGTCAGCCACAGACTTCATCTTATCTCAGACTAACTGGCTCACCAGAGCTTCCATACTGTCCTTCCAGCCTCGGGCAAACAGAACAGAGTCCAACACAAACGCTGTCTGATTCACAAATATGATTCAACACGGAGATGACGGGGCCCTTTAAATGCCATTTACCGGGCCCTGGCATGGTGATAATTGAAAATGTCAGTAAAAGTGCTTAGGAGAAATTCCAGCAGGATTATCGCCCCAGTAACATCGACACACAGAGGGGTTGTCTCTGGATAGCACAAAAGAACTTGTCTCCATATCATAAAACCTGCACTGTTCCCCAGCTTTTTTAATGAAACTGCTGCTATGCCAATCCTTGGAGGGGAGTTAGAGTAACATCTTGTTTTTTTGGTGGGAGTTGGTGATGTATGTGTGTGTGTTGGAGATGATGTGGGGAGGAGGGGGGTAGTTGTGGCAGTTCCCCTCCTCTCTCTTTTTCGAAAGCCAGTGTTGTCGGTGCATCATATAAAAGAAGACATACAAGCAATTCACATGCAAATGTTGAGGGTGATTTAGAAAAGAGGGGGAGAAAGGGGAAATGTGCTATTGAAAGCCAGCGGAGGGATGGGGGAAGGGGGGTGAGGTGGGGGGGGGTCGCATTAAGCGTTGGCGAGGGAGGTGTGAGGTGGCTGCGCTGTGAAACAGAGAGACATTTGTGTAATCTGGCTTTATGTATCACCACATCTGAATAATAACATGAAAAAAGAGACTTACCTCATCTGCCTGGTAGAGCCAAGGCATAAATAAAAGGGCAGAACAATGGAATTACTATTACCCCAGCCTCTGCGCCGAAGCTACATCACCAGTATTCTTTGGAGCCACTGGCAAGAAGATTAATGTTTTGTTAAATATCAGTGTGGGAGCATGTGAAGAGGGGAGAGAGAAGGAGGAGGAGGAGGGGGGTTGCTTACTGGTTCTTCTAAACTTAGTCAGCCCTGGCTCTCTTTGTAATTATGGTGTTGCTACGGATGCGTCCCACACAAGTGTTAGTCGAGCGTTGTTATGGTATCAGATGCATGTATTTGTCGAGAGGATTATGGGTAATGTTCCGTGGCGTCTGATTGGACATGTGTGGCTTGCTGCACTCTGTTTTCATGATGCATTCCTTGGCTCCCAGCCCTCATGGCAAAATGTTCTGTGTTGCTGACTAAATGCACTGGCTCCTCTCTGTCAGAGCGCTCAATTGTCTTAGCCCGTCTGCTTTTGAAAATCTTTGGAAGAATACTGAATTAAAATTTTTTTAGAATTGCAAGACCGTCACCAGCATCATTCGTATTTTACTCAGACTCTACCCTTGACTTAGACAAAAACAAACATAAAAAATTTAAGATGGTGTAATATAATTTAAACCTTACTTTATCTATGGAATATTAATTGTCACAATGTGTACCATGTGTACATTTGAAGTGGAATTAGCGTTTATAAATTTATGGAGAGCATTACAAAATGCTGAACTTCAATCATGATACAGCAGGCCAACTTTATATTATTTATTTAGTTATGATTCGGAAGAAAGTGAAGGAAGAAACGACCTTTGGTAAATATAACATTTAGTGTGATGGGAAAAAAAACAGAGACAGGATCGTTGGCCTTTGTGTAATGCTAAGCAACACATCTTTATGACCCAATGTGCACACTAGAACCTTAATTTTTGACTATTTAATACATTTTTAAAACATATTTCGCAATGGAGTGCTGAAAATTTGGGGTTTAAAAATATAAAAAGACCCTTCTTTGTTTTCCCAAAAACACAAGACAACCTTCTTCTCAGCAAAAACACACATGACCCTCCCCCTTTTCTGCCCCCGCCCTTCCAAAAATGTTTTGGCTGTGCAGTCCTTAAGTGCAGAGTATTCTCATCTTGATTTTAGATGCATTTTGACTCCATCTTAGCATTCATATTTCTGATCCCTGTACATATAAATAAGCAAGGTAAACCTTTGTTTGTCCAATAATAAATAAATATATATATATATACACACACATGTACATCACACAGGCTATTTTTCAGCAGCAGTATGCTTCACAGTTGCATCCATTCTCACATACTGTATGAACCTGCCAACCACAGACCTCTACTGTTGAACACTGGAGCGGTTTGGGGTTTGGTTCCTTGTTCAATAGCACTTCAACATCATTTGAAAAGACACTTTTCCAGTCATTAGTTTGTTTTCTAGCCTCTGGGATATTGTGGTCCCCCTGCGTTAAATATCATAAGAACACAGAATTTACACAGACCACAAAAAGCGACAGGAGTCAACAAGAGAGGTTGTTTACATACCTAAACGTCCTAGGTAACACTGACATATCCCAGCTATCATGTTCGGGTTTCTCATAACCAGGATGTGGTCTTTAACGTAGCAATATTATATAGCTCATTTAATTTAGTTTCACCTAAATTACCATCAGCACCAGCCACATAACCTCTTTGGTTTTTCTGATGCAAATGTGAGTCACATGTAGTCATCCAATGACTTTCTCCACTTGTAAAACATAAGCAGTATACATGTTTAAGCTCTCACACACACACACACACACACACACACACACACGTGTGTGTGTGAGCTGACTAGACATCCAACCCCAGAGTTACTAACAGGACTAAAGTGGGGGGGGGGTAGCACAGCCACAATATTACACACAATAATAAATCTATGGCCCCTGGCGCATTTAGGTCGGTGGCCTGTGATCTAGGGTGATAGGCATGTCCGGACACAACTGCCCTCCCGCCTGTGCCTCGTCTCTTTTATCTGTAGCGTGTATGAAAGAAACAAAAGGTCAAGGGTGAACCTGGTCGCATGACAGTGGGCTGACAGGCTCAGTTGCTAAGGGGATAGGTGACAGGGTGGCACGGACGCGGGGTGACAAGGTGATGGCATGAGGTGACAGAAAAGTTACCAGGTGAGGACGGAGGTGAGTGACGGCATCTGACCGACTCACCCGAATCGCTCTTTCGCTCTCTTCTTTGTCTGTCTTTCTTACTGTCATCCTTTCTCCATCCGTCCACCTCTCACGTCCTAGTCTCACCGGCAATCACACTCTAGAACTCTTTCTACCTGACTTTGACAGCAAATGCGTGCGTGAGCTTTTTTTGTTAGAACGAGTGTGTGTGCGCACGTGTGCGTGAGCTTGTGTGCAAACATGGCAGTACTTGTGTACTTACACGTGTCATGTGCTCATGTATTTGTACCAGCCTTTGCTCCAGTTAGACTGTTGTTATTTGACTTTTTTCCTTCTTCAAGCAGCTACTTTCTATATCCATGTGTGCACATGCGTGTTTCTCAGTAGTTAACATCCTTGCTGTTTGCTCTCTTAGCTCTGAGTCACAGCCGTGACTTGCTGAAACAGCCTAGGGGGAGGCATACATACTCCTGTTGGCAATTGAGGAGAGACCAGGGGGAGGAAATGAAAGGAACCCTCATTTCATACACCAGCAACCTCACACACTGACTCAGCAACCAACCATGGGGGTGTGTGTGTGTGTGTCTCTGTGTGCATATGGCAAGCGTGTTCTTACATGCGTATGTCTATGCATTGGTCTCCATATATTGTGCCTTCTAAGAATAACTTTGCATGGTTGCACAAATTGTTTGAGATCAGCGGTCATATTTGCACAATCTGCAGTGGAGCAGTGTGTTCTCAGAGTATCAGGGAGACCTTATTCAGCCGGGTACGGGAACGGATTTGACCTGTCTGGCCCTTCACACACCCAACGTCTTGTTCAGTGCAGCTCCTCCTCGCCAGGGAGGTGAGGGGAGACACAATAGCAGCACTCATTGACCGGGTTAATAAGTATTCTGTCTTGGTCCCAGTCAGATGCTCTTTACCTTCTAATACACTGTCGGTGTTTTTCAGTCTTCAAAGAGGCATAGTGACCTCATGTCTGCCTTACACAGCTTTTGTAAATTAATGAATGACAGGGCCAGGGATTCTGCAGCCTGATCGAAACAGGGCAGAGCCATGTGTGTGTGTGGGAGTGTGTCTCTGTATGTCTGTGAATTTGCACATATATAACTTCTTCCCCTTCCAATATCTCGTCTACCTTGTTCTGTGTGTGTGGAGAGAGAGTGGTTTGTATAAGTGGATAACTGTAGAACTGTTGTGTGTATGTATGTGTAGCTGACAGTTAGGCCTAGGGGTGTGTTGGTTGCCGTTTTCTCTGAATTATACGTAGGGCACGTATTTTTACACTTTGCGTTGGATTGTTGGATGAGCTGTTTTGGCAAAAACAGACTTTTGTAATGTGGGTGATGATGCTAAGAAGGTTCTCTAAATTTACCAGTATGACTCAGATGGACGGAAAAAGCTATGAAGTGCTTAGAATAGATTACAGAGAGTTACAGAGTTAATTGAATTTTTGACTATTTAAAATAATTAGAACCAAAATATAGTCAAATACTCTTTAGAGACCAAACAATAAACTATTTATAGCAAAATATAATCAGTTGACAGCTGACTATTCTGCACTGCTAGGTACTTGATTAGCTAGTCTTGCATTGCCAGACCTTCCTCCACAGCGCTGCATAGGAGGGTCTGGCTAGTCCACACAGCATTCCGGAATGGGAGAAAAACGTGCTCTGGTTTATTGGCATTTCTTTAAACCAATCACAATCGTCTTGGGTGGCGCTAAGCGGCGTACGGAACAACGGTGCCTTTGCAAAATAGCCTCGGGGAGGAACTTGTTTTGGTGGAACGTGTACGTTCAAAAGTTGTTTTCGATGTGCAACAGAAAACTCAGATTGGACAGATTGGATAGAGTCTAGCTAGCTGTCTGGATTTACTCTGCGGAGATCTGAGAAAAGGTTAACCATAGTCCTCATAAAACGACCGTAGTTTAAAATGCCAACACAAAGAAAACCGAAGGTAACGGATATCCGGCCTAAATGAGTGACATCCGGCGGAATTTCCGTCTGCAACCTGCCCCGCTCCATTGGTTTTCTCAGCCTTTGATCCAAGGAGGATCAAGAAGAATCAGACCTCGCCATGGATGAACTCATCATACAGATGCTCACATCACTGCTTTCTATTCACCACCATTTTAATAAAAACTCTCTTTCCCAAAGTTTTTCATGTGCAATTCAGCTTGCTTTGGGTGATGGAGCTAACTTTCCTAAACTGCAATGGAGCTTTTAAGACAAAGGGGTGGGGGGGATATTAAAGTAGTATCATTATAACCTCCCACTACTACACAATACTACTCTAGTCTTATATTGCAATCTGTCAATATTAAGTTGATAAATATCACAGTTATCAGCTAATGCTGCCCAAGAAGGATCACTTGTCATTATGTTCCATTAACCTGCAGTAAAAAAGTAAATTTCTGTTGCACCTGACTATAAAGATTGTCTGCTTGATGTTTCTGCTGTGTTTGCAGATGCATCATGCTTTGCAGTTAGCCAGCAAGTAGATCCCTATGCAGTTAGCTACACTTGCTAATCCAGTAGGCTAATTTCTGTGTTTACTTCCAATCAAACTCAGGGGCAAGCGTTTGAAATGATTTATGTAAAATATAAGTCTATTTGTTAAGCCTTGGGATTCTTGTGCTGCTTGCCCTGACGTACGTTATACATTTTTTTGCGTTCTCTGCATTTACCAGATCTCCACAATGGAGGTGGCGAGAGCAAAGTCAACATGACCCATAGTCAGACTAGCTACAATTATAAGGGTTAGACCCAGGTTGAAAAGTAATGGAAATTGCCTTTACATGTAACTCTAAAGGGGCTGTAAACAGTCTCACATGCTATGTTGAAACATAGATCCTTGTGCAAATCTAATCTTTAAGGATTTAATGTTTGAGATGATTCATCACAAAATACGCGTTTACTTTTTTGTGTTGTTTTTAGATACTTTTAAGTAATGTTTTACTTACTGTATTTCACAGGATTTATAGAGTAAATAAATGCTATTACAGTTTTTTTCGATTGCTAAACGACAGTGGGCACAACTGGAGTCAAATGTGCAAAATTCTAACTACAGTCTGCACAGCAGCAATTCATGTGGACCAAACTCTAGATCGTTTTTCATTGCTTGAACACAGTTTTCAGAACTCTACACACTTATCCCATGACTTTAACCACAACGTGCACAACACTGTAGATTTACAGCACTTTGTTCAAATGCTGTCAAAACTGTTAACCACACATTCAAAACAGAATAGCCTAGATTTCAGTCTGGTGCCTATCAAACACTGCTGATTGCAATTTTAGCTGAAAGCCTAAGTAGGTGTCTTATTTTAGACTAGTTAGTGAACATATACGGTATTTATACAGAGAAAGCTCAGAAAGCCTTTTTTTTGTATACAACAAGGAAAAAGGAATGAAACAATTATACACTGTACCGAAACAGGTAAAAGAGCAAAGATACCAATATGTCCAGGTAAGATGTCTGAGGTTATGTACACAGCTATAAAAAAAGTGAAAAACACTATATCTTTACAATAGTAAAACTGCGTTCTTACTGTTTTTCAGAAAGTAATGGCGGTGAAAGCAATAGAAACACCACATTCATTTTTATTTAGAGATGATGCAGACATCCAATGTGATGAAGAAAACTTGCCACATGATGCTGGAGCGAGGCAGGATTAGTCACACTATTCTTTGGTACGGTTACATATGTACCTTTAGTTTTTTTTCCCCAGTAATTCCATAAATTACTAGAGACAAAATACTATATTGAAGAAAACTGCTGATTTTCATTCCTTCTTTTTTACCTTATGTAAAAATTGGTATGCTATACAATCTATATTTTGTCCTTAAATAAACTATTGAGTAGTGTAAAAGTCACTCAAATTGTTCAAACTGTAAAGATGAAAACGTTTGTAATTTCTGAATTGGTGTTTGACGCTAGTGTTTTTACCCTCAGTGTGTTCTGAGTGACAGTGTGTGTTATCTCAGTGAGGCTTGTGCAGAGTGTTTGGCTGCACTGAGCCTGTTTTGCAGGTGATGTGAACTGTTTAGCTCATGTGACTGTTGGTAGTGCAGACTGTAGTTAGAGTTTTGCACATGTGACTCCAGTTGTGCCCACTGTTGTTTAGCAATCGGGAAAAAAGTTCCAAGTTTGATTTTAACCTGTGGATATCTTATTCAGTTGAGCCATTAGGATGTGTTATATGCTACTATTCAGTACTTGCTTATATCATGTGCTAAACATCTACTATTGTATCAGTAAATTTAATAAAAAACTAAGTTATAAATCCAAAGGTCTTTTTATTTATTTTGCTGTGATTAAATTTGCCATAATGAATTATAGTCTTGGCTATATGAGTCTTGGCTACTATCCAGTGGCACCTTTTCTATAAGGGACATGTTAGAGGACTCGTTTTGTGTTGTTGGACATGTTGTATGTTTCAGGAAAGGCAGTTTGATATTTTGCACACAAAAAAAGTCATGTTTTCTTGCTTCACTTTTTATGTAACTATCTTTGTAAGAATAGGACCCAAGTATGTATTCACGGCAATAGATTATAATTTGAGTAAAGAAGACATAAGCCATTCAAATCAGATACTCACGTTCATAAACATTTGTGCTATATACCCAAGTTGTTATGTCCAAATAAGGATTTTGATTTGCCGTGTGTAGAATCCTTACACGATAGTGAACTGCATGTGGTTGTTTTGGTATTACTGTCTACTGTAGTACCTGCTATTTAAAAAAAAAATAGTCTCCAGCGACTTTCATCTCGACTGCTGTTGAAAGGTGTTCCTTCAGGTTCTGGCTGCATCCGACCTGGCAACCATCAGGTGTGCTAGCCTGCCCAGCTGCTTTGCTCTCCAAAGGAGAGTACTAATGCATGAGGGACATAAGCCAACAGTGTCAAGGGAGGGGGAGAGGAGCCACTGCCATGTCCTGCTGCCCTGTGTTGTTTGTTTGCAGAAAAGGCGCCACTTGACTGTGTGTGTGTGTGTGTGTGTGTGTGTGTGTGTGTGTGTGTGTGTGTGTGTGTGTGTGTGTGTGTGTGTGTGTGTGTGTGTGTGTGTTGCTAAGGGCCATGGGCCTGGATGGAGAGATAGGGCCCCCTTCATCCCTCATGACTATTGAGCGTTTCTCACAAAATGACAGCCTGCTGAGAGCACCTCCACACAGCCCCACACTAGTCTTACATTGTGGGAGGCCAAAAGGAACAGTTTATGCCTGTGCATGTATGTCCGGCTCTCACTGAATAGCCATGAATCTAGTGGTCACGTGATCCGCTTTGTAATTGTCATGTTTAAGTCTCTTCAAAAGAAGAGATGGAAAATTCCAAACCTTGAAGGTCATGCGCTCAGGCCACCAGACCTTTTCGTTTGCTCATGCAAGACTGAAAAAGGTAACAGTCTATGTTTATATAATTTTATAGCTTTTTATGTCGGGCACACAGAAGAAAAATAACATTTGTCTGCAAGTTAGTCAGTGATTTATGTCATGTTTGAACAATCCATCTTTCACAGGGACTTCATTTCCTTAAAAATCACTATTATTCCTCAGAAATTGAATGTGTTGATTTGGCGCATGCTAATATAATTGACTCCTCTAAGAATATGTTATGTAATATCTTTGTTTAAAATTTATGATGGTAGCTTGGGTGTTTTTTTTAGAGCTGTACAGTAGCAACTGTTAGGAAAGTCGTGAGCGTGTTAAATGTCAGTTGTTTTTAATTTCATACAGCAGCCCACAGTGAGGTTTTTTACAGGCTTATTCCAGTAATCATACTTGTCAGAGCTCCTCCACACTGCCAAAGTATGGGTGAGACACCTCGCAATTACTTATCTGCATTTTGTTGAGACGTTTATAATTCCCACAACCTAATACAGGAGCATCGACTCAAATTACAGGCTTTGAGTTACACAGTGAGAACTTATTTATTGTGGCACCTTCTCTTTCTTTCTCTGTCAGTCGTCTACAAAACCTAATTAGTGCTTTCAGCTCGACACCCATTAGCTGAAACCAGATCCTTGGCCTGGTGGAGAAAAAATAATTATGACATTCCTCTTATAAATCATTGGTTATGTCCTGGGCCCTTTCAATGGAAATATGATTTCCCACTACAAATTGTCCGACCTGTTTTATGTTTTCCAACACATAATTAAAGCCGTGGTGTGTGAGAGGAAGTAATTTTGTTCAAAGGCTTTTGGCAACAGCGGTCCTATGTCTTTTCTGCTTGTTTAGAGAGAGCAAGCTACTGGCAAACCTGGACATGGGAGCTGTGTAATGGATTAGGAACAACAGCCGCAACATGTGTGAATAACCTGCATTTGTCAGTCAGCCAAGAGACATGGGAAATGAAATACATCATCGAGTGGCAGGGGTGATCTGCGGGTCATCAGGTACAGCGAGGGCTACTGGCAAATCACTTTCTGACTCTGAGAAAATGTGTCCGAGCCCAAACAAGTCTGCTTTATTCCCCTGGGGAGGTTGGCTTCAAACCACAGGTAGCCATGTGTGACCTAGTGAGCCCAGCTTCACTGAATACATAGAAGATAAAATGTATAATGGGTAAACTACGACAACCTAACTTGTTTTAAGTTAGGGATAATAACCAGGTATATCTATCTATCTATCTATCTATCTATCTATCTATCTATCTATCTATCTGTCTGTCTGTCTGTCTGTCTGTCTATCTATCTATCTATCTATCTATCTATCTATCTATCTATCTATCTATCTATCTATCTATCTATCTATCTATCTATCTGTCTATCTATCTATCTATAATACCTCCATATGGTCAAGGATAAGTGCATATTTGGCACTTGAGGATACTTGGGTTTAACCCTGCTTATTGTTGTAGTGGATGGGCTAATCCCCTTCATACTTGTAATCCTCCTGAAACAGGAACATTAAGTTATAGTGTCCTGCTTATCTATGCCCTTCCAGGCAGGGAAAGGCTGCACTGTAACCCTGCCTGCGTGTGTGTATATGCACTGTATATGTGTGGGAGGAAGTGACAGCCTGTACCAACGTCAGTCAGCCAAATACATAGCTGTCTGAGTGACTTCCAGAGGCCATGGGGCAAACCTTGTGGTAATCCACTAATCCAATTGGCCTGCCGTATTCACATGATCTGCCAAGCTACAGGACAGCCATTTCTGTCTAGACACACATATATGTGGGCATACGCACACACGCACGCATGCCTGCTGTCCGCACCCTTCTCTCGCGACAGACTTTGACTCCATGACACCGGCCTGTTTGATTCCACTTAGGCAGATTTGTGAAGGGGACTCATGTGGGGGAATTCTGCTGCATAATTGGCAGAATATATAAACCAATTAAAATCACATTCTAAAGAGTGCTATTCTGCGGCTATTATTAACTCCGTGTGATGGGATAAGCTGTGGCCCCGGTGATGCATGCGTGCACACTTCCTATCACACATGTACATACAACTGTACTGTGTGCTGTTTGAAGTTAATATGATCCCAGTGATCATTGACAAAAGAGTTCCTGTGCAGGACAACTCTTAACTGACCCTGTTAATGCTTCAAAGTCACATACAACATGTAGACAGAACCACAGCATATTCTCTGCTGATAACCAGCATGTCGCTACATGAAAGAAAGTCACCTGCTTTTTATATTTCCCATGAACACATAAACATAATTAACCACATCATAGCAAGCAGGCTGTACATATTGCATTTCAGGAATTTACACACTCAGACAAGAGTTTTGTGCCTTGCTTTAGGATACTTTAACATCACACTTAGCTGGACTTAGTCATTATGGGACAGTCTCTCAAATCCTTAGCCCACCCTGCCACCCTCTCTGTGCTAACTAACATGCCACATATGAAAGGAAAGTACTGACTACATGTGGTTCCCATGCAAACATAAGATAACAACCACATCATGGCTGGCAGGCTGCACTCTGAGTGTGTGACGTGCTCTGCAGCACCAAAGCTGAGGCTTAGGAAGGGACTGGATCCCATTTCCCAGGCTGAAGCAGGACCTGAGGGCAGAGTGTGGAAACTGAACTAATTGCAGGATATTGGTCCTCGGATGATTAGAGGAGGACATGGAATGCCTGGTCTGTGATGCAAGCAGACCAAGGTGATACTAATGACCAATGCATTTTTTTATGTCTTCGGATAAGTCTGTATCCCACAGTGGAGGCCCGCGGCATTGTGACAAGGAGGGCAGGAGTAGCAGGGCTTCCTATCGGCTTCCTCTTTGTCCTAAGAGGACAGTTGGAAGCATTTGTGGTGTCTAAATTCTGTTCATTACGTGCACATTCCGGTGTGTAGACTGTCCAATTATAGTTTTTCTCAGTCGCTTTGGCACATTTACTGAAAGAAACTTACAATTTTCAAAACTCTAAGTATACACCTCACACCACGTGGTGCATTCAGCACATCACTCTATGTTACCTGCAAAAGGTGATTACTCAATCAAAATAATGAACTCCTGTTTCATATTTAAATAAATCCATCAATAAATAAAAAAAATTGTCCTCAAAACAAAAGGTTCCTTTATCATTGCTTAGACCAAGAAAGTCAAAATGCTGAGACATCTTGTCAAATGACAGCGTACTCTGAAAGTATGATAGTTACCCACTCTGTCATATAGCAAAATTATCAGGAAATACTGTACAAAAAAGAAAATTTGCTGCAACTGCATCAACCTCAAGGGTCACCCATTCTCCTCTTTGTCTGGCCACGGCATTGTATCCACATCACACCTGATTTGGCATGACGCAGCCACCCCACCGCCAACTATCCCTCTTTGAGTAAATTGTGTACCCGCTCATTTTAAGAGTATGTCTGCTAGAGCTTTTCCATCCCAAAAGTGTCCAGTAAGTCCAGTTTAACCTATAGAGAAAAAAGGATCCTAATAAGGGGATAGCTTTTTGTAACCCTTACTGCCAAAATGTACCGGCCAAGAAATACAGTATCCCAGAATATCAGTTAAAATGATGCAAGCCCAAATAGATTGTAAGAACACAAACAGTAAATTTGAATGTTTCCGTGGTTCCAAAACTAACAACTTTCAAGAGCTTGACAGGAGGGAACTGTATATACCAGGAAGAATGTCTGAAAACACATAAACCGTACCAGCTGCACTCAAAAACATACATGGTCAAGTTATTGGAATAAAAATAATATCAATTTATTTCAATTTTGTTAAATTTTTTGGAGCACCAAGGGTGTGCACTAAACAAGCTTGGTAAGCATATCACAGGTAAACTTCCCCAGCTCCAATAAATGGCAGGACAAACCTGCCAAACCCTAAACTCTGCTGTCTGCTTAGTCTTTCAGATTAAGGATTTGAAAATTTTCGAAACTCTGGATCCCCTGGTTGACGTAGATTCTTTTTACAATGGTATCAGTAAACGTGATATTTTTATTCATTTTTTTATGTGACAATACATTTAAAGCATGTTGGATATGGTACACTTGCCTAATTTGTTTTATTCAAGATGTTTCTTGTCTTTTTGTAGATGTTGCAAATGTGGGTGATATCAGGGTCCTCTTAAGCCAAGTTGGTATAAACCTTCCTAAAGAGTAACTAGTGAAATGGAGTAATATAAACTGGTATAACAGTATCCAAATGAACGTAGAATGGCCCTTTAATTTAACTGGTAGGGTTTAAACTTCTATTACAATAACAGTGGCATACATAGTCTTGATTTGTTGACACACAGTTTAATCAACTACAGGTTTTTCTTCACGCTGAAGACCAAGGGCTGATTTTAATTTAACATCACATTTTTCTCTCTTATCCTCTCTTTTTACGATTGTTTAACTTAATTGTCGACATTTTCCAAAGGTTACATATTGTGGACTGTTTTTTTAGTATTACGTAATTTCCATTTAGTGAGCAGCCCGACACCTGTTCAATGAGATCATATCTGAACAATGCATAGACTCCTGTCTTAAATCTTGAAACAGAACAGTAGTAGCTATGGCATGTAATTCAGATAATAATACAGAAAACTGCGTATGTGCTAACCCTTGTCTTTTATTATAGATGTCTCAAGCCACATACAACAAGTGGTAATTATTTTCCTTTTGTGTGATACAGCTGGCCCAACTACTCAGCTATGCTTCACTCAGTTGTTTGTGTCCAGAAATGTTGGCCATACTGAACAGGAGGCATTTTGGAACGAGTGAAGTGTTGCAGTCCCTCTGTGCAGACACCAACCCTTTGATTCTGTGTCTGCGTTTAGTAGCCCCCTTTGTTTGCAGTGTTTGTTTGATGTTACTTTAGCAGAAAGAGACAGACACCATTGAGTAGTGGGAGTGCTGTTCTGCTGCGTGCCATTCACGCCTGCTGTAGAGCGCACAGAGTCAAACACAACAAAGGTAGGCCATTGTTTACCAGTGGAACTAATCACCCTGATGGCACCTCCATAAATCCCCCTCCCTGTCGACAGTGATTGGAGTGTACCTATGTGTGACCATGGACAATACAAATGTGCCAAAGGCAAATAGAATTGGGGTGCACTGAGGCAATATTTAGCTTGGCCAGATGGCCGGTTGCATGCAGCAGGCTTCTTAGCCCTCCACATCTGCTCCTTATGATGTGCCAGCAACTGGGTGAGTGTCTCAACTTTACTTGTTAGGGCTTTCCTGTGCACCCGAGTTTGTCCCACTGCAGAACGATACATCCCCACTTTAACCTCTCTGCTGGAGGATCCCTTTCCACACTCAAGCAGTCTTCTGTTTTTCCTTCCACTGTGGCAGTCTCTTCGTGTTTGAGTGAGGCATGAGTGCAGGCCCCATTCAAAACTCCTCTTTTTATTTCCTTGTCCAGGAAGATGATCAGATTCAAACTTGTGGTGTGGTCCTGTTGCATCACCAGTCCACACACAGAAGCTTGCTTTTGCAGCTGTTTAATATAAATTCTCTTCAAATATCTTTGTCCAGATGGTTTATTTTTTTAAACAATACACAGGGCTGCATTCCTACTGAGCCCCCGTCCCCACCCCTTTACTGTCTGTCTAACTAGGCAGCTTCACTTCAGAGGAGCAGAAAGACAGACACTATCATGCAGAGTGTGCACAGATGGTCCAGTGACACTGTTGTCATACAAACAGGCTTCAATAAAAAAGATACATACACACATGTATCGGTATGGATACATAAGCCATTCTTCTTCAAGGGAGACATGCACGTGGAACCACACACTTCTTCATGCGAGAGGAGACAGATGTGCAGAGAAGAGGAAAAAAAATGCATTTACATGGATTTTGGATTCCAATGTGTTTATTTGAATAGGATACATACCCATTTGTCATAGATCACTAGGTTTTCAAATGATTTCCAGATGACAAACCAGTGTTGTGTTAATGTCACTGATATTCAGCGGTTGGGGTGTGTCTTCTCTCACTTCAGCCGACACACTACATAAAAAGTACTGAGATTTATCATCTTAATTTATGAACACATTTAAATACTGTTTGGGCAATAGGGTGTTACCTGTGGAAGTGACTGAGACACTGAATCCACATCCAGAAGTACTGTTCTACAGTATAGCAAATAAAATAATATGGCTAATCTTCCACTGCAAATGATTTCTGTAATTTATAGCCTTTTAAATCAAAATTTTACATTAAAGTAACACACCATGTATACACTCCTTGGAAAAGTGCTGAAGTTATTAGTTGATGAATTGTTTAAGGGATTCTCTGACATTGAATCACCAACCTTTTTAATAATCTGTAATAATAATTAATCAATTAAACAAAAACACAAAACAATCTCTGATACCAATACCACAATTATAACAATTTTCAGCTGTTTTATGTTTCATATTATTTTAAATTGAGTATGTTTGGTTTTTGGACTATTGGTCAATTTTAAGACCTTATTTTGTAATTGTGGAACTTGTGATTTTTCTGATATATTATCAACTGAGCGATTTATCGATTGATCAAAATAGATTATCAACAGATTAATTGATAATGAAAATGATCATTAGTTTCAGCCCTATTTCCAGCAGCAGCAACAGTTATATAAAATACATATTAACTAAGTCAAATGATCTTATCATGGTTGAAAACCTCTTTTCTCTAAATATTGTGAATTGCATCGCAGGAATGGACAGCTTGTTAGGGTTGACATTTTTTTTGCAGTGTAGGTTCTACCCCGACCCCAACCCTCACATCTCCCTAGGCCTTACTGCCACATCCAGTGCACATCCTCTGCTCCCTTCCGGGCCCCAAGCTCTGGAGCCTCACAAAGGAGCCCTAACAAGAGAGAAGAAAGAGCCAGTGCCACTTGGACGGGATTACATCCCAGTAAGATTCTTCAGTCCTCTTGGCCAGCCGCCCCTTAACCCTCCCCTTGCCTGATTAGAAAGTGAGCAGGGAAAGGCTGGCTGGATATAGAAAAAGGGTCCACACATGTCCAATGAAGTGTTGCACTGTTGTATGGAGTAGACTTGCTGAGAGCCGTGTCAGTCTGGTGTTATCAGAAATCCTGCCATTGAAGTAATTGTAAAGTGCATAGCTCATTTTTAGTCCATGTGCAGTATTAAACAGAATTTGAATTAATTAAGCACATACAACAATATATTCTAGTGACACTGACATCAAGGATCTCAGGTTACTGACTAAATATTGGTAATTCCTTTTAATAGACAAACCAGAATGTTCAAGATTTAAAATGTAGCTTCCACCATAGTGTAAACTCTAGCTTTAGTTCATGTTCTGACATGCTCAGAATTTAGTCTGTGAGGGGCAAGGACACCACGGCTCTGGTGTTTTACCTTATCCTTTCTGGATCTTTAATACCTGACTCCACCCTTCTGTCCTCAGATTCCCTCACATTCCGTCAGTCCTGATCTCTCTTTCTCCTTCCCTGCCTCATTCACTACTATAGGTGTGCTACATATACATACCTTTAGTTATATGGTTGTCATCATTAATTGACTTAATGCTTAATGCTTTTTTTTTTTTAAGGTCATGCCGCTCAACCAGTATCTAAATTATGTTTTAAAAAAAAGTTATAATACAAGCTCATTTGCTTTTCCACATTCCAAGAGGAAAAAACACATTTTCAGATCAAAGTGCCTGTAAAGACGGATGTTTTTTGCAGTGTAGATGTCAGTGATGTACAGCCACTGAGGGTGAGTGATGGCCTCTCTGTCCCCCCTTTTTACGCCACCTGAGCCCCATGCCCCTTCCAACAGTGGCGGAAGGGGTCAGGTGACAGGTGGACAAAAACCAGTAGCTTCAGAGTAAATGATGCATGCCCCAGGATCAGTAAATAAGAGGCAAGGTGCCATTAAAGCAGGGCAGCCTGCATAGCTGCCATTCCTGCTGGGCTGGTGGTGATGTTGGGGGGTCACCTGTCTGGCCCCATCGTGATGAGTGTAGTGTAGTGTGTGTGTGTGTCTGCAGAAGTACTACTGCAGTGATAAGAAGCGTCTTTTAAAGTAATTTGATGTTGTGTTAAAGGATGCCATTTTCCCCTTCACAATAAATGTTTCATTTTCCTGATACTAGTAAAATGAGCAAGATTATTGAAAATTTCTGAAAAAGGTGTCAACACAAACACTGACTTAAAAGTGTGTGTGTAAGCCTGTGTGTGCGTATACATATGTGAATGGGTATGTGTATGTTATTTGTGTTGTAGGGTGGGCGGAGACTGCAGAAACTCACTGGTGTATTTTGTTGAAGTAGTGGTCAAAGGCTGCAACACATTCACAAAAAAACCTGCACCCAAGATAAATGGAAATAGCTTTGGGGCTGATGGCATAAACCAGATTATAGTTGTTTGTAGATGACGGCAGTAATAGCCGTTATACGTTTGTTGTGTTTCTTTTCAGACTTATCTTCCAGGGAGATGCCTGACATAGTAATTTCAACTGTGTGGAAGGTTAAGTAATTCAACAAAATAAAACTGACGGGGTAACTACCACATCTACCTTTGAGCTTTTGTCACTGCCATTAATGATTAAATTTTTTATGTTTTACTTCAGCCAGTGCAAGAGATGAGCTGTTGTTGTTTATGGGAAGGCCGTATTGTTTAGAGAAACTGCACCAGAACAGCTAACCTCAGAGCTGAGAGAGAGAGAGAGAGAGAGAGAGAGGCAGAGGCAGAAGGAGAAGAGCTAAGTGGGGTGGGATGGGGGTGTTCTGGCTTCTCTCAGGAGCTCCATCGTTCATTGGAGCCAGGGATGCAGCTGCTTGCTCGCCCAGCCAGGGCTCCACTTAGCCAGGCCCTGCAGCCCTTCTCTGCTCCCCTGGAGCTGCGGGCCGGGGGCTGACGAGGCCTGGAACTCCTCCGTCTTCCACATCGCAGCCAGGACAGCAGCAGCAAAGCCAGCCAGCCAGGCAAGCCCCTTACCCAGCCCCAGCACCCAGCCAGGCCCCTTTGTGGTGCTCCACTGCCCAGTAATTGATGGCTTGCACTGGGGATATATTTAATCACCATAACAAGGAGAAGGAAATAAAATGATCTTGTAAAGGCGCTGCAAAGCTCTCTGAACAAGAACAAGCTGGATCAGAGTTTGTTGGAAGCAGAGCGTGAGATCTGAGAGTATGTGTGTACGGGCATGCGTGCATATGTGCACTTCTCTTGCGCTTGCACATGACTATTTGGAATCTCAGACACTCACCTACATCCTCCCTGTCTCCCCCATCTACCTCTCAGCCCTGACTCTACCCCAAAAACACGACTGCAGGCCAACAAATTTCATTACAACAGCCCTAAACTGCACAGTTTTAGAGCCTTCTAATTATTCCTCTCTCAGATGTGGTCGTGTTGAGAAAGGCTATAAATCAACAGAAGTAGGAGCGCCAGGCCTGGAGCTGTGTGAAGACTGGAAACAAATTATCTGCCCCTTCCCTTACTCTTTCCTGCTCTTACCACCCCTATCTCCAACACCTTACCTCACTTTCCGCCTCCCTTGACTTCAGGGCAGCATGAAAGATGAAACTGTAGGACTAAAGGCCCTGACACACCAAGCCAACAGCCAAGAACTAGTGGCGAAGAAGGTCAACTGTGGCATCGCCTCCCGTTGCCCCACGACACCTTTGTCTTGGCCAAAAATAAGCAATGGAACACACCGCAGAGACTACAGCTGAGGGCCAAGTAGCATACCATGTTTGTTCTGCGCATGTGTGCAAGGAAAAATTCTCCATACCAGCAGGCAGCGGTAAATCTAGTCGTCATTCTAAAAGGGAAACCAGATACGAACATTGCTATACCCACAACAAACAGTGTTTGCCTGAATCAACAGGGGCAGAACCGAACAGAGCCTACTTCATTACCTGCCGGACACGGGAGATGGACAGTCTGGTTAGCCATCTCTGTTTCTCTGTTTCGCTGGCTAACTAACGTAAGCCAGCGGTGGGACCGTGCGGCCGCTGGCTTACGTTAGTTAGCTAATGTTAGCTTGCTACTTTCACCCACCTAACATGCCTTCATCCTACACAGAAAATGAGCCAAACAAAGTTATCACTCTGGCGATAGCAATGTGCTTTCCTATGATGTGACAAGAAGGAGTGAATGAAACTTTAAGTTGTTACCTTTGACTAAATTAGAGGCCAGCCACAGTCCACAGAGAGAGGTCTAATATTACGGTCTTTATATTAAATTTCACAGTAAAACATTAGTTTATTAACGTTACTTTATTTTGTAATGTTTATGTTGAAATAAATACACCTACACAAGTAGTTATGTATCTCGTATATACGTTTGCCATCTTATGTACATAATGTGCAAAAATGGATATTCCAATTGTTCGCATCTATGTGTTGTTTAGAAGGAATATTCAAATGTCATTTTTGGACAGTTTTGACAGCTCTGTGTGCATTGGATTGATCAGATGATATGTAAAATGAGAAGAGCCTTCTGTCGTTTTTTTTGTTGCTTTTCTCACAACCATTTTCAAGCTGAACAGCCAATCAGATGGATTGCGAGCTGCAAACAGCAAGATGTCTGGAGCGTGTGGTCTGGTGGGATGAGAGACTGTCCTGTAAGATACTTAATCGGTACACTGAACCCTCTACTTGTGTTGGCATCAGCCCAGATATGGACATTTTGTATCCACCACTTGCCACTGAGCACCTTCACTGATGCATTTAGTGTGGGAGGGAGTGGGGGGTGTCTTAATGAAGGGTACTACTCTGGTAGCTGTGATGCAGTGCATGGTGGTAAGATGGTCAGCAGACAGCTGAGTGGTACCTGGGACCAGGTCTGTCTGTCTGCTCCACAGTCTGTGACTGCCTGTAATCAGACTCTTTAAAGGTTCCAGTCAGTAATTGCTCACTATAGCCCCAAGATAGCAATCAGAGAGATGCTGAACTCCATGCTCTCCCTTTCTCTGTCCCTCTCTCTATCTTTCTCTAATTTTCTCTCCCACTCTGTGTCTTTTTCTGCTACTTTACATTTGGAGACACTGTAAAGAAAAGCATTTTAGCATCTGTTTTTTAGTGTTTGAGGGAGGGAAATCAATCCAAATTGAGTGAATGGCAAAATTGATATCGCTTTGAAGAATGCCCCACTACCCCTCCCTTTCCCCCCACTCTCCTGTCTCTGTCCTGGTTGCATTTTTCCCCATTCTCTGTTCTCTTATCTTTCAACAATTACAAGAGCAGTCTAATGGCCCTTTTAAGTTGCCTGCCAGCTGTATTTGCAAAACAATAATGTCTTCTTCTTCGTCCGTGGGCAAATGTAGCTGTGTTGAGGTTCATTCACATGTAAGGATTGCTGATGCCTTTCCTCTGAAGTCATGATGAGGGCATTAAAGCTGTTTGTCTGGGCATGAGATGTGAGTCTATTCATGAACAGATCTAATGATGTTATGTCAAATCTGTCAACCATCATAAGGTACCAAGCAGTGTTTGATGTGGTATGAATTCCTGATATCCCAAGCTGTTAATTCAGTGCGAAATGGCGAGCCAAAACCATTAGATGATTAACCAAAGCAATGATTGTTGGAAAACAATTAATCAAGTAAAAATAAATATTTCTTGGTTATAGTTTCATTGTTGTTGCTGTTGCACATTGTCTACAAATTAAAACTTTGGGAGCTATTTGGGGCTAGATAATTTCTAGACATCATTTTGGTTTCTGGTAATTTATGACATTATTTTTTGGCAATTAGAAGACCAAATCCTTTATGAAGTATGAAAATAACCGCTGCCCAAGCTGAACGTATATTTACATTTTGAGGCTGATATATAGTCTTGTGCGTAGTATGCCTTGTTTTGTTGTGCTGTCAGTGTTTACTGTTACTACTGTAACTACACAATGTCCCAATTGCAGCAAAATGTACTTACTAGCCAAGTTTGAAATGTTTGATTGTTATTTTCCCTCAGGAGTAATATTTATATATATTATATATATATATATATATATATATATATATATATATATATACACAGTACAGGCCAAAAGTTTGGACACACCTTCTCATTCAAATGCATTTCCTTTTATTTTCACAACTATTTACATTGTAGATTCTCACTGAAGGCATCAAAACTATGAATGAACACATATGGAATTATGTACTTAACAAAAAAGTGTGAAATAACTGAAAACATGTCTTATATTTTAGATTCTTCAAAGTAGCCACCCTTTGCTTTTTTATTAATAAGGGAAAAAATTCCACTAATTAACCCTGACAAAGCACACCTGTGAAGTGAAAACCATTTCAGGTGACTACCTCATGAAGCTCATTGAGAGAACACCAAGGGTTTGCAGAGTTATCAAAAAAGCAAAGGGTGGCTTCTTTGAAGAATCTAAAATATAAGACATGTTTTCAGTTATTTCACACTTTTTTGTTAAGTACATAATCCCATATGTGTTCATTCATAGTTTTGATGCCTTCAGTGAGAATATACAATGTAAATAGTCATGAAAATAAAGAAACACATTGAATGAAAAGGTGTGTCCAAACTTTTGGCCTGTACTGTGTGTATATATATATATATATATATATATATATATATATATATATATATATATATATATATATATATATATATATATATATATATATATGTATATGTTGCTGTAAACAGCACTGTGTCTCTGGGTGAAGTCATCTGTTAACTCTCATGAGAAGAGTGAAGTAACAGACACCTGCAGTTCAGCAGATGTGCCATCAGTTATCACTGCCTTTTCTTTACCACCCTTTACCCAACAACCCCACTCCTGGTTCCTGGAAGGTGGCCCCAGTCCCTTTTATCAGCAATCAGATACAGTACTCCAATCATTTCATCCTTTGCAATATTTTTCAGATTTTTTTAGCATTTCTGCTTTTGTTGTTAGACTACTCCCACCTAATCACATTGCTATAGTTACCTTCTGTGCAGCAACCCTGTAGAGTAGCATGCTGTCACTTAGTATTTAGTTTGATGGACACATTGCTCAACTTTAATGCCAGATTAGCCTGTGTCGCACTGAATTCAAGGGGAGAAAAATGTAGCAGTGTGTCCTTTCCTCTTAAGACGTGCGAGATAACCTGCTTAAGAATCTGCCTGGCGTGGGATATCAGGTGAGGATCATCCAGCATGTGGGATCAAATCTCAGCTCCAAGCACGCAAGCCCAAAGATGCTAATACATAGAGGGAGCACAGCAGGGGAAGGGGAGAGGCAGTGACTGAGAGAGGACAAAGACTGAAACGACAGGGGAGAGGGAAGAGAGAGCTGAAACGGAAGCAGAGAAAGACAGAAATAAAACAGCTTACAGATACTGCAGAGAGGAATGAAGGAGTCAAGGAGAAGAGGGTATCAGTCCTTGCAGCTCAGCTGAGGCTGAGAAAGATAGAAATGAGGGAGCGAGAAAGAGTCAGGCAGGAGAGAGAGAGAGCAACACAAGCCAAGTGTTTGAAGTGGATCACTGTAGGCCAAACATCTGAAGAGGACAAGACTGCAAACATGTCACACTGCAGCCTGCTTGCATTTAACAACAGATGTTTGGTCTCTCTATCTCCAGTAATAGTTCTCCATCCAGGTTGGTCTGACCCAATGAATGAATAATATAGTTTTTTTTTAAACTTTTACTCATAAAGATGAAGTTTGTTGGCTCGTTTGTTACATAGCTCTAAATATTCCCAACTCCCAGTTCTCTACTGTTTTCTGTCTCCTAGCGGGTGTATAGTGCCTTGCCTGAGGACATTTAAACAATACATGTTTTTCGGGAAAGGATAGACACATTACTCATTTACTTATCCCCTTCCATTTTCTCCCAGACAGTCAAAGTGGCAATCTTCAGTCACCAACCCCCTCCCCATCAATACAGACAATCGGAACTAGAATGAGCCAACTGCAAATCCTTTCCTAGTCTTCCTTTGTACGTTCTGTCCACTCTCTTTGTAGCAGAATGCTCAGCCACGCTTCCTCTTTAAGTGTGCAATTACTCCCCAGCTACAGCAGGCCATACATTCTCCCCATGGAGTGGCATCGCCGGCAATTTGCTCTTAATTTATGGGAGCAGGAGGTTCAAAGTTTTAATAATATTTGGGTAATATCATGGCCGGCCTCGCCTCGCCCGTGTGATGGATGAAGACCGGACCGAGCCATTGTGATTCTGAGCATGACGAGATATTGGCACCAAACAGCTTTATACCTCAGCACTCCTCTATAGGGGGGGACAGTGGTGTGAGACTACCTTCATGAATTATAGATATGAGGCTGAATGATTGGGGCTGGGGCCATGTGAGCAATGGACAAACGGGACATGACGTGGCTGGCAGATGCACCGCTGTCCCTGTTGTCCCGCTGGATGCCGATGCTCACATAGATTAATGATAGGCTGCTGAATAAAGCAGGTCCTGTGTCGCGGCAGTTCATTGGCAGTAAAACGCCAGGCCGTCATGAGACGCTGACGGCTGCTGATGGAAGCTGATGGCAAGTCAGATGTGTTTTTAAAGTACTTTTGAAAAACCGATCCATTACAGGGAGCTTTAAAGACTTTAGAACATCAATAGAGAAACCTGCATCAATTATTTTAAAAGTCTAACCTAGTGTCTGTGTGACCTCAAGCTGCTGATGTCACTTTAGGCCTAAAAATGTGCCATTGTTATTAAGAAATGCAATTTTTAGCTATTAGAAATCAGAAAGAATATTGAAGGGGCATATTAAGAAGCATGTACATTGAAAAGCATGTTAATAAATGACACTTTTCCCATAGATAAAGTTGCTATTAAGAACATCCACCATTTTAGTACTAAGATTATTATTAGGAATTGTCTTCTGCAGATTATTTTCTCAATTCACTAATTAACTGCTTAGTCGACATTCAAATATGTCCATCAATATTCCTCCGGGCCCAAAATGACATCTTCAAATTGCTGTTCTGTCTAACCAAGAACCCAAAATACGTTAAGTGTAAAATTATACAAAACTGATAAAAAACAGCTATTCTTCACATTAGAGAAGCTGGAGAAGCAGTGAATGTGCATGCTTGCTTAAAAAATGACTGAAACAATTATTGTTTATCAAAATAGTTTTTCTGCCGGTCAGTTGTCCAATCGTTTCAGCTTTACTTCTGTCTGTTATATATCCTCATTTGATTTCCTGTTGTCCTTGTGTCTTCACAAGTGCAATTAAAACACATTTCTTCATTACAGCATTCTGAATCAAATATTTCCCATTAATTCACTCATGACAGTAATGTGAATCCATATCCCACTTTGCGCTTTGATTCCTCAATTGTCAGTTTTTGTGCCTGCGCACATTTGTAATACATGGAATTAAACATTGCCATTCTGTTTTAATGAACCACTTGTTGGAGGAGCATTGATTGTGCAGTTAAGCCCGTGCTCAGATAAGATAACACAGAACATTCTCTAATCTAGCTCTGTCCTACTTCACACTTGACCAGATGGAGATTTTTTTTTTTATCATTGAAAGAAGAGAGAGAAAAAAAATCTCTTTAAAAATTAATACATTATTTACACCCACCAACAGCTTACTGCCCAGTGTAAATCAAGTCCACAGCAGGCTCTACTGAGTCCCTCTTAATGACTTCTAAAACATATGCTTTTTTAATCTTTCTCTTCTTTTTTCATTGCCTCATTGCTGCTCTGGGCTTTTTTTGCCCTTTATTAAACCATGAACACACACACACACACACACACACACACACACACACACACACACACACACACACAGAGTGAATTACACAGTGTCATTTCCACAGTGATAAGAAGAGAGCAGGTCCTCAGTTGTCCTGATAAAATCTGAGGATGGAGACGCAGTGAACCGCCCCCCCCTTCTTCTTCCCTTCTTTTACTCCCTGGAAGGAGCAGACGAGGAGGGGGGAGATAGGGGGGAGGTAGGTAGTATTAAGCTTGACCTTATGTCCAGCAGGGCAGCTGTCTTCTTTGTCAACACTTGTCAGATAAAGTCAGCCGGCGAGGCCATTGTTGTTGCAGGTAACTGTTTTTACATGCAATTTAAAGAGTGTCTGGTGGGCGGCACTGCAAGATTACCACCTGAGATTTATTAAAATGGTCAGTGATAAAAAAGAACAATAGGGCTTAAGCGGGCTGGGTAAGTGGTCCTAATTCATGACAGGAAGAGGGGCTACACGCCTCCACACCTACAAACAGAGGGGCCTGAGGATGAATGCCCCGGCCACTTTGCCATCAATTAGCACACAAGCTCAGTGACTGGATTGTCTCAAAGACAAAAAAAAAAAAAAAAAAAAAAAGTAGAAACACAATACCGGTTTGATATGAGACAGTAACAAGCAGGCGAGCTAAGAGATAAGTTTCCAGGCTATTGTCCAGGTGCCAGCAGGGAGGAGAGGATGTGGCTTGCTTATGGATGAAATAAATCAACTGAATGTTACAAATAATGCACTAACATAATTATCCTGCCTTTTGTGTAGTACAAACTGCCAGTAAAAAGCAAAAGAAATGCTGTTTAAATGAGAAGATTTAAGGAAATTGCATATCACGTGTAGTTTATCTCAACACGGATTAATTGCAGCTACTGTAAACTGAATGTATTCCATCCATGTAGCTATCTGCGCATGTTGAGCTCTTCTCTTAATAAATATTTTGAGATTAAAAGCAGTGGTCCTACAGATGTTCGGGCAGACATGCACGACAAGCGTATGTTTTTCGTGTTAAGAGGATATGTTTAATTCAACTAGAGAATAATTATTGAAAATACTAGGCTGCTATCCTAATCTGGGGTCCAATCAAAGCATGAGCCTTAGTCAGATTAAATTTATCCCCCCACATTTCCATCTGCTTCAAGACATCTCCAAAGAAATACACATTTTCTTTGCAGGAGAAAACAACAGAATTAGATGTTGGCCGGCAGCGGTCTTAACGTCAGTGTTTACTAAATCAGTATGGATTAAAGACAAGGCCCTTGTCCTGGCACAGGAGCAAGTCTGCACAAAAGGACAGAGCAGTACGGCATTCCTAAAGTTCCTTGACCCAGACTTTTACACACACACACACACACACATGCACGCACTCCAACATTACCAAGTCTATGACTTTATGTGCAATCAGCTTGTATATTGCTTGAGTGCATTCTTAAATCCGCAGCAGCAAATTTGGGCTCCAAATTGACAGAGGGATTAATCACCGGGATGTTAAAATGAGTGACATCATCATACGGATTCAGGTTCAGCTGGAAAGTTTGGTCAGAGACAGTAGACTCAGCTACTACCACCTGTTTATTTTCACCTTTTATTGTGTTATTTATGAGGTAGAAATTGAAAGCTTTCTTCTTTGTAAAACACTCAGCAGGACAGGTGTGCAGGGAGTTGCTGCATTGAATCCGGTTTGTCAGACCCATGCCCAGCTAGTTACCATTTAACCCCTGACTGCAGGCCTGTCACCTTTGGTAAACACTGGGGTAGTGCCAATATTAGGAGGATGGGCTGGACTGGAAGCAGGCTTCAGGGAGGAAAGTTAAGCCCTGGTCACACAATCATTTATAATAGCAATATTCTGCACCAACATCAATTTATTCCAACGTCATTGCTGCAGATATTGAATTTCTAGTAAATCCATGCAAAATTTTGGCATTGAGTTCAACTTTGGAAAACTTTTGACACACATTGGAAGAAGAAATGGAGGAGCTATTGTAACTTATTAGCTGGCATTTGTATTTAACCCCCTTCTGTTGTAGTATTACTGCTTAACAAATGAGACAGTTATGATACAGGAGTTGATGGTGCAAATATATACGTATATATTTTTTTATAAATTATGTAAACTTGTTGTCCTGTTAGCAACCAAACTAGCTAGCTACGAGAGCCTTTTCCCCCTTCAGTAACTCATAATATTATGTTATATATATATATATATATATATATATATACTGTATATATATATATATATATATATATATATATATATATATATATATATATATATATATATATATATATATATATACTGTATATATATATGTCACTATTTTTAATTACCTTTTTCATTTAATTACTGAAAATAATGGCGGTGCATTCACACACATCGGTGCATTTACACTGATATGTGTGAATGTACCGTCAGTATTGCTAATTAATTCCAGTGTACAATGTTGTGCAATGACAGTAAAGGAATTCTATTCTATTTAATAAAATGGTGTACAGTCCTTGGGGCAAAATGCCAGGGGGCAGTAAAAGGCCCAGTACAGAGACCAACCAACTAGCATGTAAGTGGCAAGCTTACCACATGTTTCTGGAAGACATGCAGATAAATTTCACTGTGTCACTTTCTAGTGTGACTAGGCGTTATGGGAGCAACAACAAAAACAAAAGAGCTTGGAACTTTGACTTGGAAGAGCCATTTGTAATATTCACTTTTCTAAAGATATAAAGGTTCTCTAACGACAACAAAAAACAACTTAGGACATGAACAAATGGAGCATATGTTAATTTCTGAGGTATGAGATTAGTGGTTATGGATGTCTAACACAGATGCCCAAAAGACAGTGTTTTGTGTGCTCTTAGCAGAATGTTTTTGGTCTGTCAGTTCACTTTTTAAAAGTGACAGGAGATGACAGCAGGCTACTATTACCTCCTTCTCTCAGACATGGCCTCGGCTGCAGACATGACAGTCTGTGGCATTTTGGGGATTTGATGACACAGTTACACATGTTCACATATGTCTGAGGGAATTAAGACATATGTGGCACTGCTGTCTTTCTTGGGCCAATGTCATACTTGGCCTCTTAGAAATTATGGCCCTGTCTTTCCACAGCTTGCTGCATTTCACACTTTGGATTATTTTGTTACTCGCTTTGCGTTTCACACTGATACATCCTAATATATCAACCAGTGGCTCCTCCACTGTCTCCGCCTCAAATAACTCAGTTTTGGTGTAGATTGTTTTAGTCCCTCTTTTTTAATGACTGTGACCAATTGGATATGCTCTGTTGGCAACTGTCTCGCTCCTCTCGTACACTGGGCCATTGTGAATAAGAAGCATGAAAAACTAAGAGAACCCTCCCGATTTTTAACTTGTGTGTGACAGTCTGTAAATATGTTTCATGTGACTCTCTATCTACCGTCCAATGGTTCAAACTGTATGTTGTGTGTTATGACCTGTGTGTGTGTGTGTGTGTGTGTGTGTGTGTGTGTGTCTTTCTAAAGTACATATATAATTATACTAGACGTAAATATTAACTGAGAGTCAGATTTGGCTACATCAATACAGAACCACAAATCCGACCCAAATTCTGCATGAAAATGAAAAAGTAAGAAACTAAGTAACTCCATGCAATCCACAACATTCCCACACTAAAAGAGATGTTGGACTGCTGTGTCCACTGCTCCCTGAAATCTTTACTCCATTAGCAATATGGACAATGCACAGCGGTATCATGGAATTTAAAATATGCAGATGGTTGCAAGTTACCAAGTGGAGCAGTCAACACAGGGAAAGCAGTGCTAGTGTTAGTATAATGCTACATCCAAAGTGTGCTTCACCGGAACTGATTATTTCTGAACAACGCACTATACAAACCAGTAACTTTTCAGTTTTTGGGTGAAGGCAAAACTCTTACTGAAGCCACATGCGTTGGGGTGGGTGTATTGTTTAATGTACCTAAGACGTTAAATACAATCTAATCTATATCCACGACGTTCCACTTCCCGGATTGTCCAGCTACCGCTGGACATTGCGCTGAATGTCTTTCATTTTGGCTGGATGTCCGTTAATTTCTGCTTTCTTTGTGTTGGCATTTTAAACTCCGGTGGATTTATGAGGACAATGGTTAACTGCTCCTCAGATCTCTGCAAGGTAAATCCAGACAGCTAGCTAGACTATCTGTCCAATCTGAGTTTTCTGTTGCACGACTAAAACAACCTTTGAATGTACACATGTTCCACCAAACAAGTTCCTTCCCAAGGCTATTTTGCAGAGCCCAAGATGATTGTGATTGGTTTAAAGAAATGCCAATAAGCCAGAGCATGTTTTTCTCCCATCCCGGAATGCTGTGTGGACTTGCCAGACCCTGACAGACAGCGCTGTGGAGGAAGGTGACCATTCCTCAATACAATGGAAGATGGTAACTTTACATTTACATGTAAACATGTAAAAAGTCCTGCTAGCTAGCCTTTTACCAGCATTATTTTGGCCACCATTACAAGAAATGTTTCATGATTTGTGATGCCTCACAAAGGAGATAACAACCACAATCCACACAACAACACTAAAACTACTTCTAAAAATCTTCAACCAGAAAAGACCTTTTTCAAAAGCTCCATTTTCAGTGACCATAAAATGCTGTTTGTGTGTGTACGAAAGGCTAAAACGCATAGAAAAAGCTTGTTTTAAAAAAAATACCTGTATGTGTGGACTAGGTATCAGCGTGAGAGCTCTGTGTTTGACAATCAATACTGATTTTTTTTTTTCGTTTAAGATACTGCGATTGACTCGGTAGCCATGGAAATAGGCACATAAGTAAAAGACTGCTGGGAATTTGTTTACAAAAAATCACAGACTAATTAGATACATAAAATGTGCCAAGAAAATCTAATTTAATTGCACATTTTACAGACTGTCTCCATGTATCAGTGGTCATGGATTAACCCGCATCATTATTAGACTGGCCAACATCCAGTGGACCTATTTAATAAATGTATGGTCAGTACTGGTCTGATATTGGCTAAGCCTGATACAAGGGTACACACACGAGTGTGTTGACATGAAGCAAGAGGTACAGATCATAAACGGGTGAGGAAGTATCATAATCTCTCATTACATCATTCATGGAGGTTATTGCAAAGACATAAACCACCGCTGCTGGAAATTACTTAATAACTGTCATAAAAGTCAGTTAAATACTTTACCCCCCCGCCAACCCTCCATTTCCGATCAATATATGTTGAAAGGCTGTTTTTTTCTTCTTTCAGCTTTCAGTACTCTCTATTTTCTGTTGGAAAGATGTATCTGAACAATTCAAGCTTTGTTGTTGAAGCATGATATTGGTGTCAGCTTCTACTCTGTAGGCTGGTAGTCATTCATAAGCACAAAAACACACCTGCTGCGCACAAAACATCCACAGCTATCATTCAATAAAAGCTTCTTTTCCAACACAGATTGACTGATATTTAAATGGCGGATTTTCAAGAATGGCTTTTTCATGGTACATTTTGCAGCACATTCCACCAAGCTCCAGATGGGTCCTCTTTGAAGATAAAAGACCTGCAAATCTGTGGACAATGGCCCAATGGATCAAACGCTATATGTGCGGTCAAGAATATCAGGAGCTTTTTATGGGTAAGCCTTTTATCCTCATCTCAAGGAACTCCTCAAATAATTGTCTAGTTTTTAAACTTGAAATGCCTGTGCTGCTTCTCCCCTTCTGTGCTGACCCCCTCAGTGCTCTCCTGAGGTCATGTTTTTGGAGATGTGCCTTACTTGGAGAGTTACCCAAAGCCATTTTATCAACTAAAACAGACTTGCTGGACCTCCATCTCAGTTTTGTCCCAATTATCCCCGTGAATCTTACAGCAGGTATCCAAATGTCAAGCGTCTTCCATGTTATTTCTCCCACAACTCCTCCGTGGAGTAGATTCGGTAATTAGTACCTGTGGGATGTGTCAGCGTGATCAGAGGGTGAGGGCTAAGCATGGCTCCATGCTCAAGCTGTCCTTCATAACGGCTCTGCGGTTGCATTGTTCAGACAGGGATTTTTGTTCGACAGAGCCCCTGAATCGGACGTTACAGCAGTGTCAGCGGTGTGCAGGTATGGAGGCCGGAGCAGGTTGTGTATCGAGGTGGGTCTTAGTGTTCTCACAACCTTGAGAGTTGCATTCCCACAATTGCTAAGACAAGAAAGTATGAGTTTCTTCAAGTTTGAATGTAATTCTGCAGCAGGGAAGGCACGGTGATGTGAAGGAAGGGCAAAAAATCTGACCTTGTGTATTTAGCTGACACCCTTTGTTAACTAAACTATGAGACTAAAGAAGAGAAACAATACTGTTGATGATCATTTCTAAAATTGTAAAGACTGACTAATTGATTAGTCATTTGTTATAATTATTGAAACACAATGAGAAACAAGAAAGACCAGCAACCCTGGTTACTAAGACTTGGAGAAGATCCAGATCAGATGTTGATACATTTAAGCCATGTTACGTTGTCGATAAAACAATTCATATACTCATTAAAGGTATTTATGTATCTCTATATTTTGACCAAACACTTAAATTTGTTTCCATTCTACTCTCTTTCAAACTCCCGTAAATAAGAGAAGAGGTAATAAAGCAACACAGGGAAGCTGTGGGAAATCGAATGATGGGGCCGTTCAGCTCAGTGTCTCCGTTTTGATATAAGAGCTATTCTATGCAAAAGCACTCCCTGCTCGTTCCCCCCCTCCCCCTTTGTCACTTAAAGAATGCTTGGCGCCTGTGGATTAATTAAAGTCTAAACATTAAATATTGATTGATGCATTATCAGTGGCTCACAGTCGCCTCCTCTCAGATTGATTTCCACTGTGATTTATTGTCATATTTGCAGAGTCATTTCACTTGATAACAAAGAGAAATTGCTTGCAACCTTGGTACCCCCACCATTAGCCCCCCACACTGACGCACTCCCTGGTACTTAGCCCTCCTCCCATCCTCCCCCTCTTTTCGCTCTTGTTTCCTGCTGTCTCTTTTTATCCTTTTACTTCTTTTTACTGAATTTTTCTGCTTCATCTTCGCTGTCATCCTCATGTCGCTGTACAATAAGTCTGCACAGCCATTTCAGAATTGTTTGTAATGTGATGCGGATGCACAGACGCGTTACTTCTCTGTCACAAAAAACATGGATGGAAGAAATCAAATTTCAAAAATATTAAATCAACTTTTAAGAAGACATAGAGAGTTCTCATCAAATATTTGTTATTTTTAGACCGGTAAAAAATTACGTGTGTGTGTGTGTGTGTGTGTGTGTGTGTGTGTGTGTGTGTGTGTGTGTGTGTGTGTGTGTGTGTGTGTGTGTGTGTCCATATTGTTAAGATTTATTAGATATAATATCAAGGTGCCAATCAAAAAAGAGTACCCTAATATGTTGTGAAATACTGTTTTAAACTAATAATACTCTTTTATACAAAAGGTTAGCATGTCATTTCTATTAAAACAAGAATCCAAAACAGGCAGGGGAATTTGTCTGTTACAGGTCTACCCTCCAGTTGTCATGCCATTTTCATGTGTCAAACATAATTTACGGTTTTACTCCTCAGCCGTCAACTGTGAACTCTATTAATTTGTAGGGGGGAGTCTGATTTATAGGCTTATGAGCCCATGTATTCACATCATCATTTGTTAGGCAGATATTTGCTGCCAACTCCCTGGATGATGGCATCATCCTATTTCTTTGTAGTGTGCATGCACATTGTGGACACATACACAAAAACACACACAGAGAGGCGTACAACCTTCCATGATATATGAAAATATACGTATATTGAAGGGGAAAATGTCCAAATATCTCCTTTTTCTGCTCAAACTATTATTACTGTAATTGGCTTTCCCTCTGTTTGAGCAGCATCACGTCATTTTCTCTCAGCAGGTGCAACTCTTTACCTTACAACAATAATTTAAATAGTTTAGATGCTATTGTTATACCAGAAATGCAAACATTACTGTTCTCACTCAGTTGGGGGGTTCTTTGCATTCCGACTTATATACACAATGTTAAAACAGAAAAAAGCTTTGTTTACCAACACTTCATATTTTTGGAACTTCTACTCAAATCAACTCATCATTTCAAGGGTTTGGGCCAAATTGAATTTTCCTGATTGTAATTGGATTTGGTGACTTTGAATTATGAGATATGTCCTAATTTGTGTTTGCTGCGTGTGTGTGTGTGTGTGTGTGTGTGTGTGTGTGTGTGTGTGTGTGTGTCTGTTTGTCGTAACAAAGCAGATCTTGTGGGTTTTAATTCTTAAGCCAGTGTTGGGACGAGGGATGCATGTCATCCAGGTCTCACACGGTATTACATTGCCTGCTAAATTGCATTATCTCTCATGAGGAGACAGTGTGGGAAACAACGTGTTCCCAAATCAGGTGCTGAATGAAGAACACATGTGATGTGAGTATGGTTCAAACCAGGCAAACTCCACAGTCTATTAATGTCTTGGTTTGTTGCAGAACACAATAACTACCTCATATTAATGTAGAACAGGATTAAAAACAAAAACAAAGTAAATGTACCTTCTGTTTTTAAGGATAAATAATATATTGTGTTTTTTTTCACACATTTTGCCCATTTAAAAAACACATTTTGATTTTGATTTGATCTGTATAGGAATTCCAGATTGGCTGCACATGGGCTCATAAACCGTACATACGCTATTCAAAACATTCTGCTGTATCTAGATAGCCCCTTCTGTGTTAGACATCCATAATCAGTACGCAGTGAGGGAAATTATTCAATTAACCCTAATTAACACTGTAATATTCTACAAACTGCATGAAGATTAGACTTGTGCTTTGACTGTTTCAAAGCATGTTCAAACACACTCTACAAGCTCATCTATTGTCTGAGAGCAGTTAATTAAGGCTAAATTTGCTAATTGTTCATTTGTATTTTTCCTATTGGCCTGTCATGATAAATCACTGTGCAGTAATTCATCTCGGCCGATGTACTTCATCTCTGTCGTATAGGAGCTCGTGGTGTGGCTGAAGATGAAATGTTCATTGTTAGCATCATCCGTCACACTGTGGGAGGAGAGTGATGACAGCTGTGATTTGCTTGAGCTTTACAGTACCATGCTTTTACCGGTACAGCCTGCTTCACCTAAACTAGGTTTGGATTAATAATCACAATTAATTCATTCTTCTCTTCTCTTTTCTTTTGCACCAGTGACAAAGCTTATAAGCGCACACACTTACAGATGGTGGAGGAGAAACAGGCCTTCCACAAAAGTGCAAATCTACAGCTTGTTCAGTGGTCTTGATCAGTGGTTCCCAACCTTTTTTGTCTGACGTACACCCTCACAGCACTATGAAATGAGCTTATGTACCCCTTCATAGACCTCAACCGTCATGTTCAAAATGTTCTAATGAATGGATTATGAACTGGATGTTATTTAACACTCACTATGTTTACATGCACATAATATTCCAGTGTTTGCCCTTATTCCAAAAAAGACAATATTCTGACCAAGCTGTTTACATGGCTAATGAAAGTGAAGAGTTTACCAACGGTGGCGGACTTGTTGGACCGTGCGAACACAGTCTTTCATTACTTCAACCAGCTTCTTGAAAAGGTCGGCGTAGCGATGTGTGCGCATATCCAAAAACCTGTTGATATCCAAGTCTTTGATAATGTTTACAAGTAGCTGTGATTCTCCTTATCGGGTCTGCAGCCTTGCAAACTGTTGACTGGTTGGTTTGTATACAGCAACCATAGCAACACACAGAGCTGACCATAAGCCGTAAACAGGCAAGAGGCCGTAAACTGCAGTAAACACCATGATTGAGATGTATATACATGTTCAAAGAATGCTTCTGAAACCCAAATAGTACCGGAATATCCCACGTCTTAATTGGAAAATGCTATATTCGGAAAAAGGCCTTATTCGGAATATCCAACCGGAATATGCTGTTTACATGACCTGTATCAAATTCGGAATATTGTCATATTCGAAATAATAGTGGAATATTGGTGTGCATGTAAACGTACTGTCTGTATTAATGATCTAAAAGTCAATCTATAGGTTTCTTTGCTGTTTTTCCATTACGTTTAGTTAACTGCTTATACATTATGTTTAGCTCACTATTTCCACTGTTTATCCATTACATTTAGCTAATTTGTTTATCCATTACGTTTAGAGAAAGATTTGTTCATTCATTAAATTAAGCTAACTATTTTTTTATTTTTATTTTTATTTATCCTATATTTTACCAGGTGATGTCCCATTGAGATAGTCAAATCTCTTTTACAAGGGAGCCCTGGAGCAACAGTACACAAGTTACACAGAATCACAAAAACAGACACAGCAAACAAAAAAAACTGATTTACAGTACATGTAAAACAATTTAAAATAACATAAAACGGCTTATTGAAAACATGTACATTGTTCAAATTTCGTTTGATTAAGTAATTGTTTAAAATGTTTAAGTGGGATGAGAACAGAAAGCTTCAAAACATTTTGGAGTAAATTCCAACACCAAGGAGCAGCATAACTAAAAGCAGTCTTGCCAAATTCTGTTGTTACACGTGGGATATTCAGAGCCAAAATGTTAGCGGAGCGGAGATTGTGAAGGTGATGATTCCTGGTCAACAGACTAGTAAGTAAGGGTGTGACGAGATCTCGTTTTACGAGATCTCGCGAGATTAAAACGTGACGAGATTTCTCGTCGAGGTGAAAAGTTGTTTCGTGAGGCGATGTGATTGCCTATTACTATTGAAGATCCCCCTGCCACTTTTAAATCATTTGTGTGGCAACATTTTGGTTTTCCTGCGGAAATAATAAACGGCGAAAGAGTGACAGACAAGACAAACGCATGTAAACATTGTAAGAAAAAAATGCCGTATACCGCGGCTAACACGAGCACTATGCAAAAACACTTACAGCACCACCACAGCTCTCTACTAACTACTGCACCCACGACAAAAACATTAAAAGGGCAAACGACTCTAAAAGCCTTTGCATCTCTGCCACCGGTAAGTGCAAGAGCCACGGCAATAACGAGGGACATAGGCGTTTTCATTGCAGCTCATATGAGGCCATTTTCTGTGGTGGAAAATGTCGGATTTCGGCGACTCCTCCACACACTGGAAACGAGGTACGTCATCCCATCATGCGCGCATTTAACTCGCACTGTAGTTCCAAACCTCTACAAAGAAGCCAAAAATCTCGTCTCGTCTCGTTCTCGTGAACCCAATCTCGTGATGTGTCTCGTCTCGTGGAGTAAGCGTCTCGTCACACCCCTACTAGTAAGATAACTGGGTAACTGGGTATTTCACCTGTTTCCTCTGAATTTTACCTGGAGCTTCATTAGACGGAAGTTGCCTGCGTTATATGTTCACGTTGTCCCACCCAGATTCCAACTCCCTCCACACAGGTGCTCGGACCAACTAGAAGTTGTTAGTGCAGTTAAAAAACAAGTTGTGTTTAAGGCCAGATTATCTTGAGGCTCTGTGACTATAGGGATTAAACATGGATGGGTGTTGTTGGGCGAGCTCTTTTTCGACTGCATCACCCTGTTCCCCTTCACTGCTACAGTGCTGACTCTGCTACTGTCTCTTTACAGTAAGTGAGTCATTCATCTTAATAATAGAAAGTGAATTTTGCAAACTTGTATTTGGCAATCTATAATACATTTGAACTTGTTTTTGTGTTTGACTTATGTAGGACTTTTATCCACCACAGCTTTTTTTCCCAAAACTTAAACGGAACTTTCACTTCTTTGTTTAGTCTAATGCACCTTAGAATAAACATTACATTCGTGTGATACCATGTGTCACTGAGAGAGAGGAAATACAATGGTTGAGCAAAGGCCATGTCACAACAGGTACACAGTTTTTTATCATTAGTGACACAGGTGCTGAGGTACTGTACCTTAAAGCTGCTGTTTGACATAAAATGGAGGAGCTGGCTCCTCTCATTTCTGTATTTGAGATTCATAGGCCAAACGCTGATAAATAGCCTAATGTTTACGATGTTTAAAATGGAGGAGCGATAGAGGCCAAACACAAACACCAGTGTGTGTATGTGTGGTAGCAATGGTTGCTATAGAAATTGGGGCACAGAGGGAGGGGCAGACAACACGTTAGACAGGTCAGAAAAGCCCTTTAATGTAGATTACACCTCTCAAACTCCTTTTTTATTCGAAAACCATGAGCCCAATCACCAAAATAGTATTATCACCAGAGAGAAAATTCTCTTCCAGATGCATTGATGTGGTTTTTATGTTTGTGGGCTCAAATCTATGTGACACAGAGCAGGTTATAAAAATGGTACTGACTGCCTTCTTATATTAAAATAAGCTAGTGCAGTGTCCGTTTGGAGCGCATGCCTGTTCGGAACAGGTTTGTTTCGATTGCTCCCAGTTTTCACAACTTTACTGTGTAAATTCTCACAAACAACATGTGACACAAAATGCAGTTATAAAACCCTTGGTTCCCAGTATTATGCTTGCAGCGTTGTCGGGTGGCGTGCCCATTCAGAGCGCTCTCAAGAGCAACTCATCCGATGGTAAATTAGCCTCTCATTCACCCCATCACATACACCGATGGATGCGGCGCTGCCCTGCAAGGCGCTGGCCCACTACAAGGCGTGCCCGTAGGCTCACTGCTGCACCTCAGTCAGAAGTGACAGAGAGAGGAGACTGTTGTGGCCGCAAGAGGGAAAGACCTCGCTCTCTCCGGACAATACTGGTGTCTCTCTTCTACAGAAAGTCGCAAGATTTGTTGCTTGTTGCTTTTTTAAGCCCGCCCTGCTGCTGTACTGCACATGTGGGAGACACACACACACAAACACACACACACAGACGTTCCTCGATTTATAGTTAGGTAGTTAATTAGGTTGATTGGCACTCCCGTCGCTTGTAGGCTGGAGTCCGGTCCGGTTGATTCCATAGTAACATGTCTGTTACTACTTTCCTACATTTTGCCCTAAAATTATGTATGAAGAGTGAAAACTGTGAGTGATAGAGCAAGTCAGGAGATTTTTCAGAGGATCTTTCAGCTCTCCTTCACTCTAGGTGTGATGTCATCTGCTCTACACCCTTTATAGAATGTGAAATGGTCTGAAAATTGGTCAAAACGTAAACGGTGCTTGAAATCAGAATGCCCATTTAGCCCATTGAAGTCCAAAGTCTTGTGGCCCGTTTAAACTGTTAATCATCTTTCTACGTTAAAGTATGCCAGATCGGTATGGCCTCAAAGAGTAATGTTTTGAGCTCAGTTTTGTAGATTTTTTTGAGGTTTTCCTTTTATTGTCTCTAGGAAATATAGCTCCGTTTTTCATGAAAACAGCTAGGCAAATCTCTAAGAAAAGTCATAACACTCCATTCCCACACGTCACGTATATGTTTGCACATGTGTTGATTATGTCGCGCAATTAATAGTGTGGAAAAAATGTGGCAGAAGATGAAGAATAAGGGACCTGGGCCCGCACAGGCAAACCCACTGTGGGCCCAAATGGGAATAATGTGGGTTTGCGCCTGCCCACACTTTTAAAATAAACCCACACCTTCCCACGGTGTTTGCTGGGCCTTGGTTCGGAGTAACTGGTCTAGATCTAGATCATGAAAGTTAGTTAACAGAAACTGATTGCTAAAGTAATAAGCTAACATCACTGTATGTTGCTATCTGCTTTTCCCCAGTATGATATCCTGCCACCACACTGGATTAAACCAAAGAGGTTACAGTAATAAAAGGCATTGGGTCGTCAATACAACATCTTTGCGCAGCCATAGAGCTGAGTCGCCGCCATTTTAGACTGAAGGACTCTATGTTTAAATTGCCATCAATGATGCTTGGTGCTCAAAGTCAAGGTTGATGGACAATGTTTAGATGTAGAATTTTTTTATGTTAAGATGCCAGCCGTATTATTTGCCCAGAAAATTAGAGACTATAACTGCATTTCGTTGTGCAGCCCTGTGTTGTACAATGTCAATAAATGGACATTGAGCCTTGATTTGAGAGGTATATTTTGAACTGAATAATAATCTGAATAGTAATCTGTCACAAATAGACAGTATAGGCTGATTTACTGGAATAGTGGTCTACGCTGAAGCCTATAGTTTGGAAAGCAAATTATATAAAGAAACCTTGTGTAGCATGAGCTAGCATGTTAGCATTTTGCCAAGCCAGTTTGACAAGTTCGGTCTATCTTCAATTGCATCTTTTCGTTAATAATTACATGTCGGGATTGCTGGGAAACCTAAAAGATAGCTCTGGGTTCTTACTCGGATAGTTTGAGCAGAACCCTAAAAGAAGAGCGTTAGTGTCGCCTCTTATTATTATAACTTATCTATCCTGTATGTTTTCAAGCGTTTTCACCAAGGCCTCCTGTTAAATAATCAAATCCCAGCACCTTCTCTATTCTACGGTGAAGCAGTTCAATACACACTCATCTCTCTCTCTTCTCTGCAGTCTCTCCCTGCTGCATGTATTGGCTTCAGCCTCTACCAATTGTCTTATTGATCCCAAATGAAACACTGAACTCATCAATACGGTCTTAATGCGAGTTTGTTGTTTAATCACTTGCCATTTAAATCACCCGGCTCAAGTCTTGCAAGCTATCCGTTTTCTGTCATATGCTGCACGTCTCACCAATTTGCTTTGTCATTTTGTGAGGAGTATGCAATTATAATAAATATCTCCCCTCACTTTGTCAACCCCATAGTGCGATGTGATCATTTAGAAGCGAGAATTTAGAAGACTGCCCCTTTTTTTATCTCCTTTGTTACCTATTGTCCCCTGTTGAAAATAGGTGCTTTTCTCTTACCACCAATACTTACGATGGCCTATTCTTATATCTTAAATGAGGTTTCACGAATGTCACAAATGAAGTCAAAGTGCAACCCCATTGATTAGGCTGGTAATTAAGATGTAAATGTAGTTGTGGGCTGGTGAGCGATCACACCTGCGATAATAGCAGAGTGCTGTTAACATCACCAGGGGTCTGACTGCCATGCAGTGCGCTGCCTTATCAATGTTTGGAGTGATCTTCTGTTTAAGTATAGGCTCCACTCCTAATTCATGCTGTTTGCTAGTGCGGTGCTGCCACTTGCAGATAGTGGGCTACAAGGTAATGACAATTTTCTCCAGTGGGTGCAAGTCACTCAGTGAGAGGGAGCTCTTGTGTTAGCCACCTGGTTAAACAAAGGACCACTAGAAGACGTTAAACTCCAAATGAAAATTACCTTAACTGCCAAGTGCAATGGATGTAAAGGAATTTGTCAAGTGACATAATCACAACTGACATTGACAGAACATGCTGACACACAAGGCCACCAGGACCTTCAGCACAGTGTAAGGGGACAATGCAAGACATACTTAAGAGTGGATTAAGCATACAGTATGAAGATGATGTTAAGTCCCAAATTAGATTCATGCATGCCCAAATGCTGTGTGATATATATATATATATATATATATATATATATATATATATATATATATATATATATATATATATATATATATTAAGTAAGAAACTACATGGAAAATGACTTAATAATACCACAAGCCAATAAGGGAAGTTCCACAGACAACTCTGAATTTACAGCTTTGTTGAGAAACGCAAACATTCAATGCTATGCTCATATACTCATATACTACAACCCTTTTTATGTGGAGAGCAGATGTGAGTGTGGTGTGGATTTAGGTAGACCAGGCATGTGTAGCCGCTGGCACTCCTTTAGGGTTTTGGCTCTCACATGTCAGTGTTAACAGTTTAGCTTCAGTGCCAGGTAGAGAATGAATGACACGGGGCAGGGTGGCACATCCTTGGAGATGTTTGTCAGGAGATGTCCCTCCCTTCTGCATGTTTACACTCACGGGGGCCACACTTGGCCGCCAGCGGGGGAGAAAACTGGGAAAACAGCCGTCTTGTGAGAGCCAAGATTCTTACTGTGAATATTAAAGAGAGACAGAGAAGGAGAGAGAGGGAAAGAGAGAGAAGGAGAGAGCGGGAGAGAGAGATAAAACCAGCTATCTGGACAAAACAAAGCTGGGTTTGGAGAGCCCAGAGCACATAATAAGCACGGCTCTTTCACTGCACACCCAGGGCACTCTGGAAAAGTGGGGAGGCCGCTGAATGGGAAAGGAAGTAATAAAAAAAGCAAACTTCTTTGAAAAGCTGTCTGTCTGTGTGTGCGCGTGTGTGTATGTGAGTCCATATGCATGCATATAAGTGTTTGCGTGTAGCTGTCTGCCTGAATGATGAGTATGTATAGCATACCTGTAGTAAGAGTTTTTGGACATGAGATACAACCTAGCTTTTTGATGCTTGGATCACTGAGACACAGAAATATGAAATACTGTAACATCATCAAAGACGGTGGGTGGATCACAGGGGCCTTGTGAAAAGGTAAGGAGATCCGTGCCGTGTCCCCTCGCCAGACATTTTGATGGGAGTTTAAAAACCAGCAACTCGCCAGACGGGACGAGCCAAGAGGTAGGAGGCAAAGTAAAAGGGCAGTGGAGTTTGATGAGACAGTCTGATTGCCATTCTGTCTGACGTGCAGCCTAAATGAGCTAAGAGGGAGAGAGAGGGACTGTTTGGTTACGACCAGACACACAAATAAACACACACACACACAGTGTGTAGTGTGTAAGTGAGTAGTGAAGTGTCTTGCTTTTAAACATTTAGCACAAATGCATGCATGCACAATTTGGTTTAATTGTCTAATTGCAGTTGATTGTTAGACACTATTAATTATATGCAAATGTACATAATTATATATTATATTTTGAAAAATACATAACTGCTCTGATGTCACTGCAATTTCTACATAAATGTTAACGTGTATATACTGCTTTGGAAAGTATGGCAATAAAAGAGTTTAATTTGGTAAAATGGTGAGAGGGAGCGAGAGAAGAGGAGAAGCAGAGATGGTGGGGGGGGTTAAAAAAAAGGAGGCAGAAGAGACGCATGGAAAGAAAGAAGCAAATTGGGGAAGTGGTGGCAGTGCTGTAACTTCAGTGAGTTTACCCCCAAGGTAGACTTTTCGCTAGTCATCAGGGACCTGACTTCTCTGACATCCCGTATCCGACTAGACTTCTACAAGTGGGGTAAATAAAGAATGACAAGCCCCCCCACCCCTTACACTTTCACCCTCCAGGCAGGTTTCACCCCTCTACTCCTTTCCAGTGCAGACATGGTGTGCAACAATACAGCTTCAACTAAATAACGTCTCATTTCCCCTCTATATGCCTTGTTGAAAGATCTGCCAAATTTTTGCAGCGCAGAAATTTTTATCCTCCATGTTTTATCATGTGGTCACCGGGTAGCTAAATAACACACTTTACAAAAACAGACATGCACACGGAAACTCCCTCTGACACGCACACACACACAAACATACATTTAGAGCTCTCTCTAGTGTGGTCACAATGGGCTAAGGAACACACATGCAAACACATTAGAGGACCTCACATTGAGCCTGCAACACCGTTCTTTCCAACAGATTGATGATTTTTAACCACTGAAACCTCTGTGCAGTCTAATGTGTGTTTGTGCTTGTTTTAAAGAGCAGTTAAGTTTAGAAAGGGGTCATATTTAGAGCTCTTTTATTTATATGGAATATGGAGGAGCGTAAAGGAAGCGGAGGGCAAACTGGAGCATCCTTGATGAATTGCACGCTATTGGCCGGGCACTAATATGGGACTGTGAAAAACACAGTCCGCCAAAGTGAATTGCTCTAGTCCAGCTAATCGACCAATACATTCACAAATAAGTGGAAATTATTTTAGGAAGAAGAGGAAAGGAGAAGAAGAGAGAGAGGAAGAGGTAGAAAACGTGATTTTTTTTTTTAGGAAGTTTATTTGACTTGACTTTGTTAAAAAGTAGAGCTGTTGCTGATGTAAAACCTGATATGAAACAGACAGACATAGATGGATGGATGGATAGATAGATAGATAGATAGATAGATAGATAGATAGATAGATAGATACTTTATTGATCCCCAAGGGGAAATTCAACGTCCCAGTAGCTTAAAGACATCACACACAACATACACATACATCATAAACAGGATGATAAAATAACAAATCCACATGAATAATATGGACAATAAAAGAAAAGTAACTAAATGAATAAATACTGTACATGGTGCAGAGTTCATAAAGTGACAATAATTGAATCACGTTCGTGCCATTTCTTTAATGGATGCAGACTATCAATTTAAATGTGACGCAACAATGTGAAGTAGTGATAATGTACTGAATACGATCACCACCAGTAGTCCTTCCAGGTGCCAGACAGCGAGTCTGGGAGTGTCAGAGAGGCTCCACCCGGCCTGCACTCCCATTCCTTCCCTCTAGCTCCAGGCAGGTCAGGGACAAGCTGGAGATCAATAGCTTGCGTTTGCCCATAGCAGTCCCATTTCTCAGCCGGGACACTGATGCTAACTATCAATAGTAATAAGGGGCTGTCTGAGACACAGTTAACTGCTGGCCAACCAACACAGCTGTCTGACGGCAGTTGATAAACATCTTGTGCCCAGAGTCGTTGCGAATAAACCACTTGATATGTTTTAACTTTGTGGGTGTATTTACTGTAAGAATGTGTGTGTTTTTTGTGT